>NC_136493.1:148676991-148961991 GCF_053919585.1 Euprymna scolopes | reverse complement strand
GCTACAACCGATAACCGGGAGGGTTGGATGGTTCAATGACACAAGGCAAATGAGTCGCGGATGGGAGGGAGATGTGGAGGAGGTAAAGTAAAACGAACCAAAAAATAAAAAAATAAGTAATAAAAAAGAATTAAAAAATGGCCACCCAAAGAAGTAGCAGGACGTACAGTGATAAAAAACAAAAAACAAAAAAAAAACATGGAGGATGTTAGAATTGATAACAAAGGAGTTCAGGGGAGGGTGTCAATGTTGTTAGCCCCTGCTGAACTGTAGTGCGCGTTTGTCTGATCCCGTTTACACTCCCCTCCCCCCGGCCCTCTCCCCCAATCATTCGTTGAGACATGCACGCACCGTTCTCTTGTTTCAGCTGTGTCCTCTCCACCTCCTTTTAATCGCTTACTCTTTCTTCTTTTCCATTTTCTACTTCTACTGATGAAGTGCTTTCCGCTTTCGTTGAAACGTCTTGCATCTGGTTCTATTCGCATGTTCATTTACTCGTATCTTTCTTCCTGTCATTATTGCCCGATAGCTTCTCCTCCCCTCCCCGCCTCCTCCCCCTCTCTCTCTCTCTCTATCTATCTATCTATCTATCTATCTACCTACCTATTGTTCTCTCTGTCTTTCCCCCATTCTTTCTCTTTCCCACCTTTCTCTATCTCTCTCTCTCAACAAGAAAAAAATCTGAGCGCTATAATCTCTAACACGTACGGAGCAAACTCAGTAGCGTAAAGGTAAGATTCCTGACTGCTGATCATGGTTGCAAAGAATCGGCATGCGACAGGGTTTCGAATCTTGCCACATCTAAACACTCACTATGAAGCGTTATCAGAAAAAATATAGAGCACTTTGTACAGCACAATCACATTGACGCACCGGTTCTCGACAGATCACCGAAGTTAAGCAACGTTGAGGCTGGCCAGTACCAGATGGGTGACCATTTGGGAAGGCTATGCGCTGTATGTACATTCTGGGATCGTTGGGCGCGGGGCAAGCACCCTCACCCTGTAAAAAAAACTCGTTACAAAAGCATCTACAAAAGTTGTAGATGGCCTATCCCCCTCCAGGAGCTCAAGGGATATGGATGGATTGTACGTTCAAACTGATGTCTTTATTTGGATCCCCTTTTTTTCTGCAAAATAAAATATACAGTTTATAAATGCAATGCGATAGTCTCTATTGAAGATATTAACTGAATAGAAAATCTCTCTCTCTCTCTCTCTCTCTCTCTCTCTCTCTATATATATATATATATATATATATATATATATATATATATATATATATATATATATATATATATGCATAAGCCTGATGAATCCTATAGCGGATGAAACGCCGAATATTCAGTGTAGCTTAATCGCCATATATATTTTATAAATTACTAAATAGCTCTACCTACGTATTGAGCACTTTTGAAGTGAATACTTAAAGTTTACGCATAAATCTATACTTTCGTATATCAATTTTATGTGAGTAAATGAAGTAGTTATATATTATATGTGTGTGTGTGTGTGTGTGTGTGTGTGTGTGTGTGTGTGTGTGTGTGTGTGTGTGCGAGGGTAGTCCCAAAAGTAAAGTCTCCTACTTTTGAATTAAAAAGTTGAAGAGCTACAAGTACGGGAGTGATATCATTAAAACGAACGATCTTTTGAGCTTCGGAATTTATTTTTATACACACTCACAACCATCATCAATTTATTTTGCCAGGAATTCAATGACGCGTCGCTGCGTCTGATATCTGTCCATAACAGGGAGGTTTATAAATGTAATGCGATAGTCTAGTAATCTTTAATGGTGTAGATTAGGTAGAATTTGGTTATTTATGGGGAAAGCTCAACAAGAACTTGTTTACATTAGACTTGAAGGCTACCACGTTGTATTAAACCGGGGCGCAGGCCAATTATATGGGCGGGCACTTCTGAGAAAAAGGATTTGTTCATGGAATCTGCGTTTAGATTTAAACACAGTTAGAGAGTGGGGGGAATCATATATAATGGTTGTAGCTAGTCGAGTGTTTTTTGTGAAAGTTCAGCAAGGGAAGATTGGAGTTTAGTCAATCACTTGCCATGAAAATAACGATAGAGCAGAGAGAGACTAGCAACGTCTATTCTGTGGGAAAGCAGTTGTAGGGAAGAGAAAAGGCCATCACCAGGTTTTGAAGCTGGTTTTGCTGAATAGGGCCAGCTAAGCAGCTCCTGTCTAGATGTGGCAGCAGCAATTTATTTTAGGGCGTATCTAGCTCTTATACAGGTAGAGGATTGCCTCGGCAGTGAGATACTTACTAGAGTGGTAGAGTGATTTAACCACGTTTCCTCTTCTCTCTCTCTCTCTCTCTCTCTCTCTCTCTCTCTCTCTCTCTCTCTCTCTCTCTCTCTCTCTCTTTCAATATATGTTTATATCTCTTTTTAAATCTCTTTCTTTATCGTTCTCTTCTTTTCTGTCATTAACCCACTTTCTCCACTTCTCCATCTTTACCACTTCTTCATCTATTTCCATCTTATTCCTCTCTCTTTTTTCTATCTCTAACTCTCTTCCTTTATTTCTCTCTCTTTCTCTCTCTCTCTCTCTCTCTCTTTCCATACTTGGCTCTCTTTTTCTCTCTACCTCTCTTTCATTCGTATCTCTCTCTTTATTTTATTCATACCTTTTCACTCTCTTATTTAATACTTGTCTCTCTCTCTCTCTCTCTCTTTCTCTTTTTATCCTTAACTCTCCCTCCTTCCCTCTCTCTCCATTCCTCCCCTCACTTTTAATTGTTTTCCCTATACTTTGTTGTTTTCATCCACTCACTATTTCCGTCTTAATAAACCTAACCCCTAATCTCCCATTCATCCTCTTATCTTACTCCCTCCCTGCTTCCAAGAAACTCCTTCCCCTTTTTTCTCTCCGTCCTCTCCGTCTTGCTATCACCGTTTCATTATTTCTCATCCCTACCTTCTCTGTCTCTCTCAATTTCTACCTTTAACTCTCTCTCTCTCTCTCTCCTTCCTTCTCTCCATCCCTCTCTCCAATTTTAGTTATCTTTCCCCTATACTCTGTCTTTTTACCAACCCACTTTTCCTTCTTATGTCTGTTTTGTTCTCATGCATTAATTTCTGATGTATCTTTTTATTGTACCCCCTCCCTGTTTCCAAGAAAACACTTCCCCTTTCCTTCTCCCCATCCCCTCCGTTCTCTTGCTCTTCCTATCATTGTTTCTCTTCTGTCATCTTCATAAATTTCATCACTCATAACGACAAAATGCTTTCAATATCAAAGAAATCAGCAAAAAAGCGACGTGCAATTTTCGTTTCCATAATTGAAACGCTTACTGATCTTTTCATTCACGAATTATCTTTTTTGTCATTCTTATTCATAATCACAAAATTGGTGGCGTTTCCTAATTTAAGCTAATATTTACTTTTATTTATTTTCTTCTAAACATTTAAATTGTTCGTTTCCGTTTTTCCTCCCGTCCTTTTTCGTCCGTTTTCGTCCTTTTTCGTCTTTCATTATTCAAATTTACTTTTTCTTTTTTTAATTACGTTTCATTTACTTTTACATTTTTTCTTTCGTTTTTCTTTGTTTTTCTTTTAATTGTTTCATTTTTTTCTTCTAAATTTTAATCGTTATACTTTCGTTTTTCTTTCGTTTTTCTTTCGTTTGTCTTTCGTTTTTCTTTCGTCTCTCATTATCCAAATTCACTTTTCTTTCTTTGTAAGTAATCAAGCTTCATTGGCTTTTCTTTTTCTTTATTTTTTTCTCTTAATTGTTTTAATTTTTCTTTCTTATTTTTTTTCTTTCCAATATGTAATTATTTTCTTCTTCTTTTTTACTTTTTCTTATTAGTTAAAACTTCCATTTCTTTCTTCTTATTTTAAATATTTACAATTTTTCTTCGCTTTTCCTTTTATTTTAATATTGTAGCATTCTTTTCCTTTTATTATTTAATACTTTTATTTCCTTTTTTGCAGCATTTAACTTTTTTTTGTACAGCATTTAATATTTTTATTTCTTTCCTTTTTTTCTATATTAAATTTTTCTTTTGTTTTCGAGACTTTTCTTTTCTTGCATAAGCATTGATCAGGTTTTTACTTGCATCCTTTTCAATCTTTCTTAAAATCTATTTGCTTTTTTCTTTCCTTTTCTTTCCTTCCATTTCTCTTACATTTATATGTCTTCAATGTTTTTGTTCTACTTTTTAATATTTTATTTGTTTCATCAATTTTTCTTTTAATTTCTTTATTTCCTGCTTTTCTTTTTTTCTTTTAGTTTTTAAAATTATTTTATTTTTTCTTTATCGTTTATTCATTTTATGCATCCTTCCAATCACTTCTTTTCTATTCATTTGATTTCCCTTTGTGGCTTTTTATTCTTTATTTCTATATTTTAAAAATTATTTCTTTCGTATTTTTTTTTTTTTTGTATTTCTTTACATATTTCTTTTTACCTTTTTTTTCTTTCTTTCTGTGTTTATGTTTTCTTTCTTCGTTTTCTCTGTGTCTGTTTCTAGTTTTGTTCTTTTTTCTTTTTTCTTTCTCCACTCCATTCTTGTTTTCAATCTTTCTTTTTTTTTTCTTTCTTCGTTTTAACTTTTCTTCCTTTTCACTTACTTTTAGTGTGTTTTATTCTTTCTTTTTTATTTAGTGTATTTAATTCTTTCTTTTTTCCTTTCCTTTTCCATTTCTTTTTCTTTTTTCTTTGCTTCTTTTTCCTGTTTTTTTTTTATTCATTTTTAATCTTTCTTTAGGTCTTTCTTTTCTTTTTTTTCTTTCTTGATCCATTTTTCATTTTTCCTTCATGTTTTCAATATTTATTCCCCTCTTTTTCGTCTTCTTTCTTTTTTTCCTTTTTTTTTTCCTTTCTCTGTCATCACCTTCATTCGATTTTGTATTTATTTTTCATCTTTTACATTTTTTTTTCATTATTGTTTATTTCTATCTCTTTTACTTCTTTCTCTTTTTCTATTTATTTTATTTCATTTTTCTTTCTGCCTTCTATGTTGATGTCAATCTTTCTATCTCATTTTTCTTTACCTGTTTCCTGTTCTTTGTCTATTTCATCTTTTAGTGTCTTTTTTTTTTATTAAGATCATTTTTCGTTTCATAAATGTATTTTTTCTTATTTTGCCGAACATTTACAAAACAAAGCATCAGGCACAAGGTCAATCACACAATTGGGGAAGGTCATCCTCGTCAAAAGTTCTCATTTTTCATTTTATTTTACTTTTATACTTTGTCTTTCTTTTTTTCTTTTTATCTTTATTTTCATTCTTTCTTATTTCAATCGTTTTATTTTTCAACCTTCTTTATTTTTTGTATCGTTTGTTATTTACTTTCTGTCTTTATTCTATTTTGAACTTTTTTATTCTTTGTCCGTTTTATCTTTTTATTCTCTCTCTCTCTTTCTCTCTCTCTCTCTCTCTCTCTCCCTCCCTCCCTCCCTCTCTGTTTATCTATCAATCTATCTTTCTTCAACCAATTTCCACTCTATTTCAAGTTCTTACACTTTTCTTTCAACCACCCTCTCTCTTCCACTCTCTCTCTCTCTTTCTCTCTATGTCCTCTCTCTCTCTCTCTCTCTCTCTCTCTCTCTATCTATCTATCTATCTATCTCTTCAACCAATTCTCACTCTATTTTACACTAGACATTCTTTTTATATATTATTCCCCTTCTCTATCTATCTATCTATCTATCTATCTTTTTATCCATCTATCTATCTATCTATCTATCTGTCTGTCTGTCTGTCTGTCTGTCTGTCTGTCTGTCTGTCTTCAACTGATTTCCACTCTATTTGACGCTCAGACATCTTTCTATGTTTTACCTCTCTCTCTATCTTTTCCCCTCTCTATCTATCTATCTATCTATCTATCTATCTATCTCCTAACCCGATCTCAACTATATGACGCTCTCACAATGTGTGTTCTTTACAACTCCTTATATGAATTTGACCATTTTTCATTCTAAAAACACTTTACCTCTTTTATTATTTTTTAGAATCCCTCTTTTCCTCTTCATCCCCCCCCATCTCTCAATCTCTTTTATATATTCACTTCACATTTCCATTGATTTTCTTCCCTCCATACAACCAATCTTCTTTTCTAAACACATCGACGTTCATTACCCCCACCCCTCGGGCCATTTCAGCCCCTTCTGATTATTTTACTAATGCAATTATCCGCCTTACTAACCAATCCAACCGAACAAAGACCAGCCCCAAACATCACTATTTCAAATTAGCCCTCAACACCGCTTATAAATACTAAATGCGAACCGCCATAGTATTTTATGGTCAGTTGCAGTCCCCTAATGGTCAGCATGGATGTACCGATCACGCGTTTGCCCACAAATTTTAGGCTGAGGCGAAAATAGCTGTAAAGGAGTTTGTTGGCCATCGAGATCAGATTAAATCTCTGAAAGAAAATAAAAGGCTGCACAAATATGCTACGTAGATTGATTCTATTATATATATATATATATATATATATATATATATATATATATATATATATATATATATTATACTAGCAGGATCTTTTAACCGGCGTTGCCCGGTGGATGTTTACGTGTAATAAAGTAAAGTACGGTTGTTGGTGATGGGTCCCCCAACCTGCCCATGTTAAGAACAGTTTTTGTAATAGAACGCCCAACCCCCAACCTCATGGTAAAAACGGCTGTCGAAATAGACACCCTCAACCTCCGCAAGTGAATTACAGTGCAAAATGCAGACATTTATATCTTTAAAACTACCTGCCTGCGCTAGGTATGAATGAGTATATCGGAAAACTGATAAAACTCGTCATTCGCAAGGAAATTTTGGAGTCGGATCAAGTGTAAAAATTACCCTTCCCCTTGCAAAAAAACTTGTAGAAGTCGAAAAATTGAAAAAAAAAAAGCAACATAGCCCCCCTCCCGTATGTTCCCATAAACTTAACTATGCAAGCATAAACAACAACATCCCCACCTACCCAAAAAGGAAAGCTGGGCGGACGATTAGGAAATTGCCCCTCCCCTTCAAGTGAATAACGTACAAATGTTGTTCTTTTTTCACGTTCTTCCTTGGTCGTGGTCGATGTTTGTTACTTTCCAAGTATATAAAGAAACACACTTAATCATTGTTGAGAGAGAGAGAGAGAGAGAGAGAGAGATAGAACGTTTTGTTAGTTTTGTTTTCTACCAGCTAGCGAAACTCAACCGCCTCATCCTCACAAATAAAAAGTATAAAAAGCAGAAGTGATGGTTGTATTTACTTCAAAATAACTGTAACCTTAAAATAAAATAATAGCGCAAAAAGGAATCATTCGTTTAGAGAAAGAAAGAGAAATAAAGAGAGAGACAGACAGACAGACAGAGCGTAGATGCTTAACTAGATGGAAAGTAAACTTTAGCCATTCGGTAAATTTGTGTGTTGGTATTTCATGCGGCAAAGAAGTAAACAATCTAAACGTGATTTTAGGTTCATGTTTGTATATGGTGTAACAATTTGGCGTAATGTTCGTCTTGCAGACGCCATGTTGTGTATGTTCCGTGAGCATTCGTTTTTTGTCGAAGGTTTAAAATCTGGAATAAGATAATTACAGCTGAGAAAGGGTGGAATAAACGAAGGAAAAATCATCATTTTGTGAATCTGCGAATAGGAAGTGAACTATGAGTTTATGAGTCAGCGGATGAGGATGCTAATTCTTTGTTTTATTTATTTTCATCTTTTATATTTTTTTATATTTTTATCTTTTATATTTTTATTTTTATTCTTGTATTCTATTATTTATTCTTTTATTATTTTATAATTTATACTCCCTTTAAAATTATGTAAAATTCGAATGCCCCTTCTAATATATACGAATCTACCATCGGTTTTCTATTTCAAGAAGATCCCATCTCTAGTTATAACTTCTACGTTCATATGATTATAAGAGCATCTACTTCGCTTCCTTCTCTCGATAGTATAGATGCATCTCCACATATGCACACATATATTGAACACATACAAATATTTCATACCATGGCAAACCCACCTGTGTAATATCAACAATCTTCTTCCTCAATCACATCAATTACTGTATTCCTCCGATTTCACTCCCTCTGCCGTTTCAGTCTGTAACCTTCTTTCTCTTGCGCCCCATTATTTCACTCCTAATGTAGTTTCGCTAGACGTCGCATCTCTAAGATGTTAACTAGTATTGTTTGAAGCAACATAATATGACGCTGGTCATAAAATGCAAACAAAAAAAATTGCAGACTGTGTATAAAAATGATTGGCAAACCTAAATAGGTAATTCCAGAGTATAATGAAGTTTTTTGGTAAAATGTAGAAACGAAGAAAGTTATATATATATATATATATATATATATATATATATATATATATATATATATATATATATATATATATATATTCCAGGTAGAAAAATATTCAAAAATTAAGAATAATTGAATTTCAACAAGGGTCGTTGATAGTGCTCAATCGAAGAGAGAAAATTATATTTTTTATTATTCTTTATGTGAATACAGTCATATTCTTTTTATAAGAACTTTAGATTTGATTCATTCCAGTCATGGCATATTTTCTATTCTCCAAGTTTGAAAAGGTCTGGAACCTTTTTAAATTTTATATATTTTTCTTGCCTGATGAAATCAAATATGATTGAAACGGTCTGCACATCGTAGCAAGATATGACTGTGTTTACATAAAGAATAATTTATATATATATATATATATATATATATATATATATATATATATATATATATATATATATATATATAATAGCAAAAGTACCCGTCGTTGAATAGGTTGAAAAGCAGCCTACAGAAAATGGACTCTGATTTATGAAAGTATGATAGGTTATGAAAAGGAAGGGGTGTAAACAGATAGCTTCGAATAAACTTTGTGACATATTTCCATTCTATGGAGGTCAGGTGCGAACGAACACCCCATAATTTTATTATACCATATTTCTTCAAACTGAAACATAATTATCAAAGTATACTTACGCAGATAGATATGAAAAGTCTTTATTAAAGTTTGTGCCTATTTCCATTCTATGGAGGCCAGGCGCGAACGCAGACCCCACAATTTTATCATACCATCCCTATTTAAGTTAAAACATACTTATCAAAGTATTCTCATGTACATCTATATCAAAAACACTTGTAAACGTTTTGTTTTTTGGGGTTTTTATTTTATTTTTTATTTCCATACTTTGTGGACCAGGCGCGTACACACCCCACAATTTTAATGAATCATCATTATGCCAGATCAAACATACCCATTCCTGTGTCTCGATGCATCTTCTATCATTATATGTGATCAGTTTTCTATAATAGTCAACCATATAGGAGCCTATTAATGAACATAACCTTTTTTCCCCCCTAGAAGAAAAAGGTTAAGAAAAATGAAAAAAAAAAGAGAGAAACCAGATACACAGAAAGACGTTCAGCTTTATATATATATATATATATATATATATATATATATATATATATATATATATATATATATATATATATATATATATCAATCTCAATTCACAGTGATGAAGGTTCAATCCAATGTGGTTAAGATGAATAATCCGAAACAGTTAAAATAAAATGAGTTCCGTCGGCGAAAGGCCCCGAACAACACAAGATAACAGGTATGAGTCAAAAACAGGGAAAAGTCAGCCTTGATTGTTCCATACCGGGAATTGTCACATTTCAGAACTTAGGTTAAGATTAGGTACAGAGTAAAACGTGTCTAGACACCGGAAACGTCCCAGACGAAAGAAGAAAAGAAGAAAAACAAGGGGGAAAATAATACCTCGTTATGTAGAAAATTTCTCAAGGTTATTTGTAAGGAAAAAAGAGAAGGTCAAATTAAAAAAATTATAAAGTCATATTAATAATGATAACAAAAACGAATAAAATATAATAACAATAATTAGAAATAATAAGTTAATGTGAATATCACGGCAATATTTAAAATAAATAATGATAATAAAATGTGCGTTAAAAAAATAATAGTTTTATTACCACTAAACAAAATATATAACCTTTACCGACGTCATTCACAAAAATTAATGGATAATAGGATAATAATACTATTCACAGTGTAATAGAAAAATATTATTGAATGAACGCATAATGCAAAACACTGAAAGGATAATTATGGCAGCGAGAGAGACGGCGAAACCCAACAAAACAGAAAACAGAGAGACAAACGACAAAACGAGAAAAGAGAAATGGGAAGAGAAACAACTCCACGGAAAATTCATAAGAATGACAAAAGGTGAGAATAACGAAAACACCTGGATATGGATGCGAAAAGGACATATATCCCGAGAAACTGAATCTCTAATAACTGCAGCACAAGATAACTCGATGAGAACCAATCATATCAAAGCAAGGATAGATAAAACACAAGAGAACAGCAAATGCAGACTATGTGGACAGAGAGACGAAACGATAACCATATAGTAATTGAATGCAGCAAACTGGCCCAAAAGGAATACAAAAATAGGCATGACCAAGTGGGGAGGGCGGTACACTGGGAATTGTGCAAACGACTGCATTTTGAGCGTACAGACAAATGGTACAAGCCGCAACAGCACTCGAAAACGAGTACCACAAAATACTATGGGACATGGACATACAGACGGACAAACCCATCCAAGCAAGAAGACCAGATGTAATAATTAACAAGAAAGACAAAATCCTGTCAAATTGTAGACTTTGCTGTCCCAGCTGACCACAGGGTGAGTATGAAAGAAAAGGAGAAACGAAGCAAATACACAGAACTAGCCAGAGAGTTAAAAGGGATTTGGATGATGAAGAAAATCAAAATAGTACCGATAATGGTAGGAGCACTAGGAACAATTCCGAAAAACTTCGAAAAAAGAATGTCAGAAATTGGAATCAGAGGAATAACTGCAAAAGTACAACGACTAACGATAATGAAAACGACTGAAATATTAAGGAAAATCCTTGAATGCGGAGAATAATATAAGAAGACAACATAACAAATAAGCGTCACAGGGAATGAAGAACACCGAAGCTGCATATCTACAAGTTCTACACCTCCATCATGCATTCCCCCAATTGTTTCATCACCGCTCCCCCCAATAAATAAATGATACCAAAGAGCCAAGAAGGGTCAAGAAGGACTGAAAGACCGAGGAGAGAGCGCTAGCCAGACCTGGGCTGGACAAACACAAAGAGAACTGAGACCTTGGGGAGGCTGAGTGCCACTCAAATTCCAGTATAAACCAATGGCCACTACCAGCGAGAAATCAATGGTAAGCGGCTGTTGCGATGATGCAAATTCATTTGCAAATGTTATCGAAGGAGGTGGAGAGAGCTGGACGTCTGGGGAGAACAGAGAACACCACAGGTTTCCAATCAGATCGTTTGTTGACTTCTGTGAAAGCTCCATGTTTTTTTATTGTTTTTTTTACATGGGGGTCACCACTTATCAAGTCCTGGAGGCCACTCAGGGATAAGGGTTATTGCGTATACAGTAATCAATGAGATAGTATTGTAGTAATCATTAGTATTGGAGATTTGATAGAGTGTCTTACTTAAGGGGGCGGTTTGTCAGGAATTTGTTTATGTTAGACTTGAAGACATCCAAGTTGTAGTCAGGTGGGAAACAGACAAACAGAAGAGAGTTCCACAGGCGTGCACTTCTGAGAAAGAAGCTCTGCTCATAGAATCTACGTTTTGATTTAGGCACAGATAAAGAGTGGGGAAAACTATTTACAGTAGTTTCAGCCAAACGGGTGTTTCTCGTGAAATATTGGCAAGGGGGGGGGACGAAAGATTGGAGCTCAGACGAGCACTTGTCATGGAAATAACGATAAAACAAAGACAGGCTCGCAACGTCTCTTCTGTGGGAGAGAGGTTGCAGGGTAGAGAAAAGGGCATCCCCACCAAATTATAAAGTCTATTTTGTACTCTGTTAAGGCAGGATAGGCTATTTTTAGCAGCTCCTGCCCAGATGTGGCAGCAGTACTCCATCCTTGGACGTACTTGGCATTTATAGAGATAGAGAATTGCATCAGTAGTGAGATATCTTCTGGAGCAGTAGAAGGATCCCATCATTTTCCAGCATCCTTGGCAACAGACCTGATGTACGTGTTCCATTTCAGATCAGGAGTAAAGCTCAAACCCAGAACGTTGTCAAAACATGGAGCCTCCCCACGACGAGAGCCATCTATTTCAATTGATGCCAAATGGGGATCAGAGCGTTAATGATGTAAAGATAGAAGCTTGGTTTTGGATGCATTAAAAGTGACCAGCCACCTCTTCCCCCACTGTACCACGCGGTCAAGATCAGTGAGAGAATCAGAGAGAACTTTGTCATTTATGACCTTTGATGGGTTGCCATTGATGGTCGTTTCATCAGCATAGATGTCAACGAATGATTTAAGTATGTGTTTTGGGAGATCATTGATCTAGATCAGGAAGAGAGTTGAGCCCAGGATGGACCCCTGAGGAACTCCAGCATTAATACTGAGGGCCTCTGATTTCTGCCCATCAACCACTACTCTTATGAACCTATCGGAGAGAAATGATTTAATGATTGAGAAAACATTTCCAGTGATACCGTAGCTGGAAATCTTGTGAAGTAGGTCCTTATGCCATACCTTATCGAAAGCCTTCAATATGCCAAGAGCAATTGCCCTGTCAAGAGATTCACTAATCCTATGAGATATAACCGTTAGCACATCTGCTGTAGATCTTGTGGAGCGGAAACCATATTGCATGTCACTAAGAAGGTTGTTTCTGTTGAGGTGGTTGACTACTTCTTTATTTAATATGGATTCCAACAATTTACTCATGACATACAGGAGACTTATTGGTCCCTACTTAGAGGGAGATGACTTATCACCTGAATTCTTAAATACAAGGCATACTGATGAGGTTTTCCAGGATGTTGGAAAGCACTTCTTAAGGTAACGCTTAAACAGTTTTGTAAGTATGGGGGCAAGGTCTGGTTGGAGCTTTTTCAGCACTATAACTGGAATGCCGTCAGGGCCAGTTGCTTTACTGGAATCAAGGTTCTTAATTAGCTTGGCGACTTCACGCACAGGTATTTGTATGTTACATAGCATGTTGTCTGTTATAGGAGGAAATACGGGGAGTTGATAGCCTTTGTCGCATAGGGTAGAATTAGCTGCAAAGTTCTTGGCAAATAGTCTGGCCTTGTCTGATGCTGACGAGATGACCTCAGGTCCATTGATGATAGTTGGGATAGAGCGCACACTTCTGTTCAGGATCCTGTTTGCTATTGGCAAAAACTGGTGGGAACCAAGCCGCTGCTCAGCTACTTTGGATTTGACGGACTGAGCATATAGTTCTCTTGCATTTTTTATTACTCTTTTACAGTGGTTGCTGGCAGTCCTGAAAGCAGCTTTAGTCTATTACATTGGTAGCTATGGAAAAAGTGATGTCTGTGTGCGATGGCAGCAGCACATTCTGGGGAGAACCATAGCTAGCTGTTAGGTTTTTGTTGGAATTTTTTGGATGGTATGAATCGGTCTATGCCTACAATTAACCATTCGGTCAGATCTGATACTATAGAGGACACATCCTTTTTAAACATGGAAGCAGTGGTGGATCAGATTTAAATGTACGGAAGCTATCCCAGTAAGCCATAGAGTATCGATATACAGTACGGTGGAGAGATACGTCTGAAGACTTATTACATTTTATTTTTATCTTAACTGATACAACGGAGTGGTCAGAGTATCCCAGAGGAGATAGAACGGAACATAAATATAGCTCAGGGGAAGTTGTGAGGAAAAGGTCTAGAAGGCTTGCATACTGACCGGTAGTATCGGGTACACGGGTGGGGCCATGAACAATCTGAGTGAGGTCATAGGCAATGGCAAAATCATGACAGAACCTCCCCTCGTCATCGGTCTTATTTGAGTGGGTCAGCCATTCCACATTATGGACATTGAAGTCACCGCAAATGTGAATGTTAGCCGAAGGGTGAGCAGACAGGATGTGGTCAATTTTCTCAGATATGCTCTTAAAGATAATAACCCCACTGCTGTGGGGGCGATAGAGGGCAAATATAAATTCAGTGGTGTAAGCTAGTGCACATATAAGGTAAATTAGGGTCTTCTCTGGAGATATCCCAACCACATAGAAAGCCATCTTTGATGTAGGCACATATTTCATGCTCATGGCGATCTTGCGGGTCAGATTTAGATGTTAAGTTAAAGTATACTTTAATTATGAATTCGTCTAGGGAGGTGGTTGGCCCTATGCCAGTTTCACTTAAAATATGTCTGGCTCCGTCTCCTGTAATTGGGTTTCAACCTCTGGAAGGTTGGAACATAGACCCCTGATGTTGGAGAAGGAGACCTGGTAGTAGGGGTCTACGTTGTAGACCTGGTAGTAGGGGTTCTAGGTTTATTCATGTTTCCTTTTTAGATTTGTCACATTCAAGTTTTTGGATTTGTGGAGCAGGTCTATAGACTTGATTGGAGTAGGACAGAGAGAAAAAGACAAGAAATTTTTTTTTGTAGCACATGATAAGGTAAAGCCGTAACAATTACCCACTAGTATGGCATCGAGAGGTCCTACCAGAAACTACTGTATGGTCCAGAATTCATTCACCAAATGGCAATACAGCAGCCCCGGTACTTTGCACCTGCTAATAGGACAGCCTCCTTAATGGTTAATCCAATGATAACATCAGCCCAGATGAAACGTTTACCTCCAGCACCCTTACCACATGACCACAAGGATAGACATAGAAACAGAAAATTTTCGACATCTCTGGATACTCTTTACAAAGTACTACCGACCTGGAAAGCAGCTTTTTTTTCACCCTTTGTCAGAAAAATCACTCATTGGAAATGAGGACTGAAGGACAAAAAAGGAGAAGCGAGAGATACTGGAGCTGCCGATAACACATCCACATGTATTATCTACTCTCCATTAAAAAAAAAAAAAGGTGAGAAGGACTTATTAATATCTACTTAAGTCCGTTGCCCCATTCCCAGCTTGGGGTAATACTTGAAGATAGTCTCCCCTCCCATGTTAATGCCTGGATAATTTTTGTCTTTATCTAACTCGAGCTAGAATGTTCAATCGTTCTAGCTCCACCCCATAATAAATATGCTATAATGGAACTTTTATCAAATTAGGAAGTCTGGTTATTTTTAACTCGTTTAAAAATCTGGTTAAGAAGTAATATCTTTAGAGTTACGTATTAACTTTAGACTAGCTAGAAGTAATGCATACTTTAGAAAAAAAGCTGCATTTTTTTCAGTTCAGATAATATGCAAATATAATTTGGGAAATGTTCAATTTCATGGGAGACTTTTTTTTCTCTCGTCCAATAACAATAATAATAATAATAATAATAATAATGAAAACTATGTTAATGGTGATATCTTATATACTAACAATATAGGGATAGATTATAAAAGCTGTGTGGCCTTAATAAAGTAAGTTATACTTGTGTAACGTAAAATATTCCCCCATAAAATGCTTTTTTATCAATAAGAGAAGAAAAACTAATTTTTAAGGTCGGATTGTTTCAACTTTCGATGAAATTCTATACAAATTATATCCAAGAACATTGCCAGAAATATAAGTTACTTAATTTTTATTTTTCATTTTTATTTTTTCATTTTTATTTTTTTATTTTTATTTTTTCATTTTTATTTTTCATTTTTATTGTTCATTTTTATTTTTTCACTTTTTATTTTTTCATTTTTATTTTTCATTTTTATTTTTCATTTTTATTTTTCATTTTTATTTTTTCATTTTCATTTTTTCATTCTTATTTTTCATTTTTTTTTCATTTTTATTTTTCATTTTCATTTTTTCATTCTTATTTTTCATTTTTATTTTTTCATTTTTATTTTTTCATTTTTATTTTATTTTTCATTCTTATTTTTCATTTTTATTTTTTCATTTTCATTTTTTCATTCTTATTTTTCATTTTTTTTTCATTTTTATTTTTCATTTTCATTTTTTCATTCTTATTTTTCATTTTTATTTTTTCATTTTTATTTTTTCATTTTTATTTTATTTTTCATTTTTATTTTTCATTTTTATTTTTTCATTCTTATTTTTTATTTTTTCCATTTTTATTTTTATTTTTCATTTTTATTTTTATTTTTCATTCTTATTTTTTCATTTTTATTTTTTCATTTTTATTTTTACATTTTTATTTTATTTTTCATTTTTATTTTTCATTTTTATTTTTTCATTCTTATTTTTTATTTTTTCCATTTTTATTTTTATTTTTCATTTTTATTTTTATTTTTCATTCTTATTTTTTCATTTTTATTTTTTCATTTTTATTTTTTCATTTTTATTTTTTTCATTTTTGTTTTCATTTTTATTTTTTTCATTTTTATGTTTCATTTTTATTTTTTCACTTTTTATTTATTCATTTTTATTTTTTTTATTTTTTTTTGTTTTTATTTTATTATTCCTTTTTGATTTTTTAATTTTGTATATTTTCATTTTTCTTTTTTTTTTCATTTTTAAGATTTGTGTAGTTTTTAACTTTTATTAATTAAATTTTCATTTTCTTGTTATTTTCGTATTTTTTATATTTTCTTCGCGATATACACTTAATATTATCACCATTATTGTTACCATTATTAATATTTTTAATCTTATTACCATTATTATAACTATTTTTAATAATCTTCATGTTATTACTATTATTGTAACCATTACCAATTACTATTATTAACAATTCTACGTTTACTTCATCCCTATCATTATATCATTATCATTGTCATTATCATTATTATTAGTAACATTACTATCGTTGTTTTTTTTATTGTACCGTTATTGTATTTTTATGATTTAATAATTTATATTTTGTTTGATGCTGCCTTGGATTTTTATGCTTTTTTGGTGACATATCCTGACTTACCTTCCGTTCTCTATTTCAAGAAACCCGTCCTCTATAATCATGGCCCATATTTCCTTATGTTTATATGAGCCGCTACCATTACCTTCTATTGCTTTCTTCTCTGGTTTTTCTCGATGTTAAATGTATATCTTCAAATATGACACACGTATTGAACTCATACTCCCTAACATACCATGGCAAACCCCTAACCGCATTACATATCAATTATATCAATTATGTGACACTCACACGTTCATTCTATACAAACATAATTACTTTAGTTTTCCAGCTTTCCTCCCTCCACATTTATACGGTTTAATCTGTACGTTAGACAGCTAATTATTTCATGTACTTATCGCTAGACGTCACATTTCTAATATGTTACCTGACATCTTCTGTCCTCTTCTGATGGGAAGCATTAGGCTTCGAAATACCTAGATATAAAGAGCATATACATCTTGTACCCTTAATTGATGTAATCTTACTATTAAATGAAGTATTGAATTTATATGCATTAGTATATAACTTTATATTATCATTTTCCATTTTTACTTACGTGGGGAGGCAAGTATGAAGGAACAGTAAAAGAAACAAAGGAGGAAAAACGGAAAAAGATTTAAAAAAAAAAAACAAAGATAAAAAATATTTAAAAAAACAGTTTTAATAAAATGAAAAAAAAAATTAATTAGAATTTACATTTTTTAATTAAAAATGGTTAAATTAAAAAGTGAAATATATACTGATATATATATATATATATATATATATATATATATATATATATATATATATATCAGAGAGGCGGTAGCACTCTCTATATAGGGATGGCCCGTACACGCCTATATACGCCTACAAAACAAAACTATCCAAATCTCAACTAAAATCAACTTATAAGTTTCAAAAAGCACATATTCTTACAGAGAAGCGTCTTACGAATCCAGCGAGTGTCAGAACGTCGGTTAAAATGTCAAAAGAGAGCAAAAAAAAAAAGGGTACAAAAATGGCCAATTGTTCTTCTTTCTTCTTTCTTCTTCTGCTTTCTTCTTTCTTTTGAGACGATGTATCTCGGTGTACGACAACAGTTCAAGCATCAATCGACTGCTCTTTACACGGAGAAGTGCAGTGACCCATCGCTTTTTAGCTAACTCCATAATTAAATAAGATTACGTGTAATAACAAGTTTTAAACACTATATACCCAATGTAGACAGACCACTTCGAACACGGAACTTCTCTCAAAAGGGACAGCTCCAAATAATAAACCGGATGCTCACAGACGTTCCAGTTTGCCAGTGGCCTATATTTCTTGGACGCTGAATATTTGAGGTGAACGTTAAGGTTTTTTCTTTAAACAGTAACCCACCAGCGTTAATGAAACCACGAAATCTTTATCTCAGTTGATCAAAATTGTTATAAGAGTAACCTATCAGCAAGTACGACGTCAAAAAACAATGTTATAAAAACAAATAATTCTTCAGATTTTGGACTGTAAAATATGTACAAAATGTCAATGCTGTGACCAGGATTCGAACCTAGGTTAGCACGGCCACAACGTGGGGTCCTAACCTCTAGACGATCACGGCTAACACTGACGTCTGTCGCTCTTGGCAGAAAGACACATGACTACTGTCAAACTATTGAAAAATAAGGAGGAAACTTGAAATTCTCACGCATGTGCAAAAATACACTATAGCAACCATTGTTAAATGCAGCTGAATCTCTTCGCTCGCTAAGAAAAGTAGATCAGACCAGTTCTTCTAAGAACTCACCAAACGCCAAAGGAAATAAGTTAAATTAACCGCAAAAGAAACTGCAAGAAAGTCATCTTCTAAGAACTCACTGGAAGCTGACCAAAAAGAATCAAAATCCAAGCCCTAGCCACAAAAATAACTAGATATTGTGGCTACTATACACAATCTACTAATAAAAACAAGTAAGTTTTCTAAAATAAACTACAATAAATTAACCAAGTAACCTCACACTGTCACTGATTAGGACTTCATATAAAGATAACAACTACACTATTGGTGTATATACCGTTCCACACTTTAACTATTGGTGACGGGGCAGTATCTCAATTCTACGAGAGTTGTCTTGCTATAAGATAAGTGATATTATAGTAAGATACACATCAGTGTTATATGTTTACATTTAATAAAAAATGCCAAAGTCAGCACGTAGTAAAAAAGCTCAGAGAAATATAGACTATGAAAAAAACAAAGTCAAGGTATTATCTGAGCAAAAAGAATACTATCAGAAAAATGCTGAAATAATAAAAATTAAGTACCATGCAAATCCTGAGGCAAAGAAGGCTGCCTCATGTGCTGACTCAAAAGCACGGTATAACAGGGACCCCGAGGGGAAAAAACTGCTTCACGTGCTCTTTATAACAAAGAACCAGAAAAAAAGAAGGCTGCCTCATGTGCTGACTCAAAAGCACGATATAACAGGGATTCCGAGGGAAAAAAGCTGCCTCACGTGCTCTTTATAACAAAGAACCAGAAAAAAAGAAGGCTGCCTCACGTGCTGACTCAAAAGCACGGTATAACAGGGATTCCGAGGGAACAAAGCTGCCTCACGTGCTCTTTATAACAAAGAACCAGAAAAAAAGAAGGCTGCCTCACGTGCTGACTCAAAAGGACGGTATAACAGGGATCCCAAGGGGAAAAAGCTGCCTCATTCACAAACTATTATAAATATAAATATCAAAAACTGCCAAATCTTTGCCAAAACGCCAAAGAATGAACCAAGAAAAATTTAATAGTGAAGGTATGAACATTTTAGAACTTTATAATACTCTAACTGTTTTATCAGAGAGGCGGTAGCACTCTCTATGTAATATAGAACCGATGGAGGACCAAGAGGCAACTCCTAAGGCCCAAAACCCAAAGACCTAAAACCCAGCAGGAAGCGACCTGCTACTAATGGAGGCGGCAATGAGCCGCCTCCTAAAAAAGACAATACTATCATGAATGTAAGTTTAAAAATAAGACTGTAAGTAAAAATACTAATTAACAAGAATAAAAAAGCATTGGAAATGCAAAAGGATATAGGGATGGTATGCCAAAAAGTATACAAACAAGATAGCTATGAATGGCTAGGCACATAGAAATAGAATTTCATCCAAAGTATAGCCCTATAGCTTTTTACAACCGTAATGATGGCACGGAATGAAGATTGGAGAAAAGCTATAGGGCTATACTTTGGATGCAATTCTATTTCCATGTGCCTAGCCATTCATAGCTATCTTGTTTGTATACTTTTTGGCATACCATCCCTATATCCTTTTGCATTTCCAATGCTTTTTTATTCTTGTATATATGTATATATATATATATATATATATATATATATATATATATATATATATATATATACGAGCAAACAGTTAATAAAACATGTTAAAAAAACACTTTGAAATGAGTTAAAAACATTTAATCTGAAAAGGAAACACTAGATAAGTGGATAGTCCTTAATCCGCGGAGTTTCGAAGAAATACTTTCCTTCTCATCAGAGGGTAGGAATTAGCAAAATGCGAGATCGGATTTTGCATGCAAAAGTATTTAATGAAACAACTAGTAAGTCAAAGATCTTACTTGATAACAAAAAAGTGAAGCAGAGGGAATATGGTGAAGAAAAAGGTGATTACACCTGAATGGATAGTCTGGTGGAGGATAAATAATCCAGTGACGGTAAAGTCCAAATATATAAATTCAAGAAAGAACTTCAAGAAAATTAATTGAATTTATATATATATATATATATATATATATATAGAGAGAGAGAGAGAGAGAGAGAGAGAGAGAGAGAGAGATAGATAGATAGATAGATAGATAGATATAGATATAGATACGTATGTGTATATATATATATATATATATATATATATATATATATATATATATATATATGTGTGTGCATATGTTTGTATACAGGGTAATCTTCTAAAACGTGTGTATTATGTATGTATGTATGTATGTATGTATGTATGTATGCATGTATGTATGTATTTATGTATGTGTGTATGTGTGCATGTACACATCGCATGTATATGTATATATTAGTACAAGAAGAAAGATAGAACTAAGGATAACAAAAATCGAAAAAAAAGTTATAATTAAACACAAGCTCTCTTTTATTTTTAACAATGTTTGTTCAAATTAAAAACTGCTGCCAAAATACAAACACAATCTTTATGTGTGTGTATGTGTTCTGAAGAATAGATTTTTATTAAAAATTTCAGCAAATACTCATAACAGTTGCTGGGAATACGATTGAATGGCATCGATTATATCTATATAAATAAAAATCTGATTGATCTCGTAATCTAAAAATAATTAATTGATTAACTTTAAATTTTGAATGTTTTATATATTAATTTTTAATTATCATGTTCTACTAAATTTTTATTTAATAAATTATTTAGTTTTCTTGGTTACGCACTAGCCATTTTATTATAAGAGAATTGGAACCAAGCATGTGGCAACCAGACATTTTCTTCTTTTTCTTTAAAATTACGTTACGTTCTTCAGCGATAAAACACTAAACTGTCACGCAAATAATTAAAAAGGTTCTCATGTACTTTTTGTCTCCCAATTTCTACTTTCGTTTTATTTCTCGCTAACATGCCCCTATTCTGGATTCGTAACAGCAGGGTGGCATCAGTGAATTTTTTTTTTTTTTTTTTTTACTAAAATGGTCATTTTTTTTTTTTTTGTTTAACTTATTTCAAACTGATATAAATTATTGTACAGTAAAATAATTAAATATTTGATCAAGTAAAAATTATAACCGTATAAATTTAACGTTTGTATCCACTGCGCTACGGTCCCAGATTAGCATTATCTGAAGATAGCGGTTTCAATTCTACCTAAGCAGACCAGAGGATTAGTTGTCCAAAACGTGGTAAAACAACAGCTATGGAAAGCAGTAATCACTGGAGATATGGTTCCAAAACTCAGCATTCCTATCCCGTCACAGTTAATCATCTGAAGAAGGCCAGATGATAAATTGGCCGAAACATGGTGAAACGACAACAAGTATGAAGATGAGAATAACAGTCCGCAACAGAATTAATACATCTGATTAAGTTCAAGTTCATTTGTGCAAAATTAGAAAGATAATCTTTGAAAATGTGAACTAATCTTAAGTGAAGTTTAATTTTATTTGGAAAAAAAAGTCGATCTTATTAGGTTCAGATTATCCGATTATATATTGTTAGACGACACTATTTTGTCCATGAAAGGTGATTTTAACGAAAGTCCTTTATTTCAATATTCTCTTAATCTGATAAACGTATACGAAAGTCAATAAAATCGACCGGAACTTGTAAAGGGATGCGGTTCTTATTTTAAACAATATAGACGAAAGGACTAACGTCGAATAGAAAGTAATCACGGTCGGCGCTAGTGTAAAAACTTGATAAATTTAGAAAAGTTCCCGGTATCAAAGAGGAGAAAATAATATGTGAGTAAATATCGTGCTACCATCGGTAAATAATACTTGTTTTAGAATGTGACTCTCCTACGAATAAGAATTTATGATAACGAATAAAATGATCGATAGTATTCGCAAAACATGTGGGCCCAGTGTTTCTTTTCCTAAAATGTCTTTTTGGTAACGAGTATAATCGTGTGGATTTTATTATATATAAAGGTAAAAGAAAGAGAGAAAGAGGGAGAAAAAAGAGAAAGAGTGGGTCTCATCAATTTATAGTGCCATAGACAAAGTTGTGATTTTGCCTAGAAATTCGCCCGGCTCACTTTGAAGTCTTCTCTATTCTGCGTGCACCAAATCCCTTCCAGCAAACCGATGAGTCTCTTGTGTCGTGACAATTGTGGAACCAAACGCTGTCGGCCGCGGGTGGGCAAACCGCCCGCACCGCTAAACACTATTAAAGAATTAGTTAAAAGTTGACGTGATTGAAATTCTTTAAAGAAATACACAAAAAAAACCATTGCCATGTGCGTTCTATTTTTTACTTTAAAATAAATTGTTTATACCACGATCTACCCCCAACCATCTCTCTCTCTCTCTCTCTCTCTCTCTCTCTCTCTCTCTCTCTCGCCTTTTCTATATATCTTAGTTTATGCCTTATTTTCCGACTCGCTCTGTGACTGAGTGCCATACATATGAATTAATACATCGCGTTTATTATTATTATTATTATTATTATTATTATTATTATTATTATTATTATTATTATTATTATTATTATTCCCTATCTACCTCAGTCACCCCTATTTCTCTGTGTCAAACACAACACTATATTTATCTCCTCGTGTACATACGCTCACACGTATATAATGAATTATGAAAATATATTTATGGCAATAAATCTACACAGACACTACCACGTTTCACTCCCGTAAGGTATCATCAGACTAAAATGTATGGAATTCGTGTTACCCGGCGTTTTTTTTTTTTATATATATATACACGCGGTATTTAGTCTAGCTAGATAACCAATCAGATTCTTTATTATTCCCTCCCACGGATTAATGTTTATATATATATATATATATATATATATATATATATATATATATATATATATATATATATATATATATGTTTGCTTTACTAATGAAAATATTTTTTCTAAGTTATTGTTATTTATTATAATTACGCCCCATAAAGAATATTAAATTTGAGCACTGTCTGAGAAATAAAAAACTGAAAAATAGTCAACAAGCATTTATGCAACTTTCACAGTTCGCTCGTTTGGACCGTTTTGACTGTTTATAGGTTGTTAAATTCTCTTAGTTCTTACTATAAAAGACAAGATTAACCTAAATAAAAAAACAAAAAGAGTAAAGGATGGAAGAGAGAAATAAAAAAGTAAAATTACCATACACATGTGCGCACTATAAATAGATATAAAGTCCGGGGAAGGGAAGTGAAGTCGTCACACTAACAGGGTTCGCTCGCTGACAGACGCGAAAATTTTGAAAATGGGCAACCAATATAAGCTAAGTTAACTTAACAAATCCTAATATTACCAAAATGGCAACTTTTTTTTTTTTTTTAATCTAAATTTTGACTAATGTATTTTAACTATATGCGCATATATTGTCTTTAACTCTTTGCTTCCATGCGAGTCGTTTCTTACTTTATTTTTTATTTATTTATTCACTTTGTTTCTTTATTTCTCTTTTTGCTTTTACCAACTGTGTATACCTTCTCTTTAAATGTATTTATTTAATGCACTTTAATTACATATGCGTAAAATTGGTCTCTAACACTTAGTCCCACGCGAGCCGTTTTTAAGGTCAGAAGAACTCTACTCGAAAACGAATAGCCTATGCAAGAATATAGAAGAGATAGGACCACCTTTCTTTCTACTATAAAAGACAGAAGAACTTTATTTAAGTAGTATACTTAATATATGAAATCACCGTACGCTTGCTTGTATGTAAGTGTCCTCCATGATACCCATACCATACCAAACCACTGCACGTGGCTCATAACTTGACTGGCACTATATTTTTAACTGCAATATGCATGATCCCAGCTGTGATACTAGGGCTAATTTTCTGAATAGATGCAACACTCTGCGCCTGACCTTAATGACTACAATTCCAAATCCCAACGAATTAGCTGTCCCTATAACTGGGAGGGAAAAACCTAATAGCTAGCTACGAAATCCTATACATTTTACCTCCAAGACGATTGCGTTTGTCTTACCTGCATGCATAAAAAAAAAAAATAAATAAATAAAATAAAAAAAAATTTCCTCCCTTCTTCAGACTAACCTTACCTGTAACTCAAAAATCCTAATGGAAATCCATCTGTAAATAAATAACCCCTCTTCTCTTGAACGCTAACAATCTACTCCCAACCTATCCGCCACTAAACTCCCACATTTCTCCGCATCTGTAGTTGAATCGCTAACTTCCAGCCCCTAATCCCTCACATGCAAACTGTTTTAATAACCATCACCAAACATCTATACATTTCTACCTCTAAGGCATGCATTACAGATCATTCCTATCCAGTAAGGGACTTAACAGCCTATGCACACAAAGGCAGGTACTTAACAGCCAAAGTACCCAGAAACAAAGCGATATGCACTACACAACTGTCTCGAGTTTTGCAACGATTAATTACGTTATTGAAACGACACTCCTTGTTATGGAAACCCCCCATGACTCTTACTAAAAAATACCTACAACTCCAACTCTATTCGCACCTACTGAAAACCTGCCCATATATTCACCTAATTACGCATGACTCAATACTTGCTGTCTTATCCATGCTATATTGCACTTACATCTTAACCCTCCTATCATCTGGGCACAACTCGTAGCTCAATTCTTAATACCTACTCATACTGTAACACTATACTAGACCTAAGCTAACATTAATAAAAAAAAAAAATGTACGACTAAAATCACATTATCTCCTCCTTAACAAGCCCTCTTACAAACATAGACGCTTACACTGCATGAATTCACCCACCCCCTTTATCCATTAACAAGTAAATAGCATGTCCCTAAATCACTTTGAGGAGTGTAACTAATCAGTAGATATAATCCCCCACAAACTAACCCAGTAACACTAACAACGCGGGGTCGCAGAAATACCTGGATTAGAACCTAGGCGCGGAGAAAACCCTCTCAGGGCTGACGGACCCAGTAGGTCTTCCCAGATCATCCGTCTAGGAGAAGGAAAACTCTGAAACTAAACCAAAGGGGAGAGAGGCCTCTTCAGTCTTGGATGACAACCTTCCTAGAGCTGGTGACTCAAACAAATTCACCGGTTTGCAAACCTAAATTGCTTAAGGAGTAGATAGGCTCTGTCTATCGCCCGGCTTCCATACTCCTTCTTTGCCTATTGGTCAAGCGCAGAGACACTATCTCAGTGATTCGACAGAAACACCCAGCGGTAGATCTTGTTTCCTGGCTAGGGCAATGAACGCCGTTCTTCCCCATTCCCAGCATGCCCCACCCCTAAAACTGAACATTTGAGAGTGCTTGAGTATAAGATATGCCTGAGCGGTTAGATTGGGTTGACCTTCTTCTAAAGGGTTGAGGGTACCGGATTGACAGTTCCTGGCTGCTGTTCCCGACTGGTAGTACAGGAGCCCTAACTCTTTGGTAGCGCTTAGAGCGGCTGCTCCATCAACAGTTGAATAATATCGGGTTGTTTGCAGTGCCATGACGCGCATGGAAAGGGACCCTGCACTCATCCCCGGTGGGCTTTCCTGAGGCCACAATCCTAATTGGAGAAAGGTCAGCTGATGGTCTACTTGTGATGCATGTCTGAAGCTCCGCATAACCTCTTGTTTAGCTCCCCCTTACCGAAACTCTTAAAAAAAATATGACGACAGTACAATCTAAAAATAAGCTTAAACCAGGATTAGGGACAAACAAATTCAACTTGCCTCCTCCCTTGAGGCTCTCATTCACAAATATCCGTGGGCTTAGAACTAACTTAGCTGATGTTGAAGCATTTCTCTTAACAAATACCCCGGATATCTTAGCACTAAGTGAGACTAACCTACACTCCTCCATTCCCTCTAACCACTTTAACATGCATGGATATCTCCCACTCTGCCGTAAGGACTCTGACAGACATATGCACGGACTTGGAGTTTACATTCGTAATACCCTTCCCTTGACTAGAGAAACAAACCTAGAAACAGATGATCAAGCCTTTATGTGCTTTAGACTAAACGTGCAACACAGTATTAGCTACTATTATTTTCTCTACCGCTCTCCCTCGACTCAGGACTGCTCCATAATAAACAAAGTATCTGACAGCATAGACACGGCACTGTCCCTCGACACTAGCGCACAAATACATGTGTTTGGAGACTTTAATGTCCACCACAAACACTGGCTTGGATTCTCTACTCACACAGATGCAGCGGGCAGCACAACCCATAGCTTCGCTATATCTCACTCCCTATCACAAATTGTTAAGTTTCCAACCCGTTTCCCTGACCAGGAAGAACAACACGCATCACTTCTAGATCTGTTTTTGACCACAGTTCCCGATGACTGCATAGCGAAGGCCCACAGCCCACTCGGGAACGCTGATCATGCAGTGATAATGGTTGAAATCGCCCTAAACTCTAGACCCAAAACTGAAGAGCCAGTGCTCAAAACAACGAGATATTATAATAAGGCTGACTGGGAAGCCATCAGGGAACTAATTAGAGATGCTCCATGGAAAAATATTTTCTCTCTCCCTGCTGAACAGTGTGCAAACGAGACCACTGACTGGTTCAAAACTGCAATCGAAGCGCATGTTCCCATGCGGAAATTTTACAGTAAGCCCCACTCTCCCCAATGGTTTACGTCGACTTGTGCAACTGCCATTACTCAAAAGCAGCATGCATACCGTAGGTTTAACCGACATAAGTCCAGTTCAAACAGACTGAAGTATATAGAAGCTAGAAATAACGTTAAGAAAGAAATAGCGACAGCTAAGAGAGAATTTACGGAAACCACTAAAAAGCGCATCGAAGCACAAAAACTAGGAACTCGAGACTTCTGGAAAATCTACAACAGTGTAGTAAATAATGGGCAATCAACAATTCCCCCACTAACCAACAATCACGAGGTTGTCTCCTCAGCAACCGACAAGGCTAACATGCTTGCCAGTCGGTTTGCCTCAAACTCCACACTGGACCCTTCCAACCACCCCCTACCTGACTTTCCTATGCGGACAGACGCCACACTAGACGATCTGAAAACCACCCCTGCTCAGGTGCATGCTATCATAAAAAACCTTGACACCTCAAAAGCATGTGGACCCGATCTTATCCCAGCTGTGCTATTAAAAAAGTGCTCAGCCGAAGTAGCTCCAGTTCTCTCCAAACTCTACAACAAATGTCTTAATGAAGCTTGCTTTCCGGGCTGTTGGAAAACTGCTTCTGTTGTACCAGTATTCAAGAATTCTGGCGAAAGGACAGACCCATCAAATTATCGCCCCATTAGCCTCCTCCCACTTTTTGCCAAAATATTTGAGACCATAATTAACCATGCTCTAGTCCATCATCTTACAGATGCTAAACTACTGACTGACAAACAATATGGATTTAGACAAGCCCGTTCCACAGCAGACATCCTCACCGTGATCTCTGAACGTATATACCAATCACTGGACAAAGCGGGGGAAGGCAGAGCGGTAGCTCTAGATATATCTAAGGCTTTTGACAGGGTATGGCATGAGGGTCTCCTCAGTAAAATCAGATCATACGGTATCACTGGTAGAATACTTAACATAATTAAATCCTTCTTAGATAAGAGAAAAATCCAGGTAGTCCTCGACGGTCGCACATCTAAACAATATGATATAAATGCGGGAGTGCCCCAGGGTTCTATCCTTGGACCTCTATTGTTCCTGATATTCATAAATGACCTCCCCGACAACATTGCCTCTGAGATGGGTATATATGCTGATGACACTACACTCTATGGCAGACACGACAGGAAGACGAATGAACACATTTCTAAAGAAATGGCAGAAACACTAGAGGAAGACCTCCAATCTGTAGTGGAATGGGGACAAAAGTGGTTGGTCGCGTTCAATGCTGCCAAGACTAAACTAGTTTCATTCAATAATTACAAGAAACCCTCTCTACCACCAATAGCAATGGCCAACGACTCTTTATCTGAGAGTCCATCTTTCAAACTCCTTGGCCTAACGTTCACAGGAAACATGAGTTGGAACAATTACATTGAAGGCATTGCCAGGGCCGCTGCAAGAAAGGTAGGCTCTCTCTACCGTGCTAGAAAACTACTAACACCCGAAAGTATTCTGTACCTCTATAAGGCCACCATTCGCCCATGTATGGAGTATTGCTGCCACATCTGGGCTGGTGCATCTGCTACTAGTCTCTCGCTCCTTGACAAGGTTCAAAAGAGAGTCGCAAATCTGATAGGCCCTGAACTGGCATCTAAGCTTCAGCCTCTGTCCCATCGACGAAATGTTGCATCCCTCTGCCTGTTCTACAAGTATTTTAGTGGTGAATGCTCTGATGAACTGCAATCACTTGTGCCCCCACGACGCGAGCACCCTCGACAAACCCGACAGGCTACTAGATCCCACCCCCACACTGTAGAGGTCCCTAGATGTAAAAGATCTTTTTACTCCAATAGTTTCTTCCCCAGAACCGCAAGACTCTGGAATTCCATTCCAAGTCCCTGCTTCCCCAACAGTACTGACGTGCAGAAGTTCAAGTGTAACGTGAACCGACACCTTGCTGCCCAAATCCCTACATAGTACCCCAGTAGTTGTTGCCCCTGATAGTAGCCCCCTACACCAAAGTGGCAATTTGCCTTGTTTGGGGTGAAAATGTAATAAAAAAAAAAAAAAATAAAAAAATAAAATGGTAATTATTATGTGCCTGGAGATAATGGCTTAGCAAATTAAGTCAAAAGTGGTTCGTAGATGGGTTCGAATCTCCCGACCGGTAGGAATTGTCACTTTCTACACTGATAATTGCGAAAGAATAAAACACTTGCGTCTACAGGGATAAAAAAAATATTAATTATCTATATAAGTATTAAGTTGAGTTTTATTTTTCGTTCTTACATAGATATTAAAATCCTACTTTTTCTATTCAAAAATTATTAAAACGAATTTCTTCAGATACTCAGTCATGGATATGCGAGCGACTACATTCAGGTTAAATAATTTACATATTTCTGTAAAAACAAGCGTGAATTGATTACTTATTCATTTTCATGGTTTATACTGGCTAAAATTGAATATAGTAGGTGGGCTGCTCCGGCAGTTTACGTAAAAAAAGGTCCGGGGAAATTCGCGTTTGCGCCGACTTCGCGACCGAACTCAACGGGTCCTTAGAAGATTTTCACTTTCCATTACCTAGTCCAGAAGAAATGTTCACGAAATTAAATGGCGGCAAGTTTTTTTTTCTAAGATCAACCTAAGCGACGCTTACCTACAGATTCCGGTACATGACAAAAGTGCTAACCTCCTCTGTATTAACACTCATCGGGGTTTGTACAGATATGAAAGACTCGCGTTTGGTATCAAGGTGGCACCCACAATATTCCAGCAAGTAATAGATACTATGCTGTCCGGCTTGGACGCCGCAATCGCATATCTTGATGACATTATCATAGCGAGCAAAAGCAGGGAGGAACATGAAAAACATATCAGACAAGTATTCAGTCGAATACAAGATTATGAATTTAAGATCAAAGCAGATAAATGCGTGTTCTTTTTACAAACAATTAAATACCTGGGTCAAATAATCGATAAAGATGGCAGACGCTCAGCCCCAGATAGGGCGACCGCTATTAAAGAAATGCCGGCACCAGTAAACATAACTCAATCGCAGAGCTTTTTAGGTTTGGCAAATTATTACCAGGGGTTCATTCCAAATATGCACAAATTGCGCGCACCATTTAATGAATTGTTGAAAAAGGATAAGGCTTGGGAGTGGACAGAAGATTGTCAGACATTATTCCAAGAAATAAAAAGAATCCTGACTTCAAAACTATTCCTAGCGCAATTGAACCTAATAATAGCTAGCGACGTTAGTCAATATGGCATCGGGGCGTGAATGCCGGATGGCTCGAAACAGCCTATTGCTTTTGCATCACGGACTCTCTTGCCAGCGGAAAAGAATTATTCTCAGATCGAGAAAGAGGCCCTAGGAATTATATTTGCAGTTTCAAAATTCCACCGGTTCTTGTACGGAAGACCTTTTTTTCTACAAACCAACCATAAGCCGTTGATATCCATTTTTGGATAAAAACAAGGACTTCCAACATTCACTGCGAACTGACTATTAAGATGGGGAACTATTCTGCTGCACACAGCACTCTCCTTCGACACTAGCGCCCAAGTACATGTATTTGGCGACTTTAATGTCCATCACAAAAACTGGCTTGGATTCTCTACTTACACAGATGCAGCAGGCAGCGCAACTCATAGCTTCTCTGTATCTCACTCCTTATCGCAAATTGTTACTTTTCCAACCCGCTTCCTTGATCAGGAAGAACAACACGCATCACTATTAGATCTGTTTTTGACCACAGTTCCTGATGATTGTGTAACGAAAGCCGACAGCCCACTTGGGAACGCTGATCATGCGGTGATAATGGTTGAAATCGCCCTAAACTCTAGACCCAAAACTGAAGAGCCAGTGCTCAAAACAACGAGATATTATAAAAAGGCTGACTGGGTAGCTATCAGAGATCTTATCAGAGACGCCCCATGGGGAAATATTTTTTCTCTTCCTGCTGAACAGTGTGCAACCGAGATCACTGAATGGTTCAAAACTGCAATCGAAGCGCATGTTCCCATGCGGAAATTCTATAGCAAGCCCCACTCTCCCCAATGGTTTACTTCGACTTGCGCAACTGCCATTGCTCAAAGGCAGCATGCATTCCGCAGGTTTAACCGACATAAGTCCAGTTCAAACAGACAGAAGTACATAGAAGCTAGAAGTAACGTTAAGAAAGAAATAGCGACAGCTAAGAGGGAATTTACGGAAACCACTAAAAAACGCATCGAAGCACAAAAACTAGGAACTCGAGACTTCTGGAAAATCTACAACAGTGTAGTAAATAATGGGCAATCAACAATTCCCCCACTAACCAACAATCACGAGGTTCTTTGCTCAGCAACCGAGAAGGCTAACATGCTTGCCAGTCGGTTTGCCTCAAACTCCACACTGGACCCTCTAAACCACCCCTACCTCAATTTCCTATGCGGACAGACGCCACGCTAGACGATCTGATAATCACCCCTGCTCAGGTGCATGCTATCATAAAAAACCTTGACACTTCCAAAGCATGTGGACCCGACCTCATCCCAGCTGTGCTATTAAAAAAAGTGCTCAGCCGAAGTAGCTCCAGTTCTCTCCAAACTCTACAACAAATGCCTTAATGAATCTTGCTTTCCGAGCTGTTGGAAAACTGCTTCTGTAGTACCAGTATTCAAGAATTCTGGCGAAAGAACTGACCTATTAAATTATCGCCCTATTAGCCTCCTCCCACTTTTTGCCAAAATATTTGAGACCTTAATTAACCATGCTCTAGTCCAGCACCTTACAGATGCTAAACTTCTGACCGACCATCAATATGGATTTAGACAAGCCCGTTCCACGGCAGACATCCTCACTGTAATCTCTGAACGCATATACCATTCACTGGACAAAGCGGGAGAGGGCAGAGCGGTAAGGCTTTTGACAGGGTACGGCATGAGGGTCTCCTCAGGAAGATTAGATCTTACGGTATCACTGGTAGAATACTTAACATAATTAAATCCTTCTTAGATAAGAGAAAAATCCAGGTTGTCCTCGACGGTCATACATCTAAACAATATGATATAAATGCGGGAGTGCCCCAGGGATCTATCCTTGGACCTCTGCTGTTCCTGATATTCATAAATGACCTCCCCGACAAAATTGCCTCTGAGATGGATATATATGCTGATGACACCACACTCTATAGCAGGCACGACAGGAAAACAAATGAACATATATCTAAAGTAATCGCAGAAACACTAGAGGATGACCTCCAATCAGTAGTGGAATGGGGACAAAAATGGATGGTAACGTTCAATGCCACCAAGACAAAACTGGTTTCATTCAATAATTACAAGAAACCTTCTCTACCACCTATAGCAATGGCCAACGACTCTTTATCTGAGAGTACGTCTCTCAAGCTCCTTGGCCTAACGTTCACAGGAAACATGAGTTGGAACAATTACATCGAGGGCATTGCCAGGGCCGCTGCAAGGAAGGTGGGCTCTCTCTACCGTGCTAGAAAACTACTAACACCCGAAAGTATCCTGTACCTCTATAAGGCCACTATTCGCCCATGTATGGAGTATTGCTGTCATATTTGGGCCGATGCATCGGCTACTAGTCTCTCGCTCCTTGACAGGGTTCAAAAGAGAGTCGCAAATCTGATAGGCCCTAAACTGGCACCCAAGCTTCAGTCTCTGTCCCATCGACGAAACGTTGCATCTCTCTGCCTGTTCTACAAGTATTTTAATGGTGAATGCTCTGATGAACTGCAAGCACTTGTGCCCCCACGACGGGAACACCCTCGACAGACCCGACAAGCTGCTAAATCCACCCCCACACTGTAGAGATCCCTAGATGTAAAAGATCTTTCTACTCCAGTACTTTCTTCCCCAGAACTGCTAGACTTTGGAATTCCATTCCAGGTCACTGCTTCCCCAACTGTACTGACATGCATAAGTTCAAGTGCAGCGTGAACCAACATCTCGCTGCCCTAATCCCTACATAGTACCCCAGTAGATGTTTCCCCTGATAGTAGCCCCCTACACCAAAGTGGCAATGTGCCTTGTTTGGGGTGAAAATATAATTAAAAAAATATATATATATAATTTTACAATTCAATTTCTCCTCTCAAAACAACAGCCCATGCAGACGGTCTATCGAGACTGATTCCTGCCAAAATGGAACCTCTTGAAGATTCAGTAATTGGGGCACTACATATTAATAGTGATGCAAAAACCATGATAAACAATATTATCCGCGAACTACCGGTCACACTTCAGGAAATTAAGTCAGAATCCCTAAATGACAATTTCATTCAAACCACGAAGCAGAAATTAGCACTGGGTGACACCAGTTCAGACATTTTTTCTGGTTGCGACGAAATCCTGTTTCCTACGGTAAAGGGTTGTCATCCCCCAAACCCTTCAAAAAAATTCTCAGGGATTTTCACATGGGTCATCCAGGAATAAACAAAATGAAAAGCCTAATGAGAAGTTTGTTTATTGGCCAGCTATGGACCAAGATATTACCGACATGGTGAACAGATGCAAAGGCTGTGCTTTAGCTGCAAAACCACCACCGATAACATATGCACAAACGGTCGAGGATCCACATCGATTATGCGGGACCTGTGGAGGATTTTAACTACCTGATAGTAGTTGACTCTTACTCTAAATGATCAGAGGTACTAAGATGCAAAAAAAACAACCACGGCAACAACGACAAATTTTTCATTGGAATTGTTTGCTCAGTTTGGGGTTGTAGACACCGCTACACAGTTCACCTCGACAGAGTTCAGAGAATTCTACCAGACGTATCAAGTCAAGCCTATTACGACACCCCAGTACCACGACAGAAGCAACGACCAGGCCGAACGCTTCGTCGATACGCTTAAAAGGGCATTAAAAAAAGGCGTCCAGTACACCGACGGAAAAGGCCCTTCAGCAATTTCTGCAGGTTTACAGAATCACGAACAAACCAAATGCGGGATCCCCAGCAGAAATCATGTTTGGACGGAAAATAAAATCCGTATTTGATAAACTGCTACCCAAACACATAGTACACAACAGAACCTCCACAATGCCAACGAAACGGTTTAACAGTGGAGATAACGTGTATTTTAGACATTTTAGAAATAACGTTTCTTTTTGGGAACAGGGCAAGATCTTACGAAGAATTGGCCATATTACATACATCATTCAGGGCCCAAAGTTCCAACATAAGAGGCACCTGAACCAAATCACGAAACCATTCTACGAGAATCAAGAAGCACCGCAGGGCGGCAGTGAGGCGATTGAAACAGTATATGACTGTTTTGACATAGACCCTCCAAAAGGGATGTCAGAACCGAGACGCTCCGGAAGAGAGGAAGCGCACAGACCATTTGGTGGTCTGCCCCAAAAGTAAGAAATACTGATTTTCACAACCGCGGAAATCAGCTTGGGAGGGGGGGATCACCCTCCAAATGGACTGTTCTATCCATTATATAAACCATAGACCTTTTGATCCCAGGTGTGGATTAAACACCAGAGAGACCCTCGCCTACTCGGTGACGTTTACTACTCTTTTCAGTTGTAACGTTTTTACGTTGTTGTTCCATATATACATTGTTTAAACTCTATTCTGTTGTTCTGTTTTCTTTGTGGCTTATTGCATAAATTAATAAAAATTATGGAAAGGGTGGAAACTCTCATACACTTACAAATTGATCTTTAAAATATTTATTGGAAAAAGATAAAAATAAAATTATAGAAACATCAGAGAGGGTTCGACCTGGATTAATCAATATTATGAAGTTAACGGTCTCATTCATTAATTATTAAACCCCAGATGGGACGGTAAAAGTAAAAACATAGCAAAGACCGACTAATTTAGCACTTTTGAAAAAAGTGTTTTTTTAGTTCAATATATTGGAATCTAATTAATCATATATAATATATATATATATATATATATATATATATATATATATATATATATATATATATATATAAAGCCAACATAGATCAGTATATATATATATATATATATATATAAAGCCCACATAGATCAGTATATATATATATATATATATATAAAGCCCACATAGATCAGTATATATATATATATATATATATATATATATATATATATATATATATATATATATATATATATATAATCATTAGGGCTATGACAACAGCATATTCTGTTCATTGTTTTGACTCTCGAGTTTATATCCGACACAGACACACTTTATCAACCGAGAACCACATCACTCTATATAAAAGCATATAAGATATCGACGGATACACACTCGCGAGTCAAAACAATGAAAATAATATGCTGTTGTCATAATCCTAATAATCATATATATTTATTTTTTGCCTGTTAATTCTATTTTTGATCCTTTCAAACTTTCGAATAACGTCTTCACTTAATGCAGGAATTGGCTGATGTTATCACCATATTTATCGCAAGTCTGAGTACTTCAAATCTTTCTGACTTTATCGCCAGGGATAGATACATCTAACTTGTTTTGAACAATTTACATCATTGTTTTTTTTTTTTTTTTTTCGTTTATTTTTATTTCGTTTATTTTTATTTTATTTTTTATTTTTTATTTATTTATTTATTTATTTTATTTTTCTAACGTGTATATTTTCCATTGATTAATTATTTTAATAGCTTTACAAACATTTCAGGTTATATATATATATATATATATATATATATATATATATATATATATATATATATATATATATATATATATATATAGGTTGTTTAACTATGTGGAATATCTATTCGGGAATGTATTATTTTCAAAATTTCCGGTAGGGGAGAGGTAATTCATTGGATCATTCACTCTGATAATAAAACGATTCTCTAAATTTTTTATGCACCGTTTATAATACCGAGTGAGCAACGGTGTAAAACTTTTATATTCAATCCGGATATATATTCATATCCTCCCAATGTTATAATACCGCCTCCGTGCATGACATTGAGAGCATCCCCTCGTTTGGGCAAAACGATGGCCCGGTTCATTCTGTTGGTCAAGCATCTGAACAAAGACCCGCTGATTCGAAGAAATTGCGTGTCGCCTAAAAAAGTATGTAAGTCTCCCCGAACCTGTCGGCTATTTAAGTCTTAACAAGTGCTAGACTATCACGAAAAAGAAGAGAAAACAACAATTAACGGTGTCTTAGGGGAATAACAATAGCAAAACACACGAAAAGTCTCTGCGGGTCCAGATGCCAAACGAATAGGGCCAGGCCTTGGAGAAAAGCCTTGACTTGCTCAGAAGACCAAAAAGTCAGACCGAGCACGTGTATATCCTCTGACAAGAACTACGCATGGGCTCTCTGCTCAACTGCAAAATGTCTGGCTTACATAGTGCCAAACGAATCCATACTATCAGAGATATAGTCGTGTTAACTATCCCAGAATATAAAATGAGTATTAAACATACATGACGTAATACAGAACAAGGAGTAGTGCCCTCCCCTACATCTCGGTGTAGTGCTAATGCCCCGGTCGTGTTTGTGTTACATAAACGAGATGTTGTGACGCAATGACTAGGGCTATGACAACAGCATATTCTTTTCATTGTTTTGACTCTCGAGTATATATCCGACACAGTTAGACACATTCAATAAACCGAGAACCACATCACTCTATATAAAAGCATATAAGATATCAACGGATACACACTCGAGAGTCAAAATAAAGAAAAGAGTATTTGTTATATAGGGGTTTCATTAAAAGAGAGTCTTAGAGAGAGAGAGAGAGAGAATTTTATTAAGAGGGATGTTGTAAGAGATATTCATATATATTAAAACGTTTATACTTAGAAGTGTAGATATGAGATGTAGAGTTCACATTGTAGATATGAGATGTGTATGTCAAGACATTTTGAAACACATGATATACAAGACATATAATAACAATTTTCAGTTTACCTTTTTGGTAGAATCACAACACAAAGACGGCGTTTATAAAAACACATGATGGGTTTATTTCTTCTCACGACCGGCCGTGGTTTTCATCATCAAGGATTCAAAGCTTCACATTCTAAGTTTCAAAAGTGACCGTCTTGCTTCTAGACGTTCGAATCCCAACTGGACTGTCGCCTCCTCAAACTCTCTCTGACTCTCCCCCCAGTTTCTCCCTTGCTTAACTCTAAAGTTTTCTAACTATATCTAGAACTTCCCATTTTCCATGACGTCATAAACATGTTAAAACATGTGTCTTCTTTCACGTGTTCTGGACATGCGTGTCCAAAACTTTTTCCTTTGTTTACAAAAGGAATTTTACCCTATATTCCCAATAACCTATTTTTCCAATATGTTAAAAACATGTTTATTAAATTATCTTGTATAATTGCATTCCTCAATTGAATTTTTCATAACAGACTTGTCAACGCACATTCTTTTCTTGAAACTATTTTATCTCTAAGCTAAACAATGGTTTGTTTTACATTCCATTTTCTAATTCTCTCTCGTAATCTATTTCTAAACCTAATTAACGAGGTTCGAATTTCGTCTAAGCTATTTCATTTTCATTTTAACTAAATCTCTCTATTTTTATACTTACATGAAAAGGGGACAGCCCTTATCATGTAAGTATTCTGTTGTCATAGCCCTAGTAATTACTGTGTAACATAGCGCAAATGCGTATGCAAATGTATGCAAAATGACGTCATCGGTAAAGAAAAAAGACTTTAAAAACGGAAAGAGAATGATCGCGTTAGAGATGTGGATAACGTTCGCGATCAAAACAAAACTGGTTCCATTCCTAATGAAGATGTATATCGTTGAAATTAAGTTGATCTTAAATTTTTAAATAAATATAATTACGTACTGGCTTCTTAATTAAGTTGATTTTAAATTTTTAAATAAATATAATTACGTATTGGCTTCTTAATTAAGTTGATTTTAAATTTTTAAATAAATATAGTTATGTATTGGTTTTTTAATTAAGTTTATTATAAATTTTTAAATAACTATAATTATGTATTGGCTTCTTAATTAAGTTGATTTTAAATTTTTAAATAAATATAATTACGTATTGGCTTCTTAATTAAGTTGATTTTAAATTTTTAATAAATATAATTATGTATTGGCTTCTTAATTAAGTTGATTTTAAATTTTTAAATAAATATAATTACGTATTGGCTTCTTAATTAAGTTGATTTTAAATTTTTAAATAACTATAATTATGTATTGGCTTCTTAATTAAGTTGATTTTAAATTTTTAAATAAATATAATTATGTATTGGCTTCTTTATTAAGTTGATTTTAAATTTTTAAATAAATATAATTATGTATTGGCTTCTTAATTAAGTTGATTTTAAATATTTAAATAAATATAATTACGTATAGGCTTCTTAATTAAGTTGATTTAAAATTTTTAAATAAATATTATTATGTATTGGCTTCTTAATTAAGTTGATTTTAAATTTTTAAATAAATATAATTATGTATTGGCTTCTTAATTAAGTTGATTTTAAATTTTTAAATAAATATTATTATGTATTGGCTTCTTAATTAAGTTGATTTTAAATTTTTAAATAAATATAATTATGTATTGGCTTCTTAATTAAGTTGATTTTAAATTTTTAAATAAATATAATTATGTATTGGCTTCTTAATTAAGTTGATTTTTAAATTTTTAAATAAATATAATTATGTATTGGCTTCTTAATTAAGTTGATTTTTAAATTTTTAAATAAATACAATTATGTATTGGCTTCAATTCTATTTTAAATAAATTTTATTTCTAATAAATAGCAACATTTATTAAAAAAACATTTTATTTTCAATAAATAGCAATATTTATTAAAAACAATTTTATTTTTAATAAATAGCAATATTTATTAAAAACAATTTTATTTTTAATGAATAACAATATTTATTTTAAAAAACATTTTATTTTCAATAAATAGCAATATTTCTTAAAGACAATTTTATTTTCATAAATAACAATATTTATTAAACACAATTTTATCTTAAATAAATTTTATTTTTAATAAATAGCAACATTTATTAAAAAAACATTTTATTTTCAATAAATAACACTATTTATTAAAAAGGAATTTATTTTTAATAAATAGCAATATTTATAAAAAAATTTATTTCTAATAAATAGCAATATTTATTAAAAACAATTTTATTTTTAATAAATAGCAATATTTATTAAAAACAATTTCATTTTTATAAATCACAATGTTTATTTAAAACAATTTTATTTTAATAAATAGCAATATTTATTAAAAACAATTTTATTTTTATAAATAACAATATTTATTAAAAACAATTTTATTTTAAATAAATAGCAATATTTATTAAAAATAATTTTATTTTTAATAAATAACAATATTTATTTAAAACAATTTTATTTTAATAAATAGCAATATTTATTAAAAACAATTTTATTTTTAATAAATAGCAATATTCATAAAAAAAATAATTTATTTTCAATAAATAGCAATATTTATTAAAAAAATAATTTATTTTTATAAATAGCTATATTTATTAAAAAAGAATTTATGTTTAATAAATAGCAATATGTATTAAAAACAATTTTTTATTTTTAATAAATTGCAATATTTATTAAAAACAATTTTATTTGTAATAACAGCAATATTTATTAAAAACAATTTTATTTTTAATAAATATCAATATTTATTAAAAATAATTTTATGTTTGATAAATAGCAATATTTATTAAAACAATTTTATTTTTAATAAATTACAATATTTATTAAAAATAATTTCAATTTAAAGAAATACAAATATTTATTACAAACAATTTAAATCTTAAATATAGCAATGTTTATTAAAAACAATTTTATTTTCTATAAATATCAATATTTATTAAAAATAATTTTATTTTTAATACATGACACTATTTCTTAAATAGAATTTTATTTTTATAAATAACAATATTTATTTAAAACAATTTTATTTTTAATAAATAACAATATTTATTAAAAATAATTTTATTTTTATAAATAGCAATATTTATTAAAAACAATTTTATTTTTAATAAATATCAACATTTATTAAAAAGAAGTTATTTTGTATGAATAACAATATTTATTAACAAAAGAATTTATTTTTTAATACATAGCACTATTTATTAAAACAGTTTTATTTTTATAAATAGCGATATTTATTAAAAAGAATTTATTTTTTATAAATAGCAGTATTTATTAAAAAAATAATTTATTTTTAATAAATAGCAATATTTATTTAAAAAAAATTGATTTTTAATAAATAGCAATATTTATTAAGAATAATTTTATTTTAAATAAATAGCAATATTTATTAAAAAGAATTTATTTTTATAAATAGCTATATTTATTAAAAAATAATTTATTTTTAATAAATAGCAATATTTATTAAAAACAATGTTTTTACTTTTAATAAATGGCAATATTTATTAAAAACAATTTTATTTTTAATAACAGTAATATTTATTAAAAACAATTTTATTTTTAATAAATAACAATATTTATAAAAAATAATTTTATGTTTAATAAATAGCAATATCTATTTAAACAATTTTATTTTTAATAAATAACAATATTTATTAAAAATAATTTCAATTTTTAGAAATACTAATATTTATTAAAAACAATTTCAATCTTTAAAATAGCAATGTTTATTCAAAACAATTTTATTTTTTATAAATATCAGTATTTATTATGACAATATTTCTTAAATAGAATTTTTTTTAATAAATAACAATATTTATTTAAAACAATTTTATTTTTAATAAATAACAATATTTATTAAAAACAATTTTATTTTTAATAAATAGCAATATTTATTAAAAAAAATTTTATTTTTATAAATAGCAATATTTATTTAAAACAATATTTAATTCTTAATAAATAACAATATTTATTAAAAATAATTTATTTTTGATGAATAGCAATATTTTTTAAAAACAATTTTATTTTTATAAATTACAATATTTATTAAAAACATTATTTAATTTTTAATAAATAGCAATGTTTATTAAAACCATTTTATTTTTAATAAATAGCAATATTTATTAAAAACAATTTTATTTTTATAAATAGCAATATTTATGAAAAATAATATTTACTTTTTAATAAATAGCAGTATTTATTAAAAACGATTTTATTTTCAATAAATTACAATATTTGTTAAAAACCATTTTATTTTTAATAAATAGCAATATTTATTAAAAACAATATTTATTTTTTATAAATAGCAATATTTATTAAAGATACTTTTATTTCTATAAAAAAGAATTTTATTTTTAATAAATAGCAATATGTATGAAAACAATTTTATTTTTAATAAATAACAATATTTATTAAAAAATAATTTCAATTTTAAGAAATAGCAATATTTATTAAAATGATTTTTGATAAATAGCAATATTTATTAAAACAATTTTATTTTTAATAAATAGCAAAAGTTATTAAAAACAATTTCAATTTGTTAGACATAGCAATATTTATTAAAAACAATTTCAATTTTAAGAAATAGCAATATTTATTAAAAAGCAGTTTCATCTTTAATAAATAACATTACATATTAAAAACAATTTTACTTTTAATAAATAGCAATATTTACTAAAAACAATTTTAATTTTATTTTTAAGAAATAGCAATATTTATTAAAACAATGTCAGTTTTTTTAATAAACAGCAATATTTATTTTTAAAAATTCAAATTGTATTTTTAATAAACAGTAATATATATTCAAAACAATTTCAATTTTATTTTTAATAAACAGAAATATTTATTAAAAACAATTTCTATTTTTTTTTAATAAACAGAAATATTTATGAAAACACTTTCAATTTTTTTAAATAAACAGCAATATTTATTTAAAACTATTTCAATTTTTTATAAACAGCAATATTTATATTTTTTTAAAATATCGCACTCGTCAGGTCGTTCTAACCGTTTAATCTTAAATTAAGTATATTTTAAATTTTTCAATAAATAAATGTTAATTTAAAACCAAAACAAAATGTGTAGAAGCGATATATGTTTTAAGATTATCACACGCTGAACATTTTTGAATTAAAATCATTTTAGTATTATGCAGTGAAGGTGAACACTTTTTAAACGATTCTAGTATTATCGGCTTATTTCCTAGATTTTAAAAGTATAAAAAAAAGCGTTATTGGTTTTTGTTTTGTATTAATGCATAATTAATACGTAACACTTATCTTAACTACAAAACGTTCATCATGTCATAATCTTTAATACAATACTTTTGTATTTACGCAGAATACGAACCGTACTAAAATAATAACGTTATTATTTAGAAACGCATTCTTTACATGGGAAGAGGGACTTTTGTAATCATACGATACTTTCACCTGACAATTTTAAAACAAAAGATACCGTATTAAATTAATTTAACTTGAAAATACTATCTAAAAAATATCACTTTCCGTATTCTACATAAATACGCAGTTTTTTTTTTGATTTTTTTTATCACGTGTACACATTTTTGCAAATTTTAACCCGAATCTAATCCAGACCTTTGTCGGCGTGTTTTTACCGCGTTAAAATGCCATAGGTGTCAGGTTGGAGGATAATGTTGCGTTCTACTCGATTTGTAAAGTAAGCTTCTAATTTTATATCCCATTCATTGTGATTTCTCATTAATGACTCCATGATTCTCGTTTCGATGTTTGTTTAATTTGTTTATCTATGTTTAAAAGCTTTATAAAGTTTTGAAGCGAACTTACAGAGCAATGAGGAAAGGAGGAGGGCATGCAGAGAAAAAAAGTCGATAATGGCGTCTGTAGTGCGTCAGAGGTTGAATCGCTCTAGTGGTCGTCCTCGGCGTGCCACTCCAACGGGGCGCCTCAGGCAGTGTCATGTTGTCAAACGAGAAGGCGAGAAACATTCCGGGAAACGGAAGTCTTTGTTAAATTTTGGATTTCAATCTTCAATTTTCCAAAACTTTTAAGTCGGAAACGTTAGTAACGTTATACATTAATCTTTCCATTTTTTTCTGGGGTTGTTTTATTTTATTCTGGCGGAGGGAGTCGTGATTTCGTGTCATTTCTATTCTCAAATGTATTTTTGTATTTAATATTTATTTCTAAAGAAAAAAATCGGTTCTGAAAATTTGTAGTGCTGACAACATGGTTTTGTGCATTTATTCGACATGCGATTGAAAAATAAAATATTTTCATTGATATAAGCAGTTTTAAAAAGCCATTATACGAACACACTTAAGCGTACCCCCGACAAACGTGACAAGCAGCAAGATCCCACCCCTTCACAGTCGAGATCCCTAGATGTAAGAGAGCCTTCTACTCCAGTAATTTCTTCCCCAGAACCGCTAGACTTTGGAATTCCCTTCCGGGTTCCTGCTTCCCCAAATGTACTGACATGCACTAGTTCAAGTGTAACGTGAACCGACATCTTGCTGCCCAACTCCCCACATAGTAACCCTGTAGCTTATGTCCCTGATAGTAGCCCCCTATATCAAAGTGGCAAGGTGCCTTGTTTGGGGTGAAAATGTAATATATATATATATATATATATATATATATATATATATATATATATATATATATATATATATATATACTAGCTGTGCCCTGTCACGCATTACTGTGGCTCAATTTGATGAAATAGAAAAATCACAAAATGAGAACATGCATGTTTCTTATATGCATAATTTCTCAATACTTGTGGATACACAATTTTTTGTTGTTCCATTTTCTTAGCAAATATAGAAATTTTCTGGTTTGCTGACTCGTGAACACAATATAAATTGTCCATGTGAGAAAAAGTCAGTGTGTAGATGTAAGCCACACAATTGTAAAGATTGCTCCTGAGCTTTGTTGATGATAATTGCAAACGACAATCGAATTGGGAATTGCAGTTTTCTCAATTGAAATAGCGTATCCAGTGGAATCATAGGAATGCATGGAATGAAGATATCGTCACCTTTGAAAGGTCCTGTCAAGATTGTTGCTTCTATGATGTTGTTCATTAATTTTTATTACTGCAAGTCATGTGTCATTGCAAAGCTTGGGTTGGTTTATATATCGCAACATGATAATTGGTATGCCAATTTCCAATTGCAGTACATACAATAGCATCCCTGGCAAATCTAGTGAATTCAAAAATTCTGTTCGATAATTAACTACTTCATATACTTCCACAACAGTGCCCACGGACTTCTATGTGACTACCTAGCTTGGAATTTTAAGCTGAATAATATCGTTAAGTTCATGGACGTCTTTGTTTTGAGTTGTAAGAATAGCTCGTTCGCTCAACTGGAATTCTTATAATTAATTTGAATATCTGGAAAAACCTTTTTTACCAACTCTTTTTTGATGTAACTAAATTACAGAAGTTATGAGGCAATGAAATCAGCCCTTAACTCGAATCAGCCGGCACTTTTCCGTTCTGAATTTCCCACAATTGATGGGAAAATTTCTCTGCGGATCGGTCGTTCTGTAACTGTACACGAATTTTGATTGATTAAGGAATTATAGGTAACGGTTGTCTGAAATCTCTTGCAAGCAATATTACTGCATTTTCAAATGGTCTGACATTGCCATGCAAATCTTGCAAAGATCGATCAAGAGCCTCAGGTGATCTTTTTGTGTGCATTCATCCCAAACAATAAGTTTTCATTTCTGCAATATTTTTTCCTATACGGGATGTTTTGGAGATATTGAACATGGGGGTTTTGAAAAAAAAATTAATGTTTAATAGTAATTTCAAAGCAGAATGAGTTTTGCTTCTATCTGGTAGTAGGGTTGGAGCTATTCAGCATGAAGCAAGAGCTAAGGCTATGTCATTTTTGTGATCGAAAGGCTTCCAAAATCAATTTAATTAGAAAGATTTTGCCAGTTCCTCCTGGTGTTGTTATAATTAGCAGTAATTTTCAAATAACTTTCTATTCTCACTGTAATTTAGGTGACTAAAACATGATTTTCCATGTTTTTATTAATGAGTTCAATTTCCGATATAAGAAGAGGCACCATTTAAAATCGCCGCAAATCATTTCTATATTTGCATATTTTAAAAGTAAACATTAATTAATCAGAAGTGACTTTTCCATAGCATTCATCGTCAAGCTCAAATATCAGCTGACGTGATATTATAAACAAACATAAACGAAATTTGATGAACGACATTATCATTATTATTATTTTATTATTATTTTGCGAATTAGTCCACCGGGAAAATTATTTCTCGTAATATATAATATTCAATAGAGGATTGATTCTATAATAATATATACGCAATCTGCATAAATTAAAATATTATGTTTAAGTGCATTGTGCGACCAAGCAACGCCGGGCGTCCAGTTAGTATATATATATATATATATATATATATATATATATATATATATATATATATATATATATATATCATTTAATCACATATAATATCATGCGTTAATTTTCAGTATTTACTTATTTGATCAATACATAAGTAGAGCGAGGTAGTAAGTTATGAAAATGTATATGGCAATTAAGTTACACAGAACATTCCGCCTGACGTATTTTCACGAGGATGAAATGCGGAATATTCTTTGTGGCTTAATTGTCATATATATTTTTATAACTTACTATATACACTGCGTGTCAAATTATTAACTAGATAACATTTTTGCCAGTTTCAGAAACTTACCGATAGTTTCGTGTCAAAAGCTTCGGAAACGTTGGCAATGCTGAGCTGCCCGTACTTTTAAATTGTACTGTTCCGCACAATGTAAACAACCTGCCATCGTAATTGCTGAATCCACGGTATTTGAGGTGTGACAAATTATTAACAAGGCAGTTTGTTTTGTCAGAAAAATAGGTCGATAAGTTAGTTTGAGTAGGTCTGAAAAGAGTACTATTACAGAACAGCTAGCAAAAGGTAAAACTACCCTCGAAATATCGAAAATGGTAGCAAGATACCATCAAACTGTGAAGAACTTTGGCCAGGACCCTACAAAAGTACGTATGAGAGCCGATAAAGGTAAATCCAGAGTTGTTTCATGCCGTTCTCTACTCCAAATTAAACGTGAAGTTGTTAAGAACCCTGGGCAGACAAGTCGAGAAGTCTTTTACCAAGCCGGATTGAAGAATGTCTCAAAAAGTACTCGATATAGCCTTCTGAAAGAAGTGGCTAAGTCTATTAAGTCTGTGACAAAGCCTCCATTTAAGCAACGTCACATACAAAACCGATTGAAATGGGCAGAGGACAACATGAAAACGGATTTTTGCAAAGTTTTCTTCACGGATGAAGTGCGTGTCACTCGTGATGGCCCAGATGGCTAGAGCAAGGGATGGATCCTAGATGAACGACATCGTCATCAGCGTTTAAAGCGCCAACAAGATGGTGATGGAATAATGATTTGGGCAGGGATTATCGGAGGTACTTTAGTTGGCCCATGGAGAGTCACAGAAGGCGTAAAAATGACGTCAAATGCTTACATAGCTTTTCTGAAGGAGCACTTTGAACCATGGTGGAAGAAGCAAAGGTTGACGTTCAGAAGAATCATTATGTTCCCTCGTATAAATGCAGGATAATGCTCCCTCGCATGCAGCAAACAAAAGCAAAGAGTGTTTGCAACAATTGGGGTTCTCTGGGCTACGAATTCATCAGATTATAACCCAATTAAGAACCTTTGGAGTATCCTGAAACGACGCCTCTATGTAAGTGGACGCCAATTTAAGAGCAAAGATGAGTTGTGGGATGCTCTCCAAAAGTATTGCGATGAATAACTGTTGACGAAATCACAAATTTGACTAATTCTGTGGACCAACGTCTTTTACAAGTCATTCATAAAAAAGGATTGCATATCTCCTACTAATTATGTCAACGTGGAAATTGCTATGTAGTTATTGTGTTCTAAGCATTTTTCCTAGTTCATTTAATGTTTGAAAATTATTTCAATAAACAAGTTATGGGTATATTGTGTTTTTTTCTCAACCTCGACAATAACTTGGCACACCGAAGTCAACAGATATTCCTATCTTTTGCCATAGTTTCGCTAATACTGCTTTAAATACTTTTATTTTCGGACTGGAGTAGCTGAATATTATTGTAAGCACTTTCTCAAAGTTTCATGGATTTTTATTCACTCGTTCCTTAAATATTTAAAAAAAAATGTAACCTCGTTAATAATTTGATACGCAGTGTATTTACACACATACACACACACACACACACACACACACACACACACATATATATATACATATATATATATAATATAAAGCTGAATATCTGTGTGTGTATGTGTGTGTGTGTGGTCACGAATAGGCTCCTATATGGTTGACTATTTAAAAAAAACTGATTACATATAATGATAGAAGATTATCGAGATACAGGAATGGGTATGTTTGATCTGGCAAAACAGTGGTTCATTAAAATTGTGGGGTCTGCGTTCCCGCGCGTGGTCCACAAAGTATGGAAATAAAAAATTTAAAAATTAAAAAAAAAAACGTTTACAAGTGTTTTTGATATAGATGTACATAAGAATACTTTGATAAGAATGTTTTAACTAAAATAGGGATGATATAATAAAATTGTGAGGTCTGCGTTCGCGCCTGGCCTCCATAGAATGGAAATTGGCACAAACTTTAATAAAGACTTTTCATATCTATCTGCGTAAGTATACTTTGATAATTATGTTTCAGTTGGAAGAAATATGGTATAATAAAATTATGGGGTGTCCGTTCGCACCTGACCTCCATAGAATGGAAATATGTCACAAAGTTTAACAAGGTTTTTTTAATATATATCCACAGAATATTGTGATAAGTGTTTCAGTGTGAACAGGTATGATATAATAAATTATGGGGTTTATCTATTTTATTTTTACTTTCATCATATTTTGCTTTGGTTTTGATACCCTCAAATTCAACCCAAATTTACAAACTTTCCTTTTCATAACCTATCATAGTTTCATAAATCAGAGTCCATTTTCTGTAGGCTGTTTTTGAACCAAGTAGGATAAAAAAAATTATATAGCCATGTGTGTTTTATATGTGGGTCTGTCACCTCGAGTACCATTTTTATCTTCTTACGCCTCATTGATGCTCGTTTGCTGTCACGTACATATATTTTAAGATGCCAGACATAATAGATTTATTCTGTCTTTGTTGGAGTTTAACGCCTAATTATTAATCAGATGAATTGATGAGTGCGACTTGGCACCTTTCTAAATGAAGCCTACGAAAACGAATTATCCTAGAAATAAATAAAAGAAAACACAGAAACGTATTTATGATTAAAATAATAAAAAAAAATAATTACAATAAGAGGAGAAGAAAAATGGAAGACGCGTGTCAAAAACAAACAAAAAAAGACTGTGCCGTTCGTAAACAAATGTGGCAATCATACGTGCACTAAAACTACGTCTACTTAAGCTGCACATCCACTTTTAATTCGGGGTGACAGGTGCGTCGTTCAGAGCACTCTCTGCCAGATTTTTAGACGCCGGTGCAAAACGAAATGGAATAGAAAGCAAAAGATTAGACAGTAGTTGAAAGTCTGACAAATGGATGATATAGATGAGCACTATGTGAGAATGCTATTATATCCTGCCTTGACAGAGTACAAAATAGACTTCGTGGCTTGGTGGGGGATGCCCTTTTCTTTACCCTGCAACCTCTTTCCCACAGAAGAGACGTAGCGATCCTGTCATTGTTCTATCGTAATTTCCATGGCAGGTTCTCGTCTGAGCTCCATTATCTGATCCCCCGTCGACAATCTTTTTCAAAAAACACCCGACTAGCTGAAACCACCGTCAATAACTTTCCCCACTTCCTATCTGTGCCTAAATCAAAACGTAGATACCATGAACAAAACTTCTTTCTTAGAATTGCACGCCTGTGGAACTCTGCTCCGCTTGCCTGTTTCCCTCCCGACTTCAACCTGGATGTCTTCAAGTCCAACACAAACAAATTCCTGATGAACCGCCCCCCTGAGTAATGACACTTTATCAATTCTCCAATACTATTACTACACTATCCCATTGATTACTGTACACATAATAACCCTTATCCCTGAGTGGCCATTGGGCCTTGATAAGTGGTGAACTCCATGTAAAAAAAAATTTCACTGCCACAACCGTTAGCATTTATAATTACCATTCACAGATTCAGTTACCATTCACAGTTTCAAATACCATTCACAGCTTCAATTCCCCAAAACAATTGTTAACTAGTAACGAGTGTATAAGAAGATTACCCCAGAGTGATCGAAAAAACAGGATAGTAAATAAAGATGATAATCTAGATAAAAACGAAAGGTTAAGGGTGTAGGTAAATATCATGTTTAGAATTCGATTGTGATTGTTCTGATAATTTGAAGGTTGAGACGAAAATTACAATACAAGTAGTGGATTGAATCGATGAATGTGTTAAAAGCATTTCATAGAAATAGCCCTAGAAAAGTCCTTAAGCCATTTAATGTAAGAAGCTGTAGCAAAAAATGTTTATCATAAAGATGGACAATTCCTAGTAATGCAAAGATCAGGTTTGGGGGAAACAGTCAGCAAGTTTCCAAAAGCCTGTAGTTTGGGGGGAAAAAAACTACTGGAATAAGAAACTGTATTACAATGAAGTATTCAAACAGCGAATTGATGGAAACTACTAGACCAATGAGTCAATCGAGTTGGAATAGGAGAAATAGGAAATAGATCAGTTAATAATATTTATATAAAAGACTGAGACTAGCAACATCACATCTGTTAGAGGAACGCAGAGAAAAAGAAAGGGTGCAGGGGGAGCAAACAAATCAAAAATTTGTTTCTGCTCCTTATCACGAATTCTCAAATGGTACAAAGATTCACCAAATGTGACAGCAGTGTTCCATACATAGTTTGATGGTAGATTCGTAGAGACGGAGAATAACCCCAGTTCTGGGAAAATGTTTTGGACGGTAAAGAGAGCTGACTTTAGGAGACGTAGAAAGAGCAATGGATCTAATATATGAACGCCAAGAAATATGGTCTGATATTAGATTTATAGAGATAAAGTATAACCTCATGTGTGATACAGAGTTTAGAAAAGACTGACTTTACGAGAAGCAGAATTACAGAATGACGTCACCAACATTGAGTGGATCAAGGCAACTGAGAGAACGAATCTTGCGATTGAAGGAACTGGCTACGAATAAAAATGCACGGAAAGTTCTTCCAGAATATAACAGATGTGGCTGATGAAAGATTATGGCAATGGCTTAGAGTTGGGTATCTGGCTAAGAATACTGAAGCTTTTGTTTGTGCAGCACAAGGGCAGGCATTAGGAAAATGATTGTTCAGAAAAGTGGTTCTAGGAGAGGAAGTTGCTGCAGAATGCCGGATTTGTGGTAAGACCTCAGAGTCAATTGCGCACCTTGCAGCAGAAAGTAGTGGACTAGCCTAGAGAGAGTACCGCAAAAGACACGATCTCATGGGACTCCGAATATATTTGGAAGGTCTGTAAGAAGGTTAGGGTGAAGTGTTCTGGAAAATGGTTTGAGGAGGTGCCTGATGAAGTGAGAACAAGTGAGGATGGCAAGGTAGAGGTATGGTGGGACAAAAGTGTGAGAACGACTAAGCAATTGGAACATAATTGTCCAGATTTGGTCGTCATTTACAAGGTCTCAAAAAACTGGTAGATTGTAGATTTCTCAGTACCCTGGGACAGAAATGTGAGAGAGAAAGAGAATGAGAAATGGAGCAATTGTGTTCTATTCGCCTTAGAGATAAGGCGTATATACGGGGTTAAAACACAAATAATCCCAGTCGTAGTTGGTACACTAGGAGTAGTATTGTCGTCTGAAAGGACAATTGAAAAAACTCCGAATCCCCGATATTTTAGGCGGTCTTCAGACCTCTGCTATTGTAGGTACCACCAACATCATAAGAAAATCCTTGACCTTTGAAGCTCCTGGTTTGAAGCCGGGATTGAGGGAAGTCCTCTGGATATGAATCCCATCTATTTTGAGGGAGACGTTGATAAACGAAATCAGAATTTATTATTATTATTATTATTATTATTATTTTTTTTATTATTATTATTATTATTATTATTATCATCATCATCATCATCATTATCATCATTATCATAATCACATTAGTAATAATAACTGTTATAGAAGACTAGTGAAAAATGCAATAAGGGAAAAATATTGCAAATAGACAAATGTTTGGATAGCAAGAAGAATGCTAACTGGAATTTTAACATAAAACAGGTTAAGAATTTTAGTTGATGAATAAAAACAAATACGTGACAGACATCATGGTTATGTAGTGATACATGTATTGATGACATAATTTGGAAAGGAAAATAGTTTTTTTTATACACATAGAGTTTAGTCAGTTAGTAGAGAGTGTGAGAGAAACAGTCGAGCGGACAGACAACCGGTTGTAATGGCTCTGAACCCCGAGAAAGCTGTCTGGGCAATGTCGATAGAATGTAGAACTTAGAACAATCGTGCAATTTTCCAAGTAGGGAAACATTATGGGAATAAAAGTTGCTTGAAAACAAAAAAAAAAACAAGACTTCTCGTCGTTTCTTTGGGATGAATCTTCATTGCACCTTTCTGCGGATCTATCAAACAAGACCCAAACATGGACAAAGTATGTTTCCCTTATTACTGTGTTCGGTTCTTTTGTATTGTTTGTGTTTGTTAGATGTCTTGTTTAACACGTGTTATACATGTATTAATTAAACAATCACAAACACTAAAGACTCTCGCATACATGAACACTTATATACGTCCAAAACGAACGGTAGATAAACACAACAAACATTACTAGCAGATCATAGATACTGTCATAAATATATATGCATACTCGATCTAGCGAAATGATTATATAGATGACACAGAACCGTCGTTTATATACACTCCCGATTACGCAACAAATTATGTCTCAAAAGATATATCACCGTCTATGAATTTTCTACTGAAACCAAAGCAGAATAAATAGGGGCTACGGACGTGTTATTCACATGCATGTATGTTTCGTTTTCATGACGAATTCTCAGGGTGGCTATATACATATGGCTGTTCAGGTGATTGTAGAAATCGCATCTCACATTGAATATCAATATATAACACTCTGATCAATGTCGCTACTGGAGCAGCTATAGGGAATTATATATATATATATATATATAATATATATATATATATATATCTATATATATATATATATATATGTCTGTTTATTTTGTAATAATGCGTCGTTTTCGGTTTCAAACGTATATAATACGTATTTATTATATATATATATATATATATATATATATATAGATATAGATATAGATATATATATATGAGAGAGAGAGAGAGAGTTTAAAATATAATTATTCACTACGACTTATCAGATTGGCTGAATCTAGCGAGATTCGAAATCGGGACCCCATGGAAAGAAGCCTAAACTTCTACCATTGGGCTATCTCGCGTAACTGCTTGATTAGATCGCGATTTACGTACAAACAAAAGTGCATTTTTACCTAAATGCGAGTCGGAGGAATTTTTCTTTTCGCCAATTTGGTACCCCCAAATGGGGAGCGGGATACATATTGCTTTATATATACATATATATATATATATATATATATATATATATATATATATGAGAGAGAGAGAGAATTTAAAATATAATTATTCATTGACACGTGTTTCATCATCTACGACTCAGCAGAGTGGCTGAATCTAGCGAGATTCGAAGTCGGGACCTCATGGAAAAAGCCTAAACTTCTACCACGGCGCTATCTCGCGAAGTGCACTTTCGTATAAATAATTGAATTCATTCAAAAAGTATCGGAAAACAATATATATATATATATATATATATATATATATATATATATATATATATATATATATATATATATGTGTGTGTGTGTGTGTGTGTGTGTGTGTGTGTGTGTGTGTACTAGCAAAAGTACTCGTCGTTGACTGGGTTCAAAAACAGCCTACAGAAAATGGACTCTGATTTATGAAAATATGATAGTTTATGAAAAGGAAAGTTTGTAAATTTGGGTTTAATTTGCGGTTATCAAAACCAAAGCAAAATATGATGAAAGTAAAAATAAAATAGATAAACCCCATAATTTATTATATCATACCTGTTCACACTGAAACACTTATCACAATATTCTGTGGATCTATATTAAAAAACCTTGTTAAACTTTGTGACATATTCCCATTCTATGGAGGTCAGGTGCGAACGGACACCCCATAAGTTTATTATACCATATTTCTTCAAACTGAAACATAATTATCAAAGTATACTTACGCAGATAGATATGAAAAGTCTTTATTAAAGTGTGTGCCTATTTCCATTCTATGGAGGCCAGGCGCGAACGCAGACTCCACAATTTTATTATACCATCCCTATTTAAGTTAAAACATACTTATCAAAGTATTCTTATGTACATCTATATCAAAAACACTTGTAAACGTCTTTTTTTTTTAATTTTTTAATTTTTTATTTCCATACTTTGTGGACCACGCGCGGGAACGCAGACCCCACAATTTTAATGAACCACCGTTCTGCCAGATCAAACAACCCCATTCCTGTGTCTCGATACATCTTTTATCATTATATGTAATCAGTTTTTTAAAACAGTCAACCATATAGGAGCCTATTCGTGACCAGACACACGCGCGTGCGCACACACACATTCAGCTTTATATATATATATATGTATATATATATATATATATATATATATATATATATATATATATATATATATATATATTAAATAAGATACGTATTATACACGTTTGAAGCCAGACCCAACGCATTATAACATAATGTTTATTTTGTTAGAAATTTATGTTAAGTCCATAAATATATTTCGACGGACACCTTCATATTCAGCATGTCGTTTTTTGTTTTGTTGTTGTTTTTTGCCATGTTGTTGTTGGAGCAAAGAATTACCCGTTTGTTGTTTCTACGGTAGCTTTTTAAATCTCGGAACGGTGCGTTTGGTCACGTGAGATTCACGTTAAGATTTTGGTTCTTAGAAACGCAGATTGAGTTTGATAAGATACGTATTATATACGTTTGAAGCCACACACACACACACACACACACACACACACATATACATATATATATATATATATATATATATATATATATATATATATATATATATATTATTTGTAAAGATAATAGTAAGTATAAAATAGTGTTTCAATATCAAGAAAAAAAAACATTGTATTATTGATAGAAACTTTTTTTAAGTTTCTTCTCCAGAATATTTGCTCATTAAAGGAGATTGATTTTTCAAATTAATATCTTTTCGTATCCATATATATGTGTGCGCTTTATCTTCATTACGAATCATGATTCCAATCCCAGTAACTATTCACTGTCAGGATCTGATATCCTAATCATCATCATCATCCTCATCATCATCGTCTCTCGTTCTCTCTTTCTCTTTCTTTCTCTCTCTCTCTCTATCCCCCCTCTCTCTCTCTCTCTCTCTCTCTCTCTCTTTCTTCTAAACAATTTAAATATATATTTAAAGAGAGACAGAGAGAAAGACCGACACACAGAGGGGATGATATATATATATATATATATATATATATATATATATATATATATATATATATATATATATATATATACATATATATATATATATATTAAAAAAATCAACGTTTCGTCCTTATTTCAGAGGACATCTTCAGGATAATTGAAATAAAAAATAAAAATGTAAGAAAAGAAAAAGTCATAGATCGTGCGAAAAAGACAGTTCTTGAATCCTACCCATGTCGGGAAGGACAAACATGTGTGCGTATGGGAAGGTTGGGTTGTTCGATGTCTATATATACACTTTTAAAAATGCGTTAAAATAAATATGTACATTTTTTTTTCTTCTGTAAACTTATTCATTTTGTTGAAATATTTAAGGAAAAACGGTTTAGCCAGGATCTGTTTTGATATTTTGTTCTTTGATTATTATTTTCCCTATGTTAGGGGTTAAATGGTAGAAGCCTTTTCTTTGCGTAATAGTATTAGTATTCAATATTAGTGCTGATTCTAAAAGTCTTCTTTTAGCTCTATCTATCACGTATTTAATAATTTTCGCTTGATCTAAATTAAATGAGTGATCGTGTTCTGCACAATGGCAAAAGAGTGCATTTAGGGCGTTTCCATTCCTTATATCTCTTCTGTGCTCGTTAAGTCTTGATTTCAATTTTCGCTGTGTTTCACCTATGTACGCTTGTTGACAGTTGTTACATGGGATGGAATATATATCGGCATCAGATGTGAGGGTTTTGGGAGAGTGCTTGGTAGTTTTTAATGTCTGTTTTATGGTTGAGGAAGTTGTTTGTAACAAGTGAAAACCAAGTCTATTAAGAGTGTCGTAGATTTTTGTATTTTTGGTGTGGGTGGGGATGAAAAGATTTCTGTTTAATAGTGAAGTATTTGTTTTATTTTTCTGTGTGTTTATGTTATAGTGTATTTTCGTAGCTTTTTTCTTTGCGTAAGAAATGAAATAGGATGGATACTGTAGTTTTCCTAAAACATTCGTAATATATTGAAATTCATCATTAAGATATTGGGGACTGCATATTCTAAAGGCACGCAAGAAAAAACCAATATATATATATATATATATATATATATATATATATATATATATATATGTATGTATATGTGTGTGTGTGTGTGTGTGTGTGTGTGTGTGTGTGTGTGTGTGTGTGTGTGTGTGTGTGTGTGTGTGTGTGTGTGTGTTTGTGTTTGCGATTTGAGTGACTACTTCATCATCTTGTTTCCGGTCGAATTTATTGCGGTATTCGAAGCCAGTAAGTCAAAATATGTCCTTTTTTAATGTCGGATTTATAAGCCCCCGTTATCTCTTTACTCTTAAAATATAAACTTGTCATGTTTCGACTTTAACCGTTTGAGTTTCAAAAAAAACATAATAATAATAATATGATTTCTATTAGTTTATTTGTCAATTTGACGTTCGTTCTTCGTTTTATTTGATTTATTCGCGGTGTTTATTTATTGCGTGATCGTTTTGCGTGCGGACAGATTGTTGTTTTGTTTTGTATTCGGTTTCATTCATAATGGCATTCGTTATAAAATCTCTGTTCCTTGGGTCTCTTAGCGCCACAATGATGGAAGAGATGGAGTGAGAGTGAGAGATGGAGAGAGAGAGAGAGAGAGAGAGAGAGAGACAGACATACAGATAGACAAACAGTAAGAAAAGAAGTGAAAGGAATAGGGAGAGTGGTGTGTGTGTGTGTGTGTGTGTGTGTGTGTGTGTGTGTGTGTGTGTGTGTGTGTGTGTGTGTGTGTGTGTGTGTGTTATAGAGTATTTATGAAAGAAAGAAAATACAAAAATTAAAGGAAAAAAAAGAAACAACTGATTGTGAAATAAATAAAAGAACTGTTGGAGAAAGAAATGCTACACAGAATGAACGAAGGCATACGTGCAATCGAAACGAGAACTGTAAAAAGAACCCCGAAATTGAGAAAGAAGTGTAAAAGGAAGAAATTAAAAAAAAAGATACTTGCAAAGGAAGATGTTCTAAAAATATCACGAGTAAAAGAAAAAAGTGCAAAAAGAAAAAACCATCAAAGAAAGAAGTAGAAAAGAAAAATGTGAATTTAAGAAAAAGAAAAATCAATCATTATGAAACGAAGAGTAAACGACACAAATAAAGATTGTAACAATCAACAAGAAACAAAATAATACAAATTAATGAAAGAAATACAAAACAGCAGAAAAAGACAAGAAAATAAAAAGAAAATAAAAAGAAAATAAAAAGAAAAGAAAAAGAAAAGAAAAAAGAAAAGAAAAAGAAAATAAAAATAAAATAAAAAGAAAGAAAATAAAGAGAAAATAAAAAGAAAATATAAAAGAAAAAAGAAAATATAAAGAAAATAAAAAGAAAGAAAATAAAGAGAAAATAAAAAGAAAATATAAAAGAAAATAAAAAAGAAAATAAAAAGAAAATAAAAAATAAAACAAGAAAATAAAAAGAAAAAGAAAGAAAAAAGAAAATAAAAAAGAAAATAAAATAAAATAAAAAGAAAAGAAAAAGAAAGAAAATAAAAAGAAAATAAAAAAAGAAAATAAAAAAGAAACCAAAAAAGAAAATGAAAATAAAATAAAAAAGAAAATAAATCAAGAAAATAAAACAATAAAATAAAAAAGAAAATAAAAAGAAAATAAAGAAAGTAAAACAGAAAATAAAACAAGAAAATATAAAGAAAATAAAAAGAAAAGAAAAAAGAAAATAAAACAATAAAATAAATCAAGACAATAAATAAGAAAAGAAAAAAGGAAAAAAGAAAAGAAAAAAGAAAACAAGAAAAGAAAAAAGAAAATAAAAAGAATAAAAAGAAAATAAAACAATAAAATAAAACAATAAAATAAAATAAAAAAATAAAAATAAAAAGAAAATTAAAATGAAATAAAAAGAAAATAAAAGAAAATAAAAGAAAAGAAAAAGAAAATAAAAAGAAAATAAAAAGAAAATAAAAAGAAAATAAAAGAAAAAAGAAAAAGAAAATAACAAAGAAAATAAAAGAAAATCAAAAGAAAATAAAAATTAAAATTAAAAAGAAAATAAAAAAGGCAAATTTAACCAAAAATCTAAGATTATAATTATATTATATTGAAGCAAATATATAGTAATGATTTAAAAAGTTGTTTTTTTTTAATAACTCGTATGCCATTACTGCAAATCGAAACCAAAATGTTTAGCTTACTTTTTCCTTTGATATTAATGCCGGAGATATAAATATATGTTCGCTGCCAGGCTAGCGATTAAAACATGAAACAATAGCTATTACGTTATGCATACATATTTGTAATGCGGTCGTTCTGTTACAAGGAAAGCCTGTCCCCTTTCCATCTAAATAATAAGAACATTAGATAAGTGAAAATGAGATTAGGATAAGCCGAGACTCGAACTTTGTAAGCAATGTTAAGAAATAGAATGTTAGAAATCGGAATGTTAAAAAACGTCTATTGTTAAATCCTATAAGAAAATAGTTAAGTATTGTTTATATTGTGAAAAGAATTGATTGTTCATTCTTTTATGAAGCTGAATATTAAAAACGTCTATTGTTAAATTCTATCATAAAATAGTTAGATATTGTTTATATTGTAAAAAGAATTGATTGTTAAAAATGTCAGCTAAAAGAATGAACAATACAAATTAAAAATATACTGTTAAAAAATAGGTTAGGTTAAAAAATAGATTAGTTGAGAATTCTTTGTTGTGTGTAAGGAAAACGTGTGCGTAACCACGTGAATGGGTCACGTTTTTGAACCACACTTCTGACGTCATAGCAAAAACGTGATTCTCAATATAGGAGCTAGAGTTAGTCAGATCAAGACAGTTGAGCAGTTGAAGCAGAACAGTTGAGTCTTCTAGTCAGAGAGAGAGAGAGAGAGAGAGAGAGAGAGAGAGAGAGTTGGAGTCAGGGTCCTTTAGAAGCGAAGGAAAGAACATTAAACTATGTAGATCCCAAATGTGAATTCTTGATGTCATCAGCATTCGACCGGTCCAATGAATAAAGAATCATCTTTGTGTTGTAGTAAACTGTTGTCATGTTTCGTAATTCCGCAAATTGAAGGTAATGTGCTAAACATCTTATTACGAACTTTGTGTAACCCTTTGAAGAGTATTATCTCTTCTCCTCTCTACATGTGCTACAAGAAATATAAGAACTGTGCAGCTATCACCCTATCTAAGAAGAAACATCTCAGAACTGTAATATGTAAGAATTCCCCCCTCATCATTGTTATATATATGCCCCAGCGTCTCTATATAATATTAATCCCCCGTCATACCTCTTTAATATATAACCCTATGCAACAGTTCGACTATCACCTAGCAAATTTAATTTCTTTAATTTTCAAACTTTTGCACCGATTTTCTCCGGCCAAACCTCAAATCTAAAGTTTCGTATAGGTTCGAATATCCTATATATTAAGTTTCATGTCTGTAGACAAAAAACTGACCGAGGAGTTTGGTAGGCAAAATATTTTAACAAATATATATACGCATACATATATATATATATATATATATATATATATATATATATATATATATATATATATATATATATATATAGAAAGGTTTATGTTTACTATAACATTTATGCGCAAATATTACGCAGGTATAAATCATGTAGAATATCTGCATGAATATAATTACATTTAATAGTTAACTAAAGATGATCATCCCATAAGAAAACCGAAAAAAAAAGTAATAGTGAATTAATTAAAATGAATATGCAAATTAACTAGATCTTTTGCTTGATTGGTTGTTGTCTTGTTTTACGGCATATCAACCCTTTTCAGGTTATTTAATGCTGAATCGAAAGATTTTGAAGAAAAATTTTTTAATAGAATATATTTGTTGCTTTTAAGTCCGTTTCTATTTAACCCATAGTTGGGACCCTAACAGGTACTACCACTCCGGGTCAGAGTGGACCTGGGAGCAATGACAATTAAAGGGTGGCTCCACACTCCCCAAAGCCCGCAAGCTGGGGCCTCACCACTGGATATAGTTTAAGGTCATATCCAGGACTAAATCTTTTGCAGATGAATACAATTCCACGGCCTATATATAACAAAGTTGTATTTTCTTTTAAAATAAATAGAAAAAGAATTTTAATATGAATCTCAATACACACAAAAAAATTATAGGAGTAAAGATAGATTAGAAATTTATTAATCAATGCTTTTTTTGTTTTGTTTTTTAATTATTTTATTTTATTAATTTTTTTTTTTTTTTTTTTTTTTTTTTTGCTTTCAGAAAATCCAATGGTAGATAGTACTATAGCTAATGAAATGAAAAGACATGTGGTAATAGTGTCTATAAAAGCGAAATACAGCAATTTAAAAAAAGTCGTCAGATCTTTTGTTTGCAAAGTTAGAAAGAACCTAAATAAAAAGCAATTGTGATGAATTGGCCATGAGCAAAAGAAAAAAAATGGTGATGACTCACTCAGAACAACTGAGTTTTTGCAGAAGGGTGCTGCATGACATGATAGACGAATATCCTGGGACATCTTGCCAAATATCTTCAAGTGTCTTCAATGATAATAACGATTATTCATTAAAATCTTGGATACAAATCATACGTTCTCAAGCGAAGGTAAGTTCATCTCAACAAAAACTCAAGAGAATCATTTAATACGTGCAAAACATGTCTTAAACGAATTGAAGTATTTAGAAAACAGATATGTTTATGGTTTTTATACAATGAAAAAAAAACTTTGACCATGATCAAAAAGTCAATCGAAGAAATGAAGTTTCACCTGTTATGCGCACAAAGTTTCCATCAACATTGATGCTTTGATGCTTTGATGCTTTTCGGTGTTTTTAGCAGTGAATGACAAATCATGCATCCTCATTTTTTTTTTCACAAGAAAATTAGAATCAATGCAGATTCCGATGTCGAATCTCTTCAAACCATTGTTAAGCCTTGCATGGACAACGGAGCTAATGTAGGAGCTTATGTCTTCCAACAGAATTCGGCACTATCCCATAAAACGCTTAAAACCCAGGATTGGATGACCGAGAATATTCATGATCATATCACACCAAACTTATGGCCTCTTAATTCACCAGGTCTTAATTCTTTGGATTATTATGTGTGAGGTGTCGTTGAAAAGGAAGTTGATAAGCATGCTCATAACATCAAATCATCTCTGATGGAAGCAATAACCCGAGCACTGGAGGACATAAATAAAGACCATCTGATCACGTGATCAAAGCTTGCATTCATTTTCGAACTTGAATTGAGTGATAGAAGCCGAAATGTAGGTATTGGTTTTGTTACAAGAAAATGAAAATTTCAACAATTTAAGTTTCATTTTCTCCTAAAAGTTTTTAAGTATATCTTACGCACCCTGCATATACACAGGCGGCAAAAAGAAAGTCCTCACTTGTAATTTTTTCAAAAATTGCAAATTTAAGCTAAATTTAATATAACTATTTAAACAAACAATACCTCATTTGATTCGGCTTTTATTCTTCTGTAATTTTACCTGTTCATATTTGACTTTTAATTGAAATATTCTCGTCTTCATGTCAATTTAAAAAAAAATAACTTCAAATTGAGGAGGCAAAAAGAAAGTCCGCACAATGGAAAATTATTATTTAAATGTAACTTTAAGACATTAATGCAACACAAATACAACAGGTACACAATGAACTAGTTAACATTTAGTAGCACAGCCCTTCTACAATTTGACAGCCTGCAATCTTTTGGGAATTCCTTGAATTAGATTGCAGCCATACTCTGGGGAAAGGGCATCCCACTTTTCTTTAATTTTTATCCAAAGTTCTTCCAAATTTGAAATTTTATCATTGCGTAGCTGTTGCTTGATGTAATGACATACGTTTTCGATAGGATTGAGGTTTGGAGATTGCGCAGGCCAATCCAAACATGGAATATCATGCTCTTCCATGAACCTCTTGACATTGCCAGCTGTGTGAATGGAAGCATTATCCTGCATGAAGATGGGATTATCATTAAAATTCCAACCAAATTAGGGTAGAAAATGCTCAGTCAACATATTAATGTACTTGGTCGAATTAATTCGACCTTGCAAGCGAACTATAGGTCCTGGATCATTAGTACTTATAATGCCCCACACCAAAACTGGACCTCCACCACCTTCCAATGTTGAAACTAAGCTAGGATTAAATTCTTCGTCTTTCCTCCGACGGACGTACTGCCTACCATCACTGCCTAGCCTATTGAACTTGCTTTCGTCACTAATAAGCACTTTTGACCAATATGAAGAGTCATGGTCTTCATTGCATCTGACGAAGTCCAGACGGCGTTTTTTGTTATTTACAGAAATCATTGGCTTGCGTCCTCGCACATTTAATTCCTTTAATCTGTTCTTGACGGTATAAATAGAGCACTTTTTAACAAGATTTCACTGTTGTTGGATTTGGGGAGTCGTTTCAAATCTGTTTCTTAGTCTGCAGATCTTGATAATATTGTCTTTCCTGTTAGAAGTAACTCTAGTGCGACCAGATTTAGGGTCGTCACGAACACTCCCGGTGTTTTGGTGCTTTTGGATGAAAGCTGGATCTACTGCTATGACCCATAGATCAAGAGACAGAGTTCCCAGTGGAAGAAAGCCAGACAGAGCAAATCTACCCAGAAACTTATGATAACCTTTTTTTTTTTTCTTTTTTTTTTTTTGCCAGCACGGACATACACTTGGTTCCCACTGGAAAGACAGTCAACAAGCAATACTATGTTGAGGTTTTAAGGGAGTTCAGGAAGATATTCCGTCGGAAGAGGCCAGCACTCTTCAAATCGGGTCAGTGGCATTTCCACCATGACAATGCACCCGTCTACGACTCCATCAGTGTAACAGATAATTTGATCAAGATGGACATCAAGACTGTTCCTCACCCTACCTAATAGTCCAGACATTGCTCCCTAAGACTTTTGATTATTACCGAAACTCAAGGAAATCTCCGGTTTCATGTGTGTACTATCAATAAAAGTGTCATACGAAAAAAGTCTGGAAACTTATTGATACTAAGGGGGATAATCCAGTAGAGATTAAAGTAAAATCTAATAGCAATCAGCAACAGCTAAATGAAGTATAAGTATCTTTCATAAACAAGATGTTTTTAACGTAATTTTAATCATAAAAATCGCAAGTTGGGAAGCCATTAAAACTTTTTTGTTAAACGAGTATATTTTTCTTTTTCTTTGTTTCTTTCGTTCCATTTTCTTCTTTCTTGCTTATTCTTTTCTTATTCTATATTTTCTTGTTTTAATTTTTAGTATACATCTTCGTCCCCCGCCCCGCATTTTTATACTCTCTTCATCATTTTTATGCACCCCACCCCATTCTCTTGTTCTGTATTTGTTTCTATTTGTCTCCGTACTCCTGTTTCTTCCCCCTTCATTTCAACCTTTGGTTTTCAAATAATCTCTCAGTCGACAGAGCTCACTCAATGCTTTATTTTAATAGATTCTATGTTTTATTACACCCAGACACGCATATATATATATATATATATATATATATATATATATATATATATATATATATATATATATATATATAATTGTTCATATATTTTCAGTGAAACTATTGTATTAAAAAATATGTGAATATTTGAAAAAACACAAAACTTTTTAACATCTCTTTATTTATGCTAGGAACATCTCTCGCAGGTTTTAGCCATTCTCGAGACCCCCCGCCAACGCTTTGCTCAACTCCTGCCGGGCGACTAAACCAAACTTTAAACCGGATGCTGGGATCTTCGTCGCCATTTTTAAAAAGCACCAGCACACAATGCATGTGTCTCTTTCTCATCCACCGTTTGCTGTCGTGTCTCTGCGTTGCGTGCTAAGCGCGCACAGCGAAATATCTTTGAAAAACACGCCGGGGCCAATAAAGTCGCATTTGACAAATTAACGGTCGAGATGCGTCAGTGATTTTAAAACGGAAGCCTAGGGCGTTTAAAATAGAATAAGTGTATTTTGATTATTTAATCATAGAATAACTGAAGCAGTAGGAAAGTGGTGATGATTCAAAAAGTGAATTTTGTGGTTAGAATTATTTGAATAATTTCATAAATTCAGTCATATTTTACAGGCAGGGCTACCCAGTGTTGCCCGGAGCAAAAGTATGACATATATTAAAACTTCTATCTCTGTATGCCTCTCTCTATCTGTCTCTGTGCCTTTTTCTATCTTTCTTTTCCATGTTTTCGTCAACCCTCTCTCTACCCCTCTCTTTCTCTTGCATCCAATGCATTTATCTCTAGATATCTATCTAGCAATCTGTGTGTTATTATTTTTAATCCATTAAGTTTACAGTGTTCTGATGTTTTACATCGTCTCACCCCCCTCAAGAGCGGGCTCTGACACCAAAATTAGTAAGGATAGTCAAAGAATCAAGTAGATGGAAAGCATTTGGTTTAGAATGTTTGCTAGAACCAAGCAGAACTGACTTCTGGAGTACGGTGATGCTGTATCTGATTCCCAAGAAGTTCAACGTTTTCATAAGATCATCAGGAATTGAGCTAACCGCACTTATGATGATTGGCATGATGGAATTTTTCTTATTCCACAATCTAGCAATCTCCATCCTCAGTTTCTGATAGTTCCGTATTTTTTCATTCTTCTTGCCTGTTAAGTTGATGTCGTTTCGGCAAACCAATCAATAAATTGGCATTCATTGGTCTTTTTGTTCAAAACTACAATATCCGGTTTCCTGTGATTTATCTCTCGGTCACACTGGATCATAAAATGCCAGAGAATCTTAACGTCATCATTTTCCACTACTCCTTCTGGGTGATGTTGGTACTATTTGTCCATCACTTGGATTCCAAACTTTTGGCATAGACTCCATTATTATTATTATTATTATTATTATTATTATTATTATTATTATTATTATTATCATTATTATTATTATTATTATTATTATTATTATTATCATTATTATTATTATTATCATCATTATTATTATTATTATTATCATTATTATTATTATTATCATCATTATTATTATCATTATTATTATTATTATTATTGCTATTATTATTATCATTATTATTATTATTATTATTATTATTATTATTGCTATTATTATTATTATTATTGCTATTATTGCTATTATTATTATTATTATTATTATTATTATTATCATTATTATTATTATTATTGGCTTACAGGGTTCTTTCACATAGACAATAAAGGATTTCTCCTTGAGCACAACCTGTGGTGTTCTCTGGAAGCTGAGTGACAACATGTCTCTCCAGATTTCAAGTAATCTCCACCTCTTTCGATAAAATTCGCAAACGAATTTGCATTATCGCAACAGCCGCTTACCATTGATTTCTCGCTAGTAGCGGCCATTGGTCCTCACTGGATTTTGAATGGTAATAAGCCTCCCCAAGGTACAAGTTCTCTCCTTAGTCTTTCCATCCTCCTTGAGCCCTCTCGACAATTTGGCATCATTTTTTTTTGAGAGGGGGCGGTGATTGGGTAATGGGGACAGGGATGGAGAACTAATAGATATGCAGCTTCAATATTCTTGGTTCCATGTAACGTTTCGGGTTTTGTCTCTGCACTAGCTTGTCTGGCCCGTACATGTGTATTCGTCTCCACATTCATGGGGTTTCCTTAATATTTCAGCTGTTTTCATTATTGTTATTTGTTGTATCTTTCCAGCCATTCCTCTGATTCCAATTTCTCCCATTCTTTTTTCAAAGTTTCTAGTGCTCCTACTATGATAGGTATCATTTTTATTTTTTTCATCATCCATATCCCTTTCAGCTCTCTGGCTAGCTCTGTGTATTTGCTCTGTTTCTCTTTTTTATATTTATCCTGTGGTCAACTGGGACAGCAAAGTCGACGATTTGGCAGGACTTTTCTTCTTGTTAATTTTTACGACATCCGGTTTTCTTCCTTGGATGGGTGTATCCGTTTGTATGTCCATATTCCATAGGATTTTGTGATTCTTGTTTTCAATTACTGTTTCTGGCTTATGCTTGTACTATGTGTCTGTGCGTTGGAGATGCAGTTGTCTGCACAATTCCCCGTGTACTGCCTTCCCCACTTGGTTGTGCCAGTTTTTGTATTCCTTTTGGGCTAGTTTGCTACATTCACTTACTATATGGTTTATTGTTTCGTCTCTTTGTCCACAGAGTCTGCATTCGCTGTTTTCTTGTGTTTTGTCGATCTTTGCTTATCGAGTTATCTTCTGCTGCTGTGATTAGGGATTATTTTTTTCGGTTTACGGGTCCTTTTCGCATTCATGTCCAAGATTTTTCGTTAATCTTATCTTTTGTCATTCTTATGAATGTTCCGTGTGGTTGTTTCTCTTCCCATTTTTCTTTTCTTGTTTTATCCTTTGTCTCTGTCTTTTTGTTTTATTGATTTTTTTCAGTGTCTCTCGATGTTATGATTATCTTTTCGGTGTTTTGCATTATGTGTTTTTCCAGTTCTATTTTGGTATTATTTTTTTTTAATGAATCTACATTAAATTTTGCGTAAACATTTTCAGTATTTACTTCGACAGTGCTCGATGCGTAAGTAGAGTAAGGTATTAAGTTCTGAAAATATGACATTAAGTTATATATCATTTAGTTAGGCATTTCGGTATGCCCGTTTCGCATGTTATGTTTTATGTTAATTTGCCATGTCAAGTACTAAATTTCTTTAACAATACTCCGTTGTGGTCCGTTGTCACTTTTCTTAGGATCATCTCTAATATTTTACTGTTGATTTCAATTTCTATTCTGTTCTTAAAACAATATTGCTGTATTCTTGTTTTTCCTCCCATATATTATACCAGAAGTGTTTAGTTTCTGCTGGGTCCAGTTACATTGCCTTTATTGTTATATTGCTTACGTTTTGTTATAAGTAACTGTCATTATTCGCAAGTCTTGTTTAATTTGTATTGCTACGGTTTGTATCGTTATCTTATGGGACATTTTTCGTTCGTTTGTATCTTTCGCCCCATTTTGTCGTGTCTCTTGGACAACATTTCTTCTACTTTACTTGCTGCATTCGTCCTTTATCGTCGTTTTTTTTTTAAACTTTTCGGTTTCGTTCATGTTTTTAATTTCTCTTACTATTCGGTTATAAGCTAATTCTCCATCCAATTTGCTTCAATTATGGTCGTTCACTTCTCGCTGTCTATTTTAATTACTGCGTTTCTCCCTTTAGTCATCAACTCTGGTCTGTCCGTTTCATGCATACATAAGTTTTGTGTTACTCTTGTTTGCAGGGTAGTTAATTTTCTCCCATATATCGCCCCCAAAGTGTCTTGTTTTGGCCGATTTCAGTTGCCCTGCCTTTGTTTATATTCTGCTTTCGGTTTTTTTAAAACATAGCTCATTCTTCTTCTGTTCAGCTGTATCACATGTTCATATGTATAATATCTATTTCCAGTCAAAAAGATCAATACTTAAATGTCTACAACCATTTATTTTTTTCCATATAAAACATTTTGTCTTCTTTAAGGAAGAGCTCCGGAAGTCTCTCAGCCTCACCCGTGGATGCAAATCCTGTTCTAATATACAGGTTGTCCCAAAATGATCTAAGACATTAGTCGGCCAAAAAAATAAAACTAAATAATTAAATAAAGAAAAAATATTTTTTAATGTGCGTAGAATGCAATTTTATTTCACAATCTTAAATATTAAATCGGCCAATTGTTTGCCATCGTTGCTAACACACGATTGTAGACCACTTGATCATTTTGGGTGGAAGAGCAGCAATTTCATAACGAATAGTTCGCTTTAATTCTTCAAGATATCGAGGATGGTGGATAAATACTTTTGGCTTCAAATATTCCCACAAGAAAAAATCGAAGGCGTTTAGAATCAGGCGATCTTGCAAGCCAACCAATATCACCACGCAAAGAAATCAAGTGATTCGGGATCATTTCCTTTAGAATTCCTATTGCACGTCTAGAAGTATGCGATGTTGCACCGTTCTGTTGAAACCATACATTATTTCTATACTCAAGTTTATTTTTGTTTGTTTTTCAGAAAATTGTTTAGCATGAGACAATATCGCTCAGAAGTAACTGTCTTCGAAAAAGTACAAATGTGGAATATGTGCAAAAAAGCTGCATAAATACAGAAATATAAATGAATTTTGACCGAATTAAAATAAAATGGCATTCTACGTACGTTCAAAAGATTGAAAAACATTCTTTATTTAATTATTTTATTTTATTTGTTATTACTTAAAAATGTGTCAGATCATTTTAAGATACACACTCTCTCTCTCTCTCTTTCTCTCTCTCTCTCTCTCTCTCTCTCTCTACATATATATATATATATATATATATATATATATATGTATGTATATATAGTTTTTTTTTCACCCCAAACAAGGCACAGTGCCACTTTGATGTAGGGGGCTACTGTCAGGGACATAATTTGCAGGGGTATTATGAAGGGAGATGAGTAGCAAGATGTTTGTTCACATTACACTTGAACTTCTGCAAGTCAGTAGAATTGAGAAAGCAAAGTCCCGGAAGGGAGTTCCAAAGTCTAGCAGTTCTGAGCAAGAAAATATTGGAGTAGAAGGCTTTCTTACATCTAGGGATCTCTACAGTGTAGGATAGGATTTAGCTGCTTGTCGGGATTGTCGGGGGTATTTACGTTGAGGGGGTACAAGTGCTTGTAGTTCGTCAGAGCATTCACCATTAAAGTATTCTTTCTTATAATCTCTCAATATAACGCCATTTTCAACTCCAGCATCTAATTTTTCTATAATTTGACGTTTTTCGAGTAAAGTCAGTGTCACTTGTTTTCTTTTAGAGTTGCAAGCCATTGTGATGGGTTTATTATACTATAGCAATCTGAAAAAAAATTACAGTTAGTGTAAATTAATTATCAATAGCTAATCTACATTAATTACATAATACCAATATTAACATGTCTGCGCAATATCTGACTAAACCATGTAAACAGTTTTACTGCAACTCTGCATCAAATATGCTAATACCATTTCAATGACAAGACAGTTACCGTTTAGAGAAAGTCCAGGTTTAGAAGAAGTCCAAATGAGAGGAAGTCCCACTTTAGAGGAAGTTCAAATTAAAGGAGTTTTACTGTATATATATATATATATATATATATATATATATATATATATATATATATATATATATATATATACATACATATATATATGTTAGGTGAAAGGTTTGTTTTTTTTATTTATTTTTTTTTCACTGTTCTTCCAACTGAAACCAAATTCCCCTCTTCCCTCATTCGTTTCTTAGTTTTTAATTTATCATTCTGACATTTCCTCTTAGAGGGTCAGACGATAAGGCCTTAAGGAAATTTTAATAATTTCACCTGCCCGTTTCTTGTTTTTTGGTATTTTGGTATTTAAATTAAATTATGTTTCCTCTGAAATTTCTCCTTCCATTTTGCTGTACCAAGAATTTACTTACATATATATATATGTATGTATACATATATATATAACTACTTAATTTACTCACATAAAATTAATATACGAAAGTATAGATTTATGCGTAAACTTTAAGTATTTACTTCAAAAGTGCTCAATACGTAGGTAGAGCTAGTTGGTAAGTTATAAAAATATATCGCCCTATACATTTTATAACTTACTATATATATATATATATATATATATATATATATATATATATATATATATATATATATATATATATATATATATATGAGCTGTACCCCGCCACGCGTTGCTGTGGCTCAGTTTGTTAAAATGGAACACATTCCTCAAGAAAAATTGCATTTTGTTCGTTTATTTACTTTTATTATTTTTTGCAATTTTTTTTATCAATGAAAGTTGTTGTTTTTTCCCCCAAAAAAAGATTAATTTTTTACCATGAATTGTTAGGTGAAAGGTTTTTTTTTTTTCAGGAAACTTGCACTTTTTTTTTTAAAAGAAATTTTGCAGGAAACGTTTCTCTTTGAAAACGGAATTTTTATTATAAAAAGAACAGATGAATGTTTTACATGAACACTGTAAATAGTTAGGTGAAAGTAGAGAAAAGTTTGATTCTTTTTTTCAAGAGAATGTACAAATTATTTTTTTTAACAGATGTTCAGAAAATAAACAGAAAAATACTTCCATCATTAATTATGCAAAAAAAAATAAAATGTTGATTTAGTGTTTCAACATTATGCTTATAAATTACGATAAAACTTACTGAGTATGCGCTGTTTTACGGTTGTTGTAAAAATGGAACGGAAACTTAAATTTCGCTCCGTTTTAATCTTTCTTAATTTTTTAATTGTGCCCACCCAAACGAATATAATCAAAATAGTAGCATTCAACAATTGTACTTTATAAAACACAAAATATTTTTTTAAAAAATTTTTAAAAAGTTAATAACGAAAGGGAAATAATTCCATTTTTAAACGAAAAAGTCAGTTTGGTATATCTTTTTGTTATTTTTTACATAAGTCCAGCTTACAATTCACATAGGAAATATCAACATTTATAGGTTGTCGGGTACGTTTACAACGAATAAACACTCCAATCTACCCATGTTAAGAACGGCTTTCGGAATAGACACCCCTAACCTTGTCAGCATACCCGAAAAGCTATAAAAGTTGACGTGTCGAATGTGAACGATGAGTTGGACGTAATGTAAAAATGTACCGAATTTAAAAGGGAACGAAATTCAAATTTCCGTTCCATTTTTACAACGACCGTAAAGCAGAGCATTCTATGCAAATTTTACCTAACTTACTGTATTGGTGCTATTTTTTCAAGCAAAAAAAAAATATATAGGTTTGGCTATAAATTCCTAAACTCATTTCACCCTAAATAATTTAGGTGACTGAAATAGGAATCTAATTGAATCTTTAATTTCCTGATAGTATGTGAGAAATTTATTTTTCTTCGAGTTATATCGAATACATTAATACGGACTTTAGGGGCTTTTTTTGGAATGTTCGTGTAAAAATTATTTTTTATTGTTACAAATTACGATGCTTTATTTATATAAAAAAAGCAAAAATAAATTCTTGCGTTTTTTTATTTACTACTGAAAACCATAACTTTAGTAAAGGTATTTTTTGTTTAAACAAAATAAAACATTTTCACTAAGAGTTAAGTAAAAATAATTAATTCATGATATTCTGCGATCATTATTTGATAAATACTGAAATTTTCATTAAAATTGGTTAATTTCCTGATTTTTTGGTGAATTTTTAAGTAAAGGGAGGGATCAAAATGTTTATACACTTTGAGCGTCGGCACACATTTTGTCTGTAGCTACCATTTTTCGATGAATATTTGATAGGAAAGAGACCACGTGTGGTTAATTTAAATTAAATTTCAGCCACATGGTTACATTATCAATAATCATGTGATTAAACCCATTGAAAATTTACCGGTATTGTAAACGCATTCTGTTTACATTAAGCCTGTAGTGGTGAGACCAAAATATCCTTTTAGTGATATCACATGCAGTGTTGGCAACTGAGATTTTCAAAAAACCGCGAGATCAGGAGAAAGAAATCTCCAGAAAATCGCTAGATTTTTAACTTTTATCGTCTGAAATTTTAAAAAATCGCTAATTCACCTCCCACCCAAAATAAAACTCCATATTTTAACTTCCTAGCATAAAAAATTATAAATATAGTATATTCAATATATAAAATGTTCCGTGTTTTCTCACTATATGTTTCTGGAATTATATTGAAGCGGTTAGCTTTCCAGAAGGCTTACATATTTTATCAGCTAGTTTTACCTGTTTTTTCAGAGAGGGTATTTTTTTTTTTTGCAAGAAACAAATCATAAACTCAACTTTTTTATGATAAAAGTTAAATTGAAATATACTGCAAATTAAACATCACAATAATGGTGCAACATATTTTGAAATTAGAAAAATAAAAAAAAACTTTGTTTTAGCATGTTAAAAGTATTTAGATTGGTAGATAATTAAATTCTATTGTATTGGTAAGAGTTTTTTTTTTCTGTTGTTTCTTGCTTTTTACAATTTTCGACTAAATACTTCTAAATTAAGCGGGGTTGCTTAGATCGTATTTTAAACTAAACTTCGGAGGTTGGAATGCCCCCCACCTAAAATGTACTTGGAAAAATCGATTTTATAGCGAGATTTAAGAAGTGTGAGCCTAAAAAAAGGTGAAAAACAAAACAAATAATCAATAAATAATTGTTACCAAAGGCAATAAATGCTACTTTTTTTTACTTACATGAATGAGTTTATTTTATGTTTTAAAGTATTTTCAAGCGCTTTTCTTTATTTTTTAATCTAAAATTGCGGTTGTGTGGGTGCCAAATATCTCCAGATTTTCTAGAATTCCCCGCTAGATTGCAAACGAAATCTCTAGATCTAGCAGGAAAACCGCTGAATTGGAAACACTGGTCCCGTGACGGGAAGCGGTAATAAATAATTTTCCATAAATAAAAAAATGGCCTATCGGTACAAAGAAAACCACCTATTTATTATAGAAAAATTAAGTATAATGTTATAATTAAAAAGAAATATATAAAAACACACATGAGTATAGTAAACATATACCAAAACGTGGAAGCCAACCGTCCAGTGGTTCTTTAGACTATTAATTGCGAACCAAGAGTTACATTTATATATATATATATATATATATATATATATATATATATATATATATATATATATATATATATATATATATATATATATATATATATACATATTAATATATATATATATACATATTAATATATATATATATATATATATATATATATATATATATATATATATATATATATATATATATATATATATATATATGATTAGTTTTTGGGGGAAAAAAGAAATCCAGCAGAGTTCTCAATTAAAAGGAAAATCCGAAAAATAGGAGGATATATTGTATTTCGTGTACAGAAAGTTGTTAGATGAGATAAGTCATTGGTACCGTCGGTTTCAAGCCCGCTAATTAGGACCGTTTTAGATATCCATATCAAGCTCTCTTCAGCCAAGACTCATCTCATCTATATATATATATATATATATATATATATTGTATTTTGACCGTTTATATATAATATAAATTGTGTTTTGACGTTTTTAGGACCGTATATATTGTGTTTTGACGTTTTAGGACCGTTTTAGATATCCATATCAAGCTCTCTTCAGCCAACACTCATCTCATCTATATATATATATATATATATATATATATTGTATTTTGTGTACAGAAAGTTGTTAGATAAGATAAGTCATTGGTACCGTCGGTTTCAAGCCCGCTAATTAGGACCGTTTTAGATATCCATATCAAGCTCTCTTCAGCCAACACTCATCTCATGAGTGTTGGCTGAAGAGAGCTTGATATGGATATCTAAAACGGTCCTAATTAGCGGGCTTGAAACCGACGGTACCAATGACTTATCTTATCTAACAACTTTCTGTACACAAAATACAATATATATATATATATATATATATATATATATATATATATATATATATATATATATATATGAAATAAAATGGAGGTGGAAGGACCTGGATACTCAACGTTTCGCCCGATTTATGCGGGCTTCTTCAAGAGGGATGGTCAATGACCATCCCTCTTGAAGAAGCCCGCATAAATCGGGCGAAATTTTATCAGCTAGTTTTACCTATGACCATCCCTCTTTTATCAGCTAGTTTTACCAATGACCATCCCTCTTGAAGAAGCCCGCATAAATCGGGCGAAACGTTGAGTATCCAGGTCCTTCCACCTCCATTTTATTTCATATCGTCGGATTTAATCCAGCTCAACAATCATATATATATATATATAAGTAAAGAAGATATATATATATATATATATATATATATATATATATATATATATATATATAAGTAAAGAAGATAAAGTGTAAAGTTGCATAGGAATATCTCATATGCTCCCTCGATGTACATATCCCCGACAAATCCCCTTAGCAACAAAATCACACCCCTTAACTCTTGAGGTCCCTAAATGTCAGAAAGCTTTCTATTGTAATAGTTTATTCTCTAGACCAGCTAGACTTTGGAATTCCCTTCCTGCTACCTGCTTCCCTGACTGTACAGATATGCAGGAGTTTACATGTAATGTAAACCTTGTGAATCTTTCCTAGGCATGGTCCCAAATAGTAGCCCCTTACATTTGGTTAGGGGTGAACGTACGTTTTTGAAAGGAAAGCGTTTCCCAGATGATGCAGCTTTGATTTCTGAAGTCACATCGTGATTGGAGGACCAACTGTGGGTGTTCTACAAAAACGGTCTCCAGAGCTGCATCAAACGATGGGAGAAATGCATAACTCTGGGTGGTTCCTATGTAGAGAAAGTCTAATAACTGTGCCAAGTTTGGTTGCTCTACTGCTATGGGAAGTGGGTCAGTGGCATTACTTATTGAACGCCCCTCGTAATTTGAAACCAGGCCGTTATAAACGTTTAGAATTCTATTAAAATTTGAAACTGAACATTTTATTTTTTAAATTTGAAGTTAAAATTTGTTAAAGTTCAACTTTTTACATAATAAAGCTGGTCTGTTTTATATTTGAAATCCAATTATTTTTATTTGAAACTGAATTTCTTTATTTTATTTTTAAGTTTAACTTTTTTATTTGAAACTGGCCTTTTAATTTATAATTTGAAGCTTATATTTGAAGTTCAACACTGAACATTCGATGTTCATGCTTTTTAGATTTAAATCTGGACCTTTTTGAAATTTGGAGTACATTTTTGTTTTTACTTTGAAGTTCTCTTTTCTTAAATTTAAAGCAGAATGATTTTAATTTAAAATTCAAAGCTGAACTTCTTTTGTAAATTGAAGTTCTTTTTTATTTGAAGTTGTTTTTTTTTAATTTGTAATGCTCTTTTATAATTTGAAGCAGATATATTTCATTTGAAGTTCAGCTTTTTTTTTTTTTTTAATTGGAAGCTAAACTTTTATTAATTTGGAGTTGAAGGTAAAATGTCGTAATTTTCTATAACTTGCAAAGAAATAGAATAACTATTCTACGATTTAGTAACGTAGAAAGACATGGGATTTCCCCCAAAAAATATTGCATTTGTTATTTTTAACTTTTCCTCGATTGTTGATGTGTATTTTAAACAAAGCGACAAGAAAGGTGCAGTTTCGTTTTGCGTTATGACGTCAAAGTCAGACCCACCTCGCTCTTCAGCGAATCGCGTCACTGATGTAACACTCCCATCAAACGCCGAGGTTCCGCGACTTTCTATCTGCGTCATGAGATTCGTCGACATGACTGCTATGAAAGAATACACTTTCTTTTCTTTACTTAATACGCGTTTTGTTTTTGTATTCGTTAAGGCCAGATTCTCGAAATATACACATGTAATTACGGGAGGGGACAATCTCTCTTTCTTCAAAATCTATCCTTTTAAAAAAAATACACGGTATAAGCAAAAGGTACCGAACAGTGAACATTTAAGCTGACAAAAAAAAAAAAATGGCGCTAGTTCAAAATTCCTTCACTTTATAAAACACAAAGAAATATGTGTACGTAGTCGTGATGGAAAGAAAATATTTAACACTAAAAATCACGTAAAGTGATAAGTAATTTTATGCTTATGAAGAATACTATTTCTGAGCGATTTGGAGTTTTTCCAATGCCCCACTTTATACGGCATAACCACGTTGACACACCGGTTCCCGTCAGATTCCCGCAGTTAAGCAACGTTGAGCCTGGTTATTACTAAAATGGGTGACCAATTTGGGAATTCCAGACACTGTATGTAGGAGGACGTCGACACCTCCTTGCAAGAGTTGCAAAACCTCGTCCTCCCCTATTTGACAGGGAAGAAGTTGCGAGTCTATGTTCTATCATTATTTTCTCGGCAAGAGTCCAATTAACTTCAATCTATGCCCCCCGCCGCAAAGCATTCATAATAAACACTCAATTATCTTCAACCATTGTCAACAATTTCCCCTCATTCTCTGTGTCAAGTTCTAAACGCAAATTCCATTAAGAAATTTTCTTTCTTAGAATTGCCTGCCTGTACCACGAGTCTGCTTTCCAGCTGACTACAACAAGTTCAATGTAAACAAGTTCTTGTTGACATGCTTCATCACTCAATTTCAACCGCTATCGATTCTTGCATTATTGTCTGACTGACCACCTTACACGTATTAACCCTTATCCTCGATTGGCTTTTAGGCCTTGATAAGTGGTGACTCTTCTGCAATATATAAAAATTAGATGATTTGTTTGTTTGTTTGTTTGTTTTTTTAATAACTGTGTTTAAATTGGAGCATTCCATATTTTGACTTGCAGAGATTTTACAAACATTTTCAAAAAAATCAAATTCATTATTTTTTTTTTATGCGAATGTAGATGTCAAGATTAACTTTTGTGATTGTCGAAAATACTCAGCTAAATTATATGTAAATTTAATATTCCTTTGACATTTCCTCCTTCGGAGGAAGCCAATTCAACTCACCTCGGGTGAATATCATACAAAAAACTATTTTAAAAGTTAGATTAACGGACTAAATTCACTTAACATTTTACTGTAAAATAATAAATCGATTTCTGATAAGACATTGTTTGAATGATTTGAATTCATTCGAGTTAAATCTGAAAAGTAAAGTATTCGTTATTTGATTTTTTTGTGTGGCTGCATATGCAGTTGAAGCCATTAATAGGATTAAGAGAAAGATTTGAGGTTTCTGTTGCCACGTAAACTGAACGTTTGTGGTTGGTATAATTTTTTCAACCCCATAACAAAAAGCACAGAATCAGTCATATACATATACATATTGAAATACATATGAAGAAAGCGCAATTCTGAAATAAATGTTTCTGTTCCGACAGGTAATCCCTTTTGCAAAAAAGAAAAATATAATTTTTGAAGTAGAGTGGAATCTAGCTGAAGGTACTCAGCTGTAACTTTATCGACAAATTCAATGCTACAGTTCAAATATTCTTCAAAATCCTCTGGTACGCTGTTAACAATATCTAAATTATATATTTATTATTAGCGTGTTTTAATGCAACTGAATCACCCATGATTTCAATCGTACAGAAAATGTCTTTGTTTCACTGTTAAGAAAACAATATGAATTTATTTAAGAAAAGAAAGGCGCAAATATTTGGGAGTCAATATCTTCAATATAGCTCAGAGTTAATAGCTCCGATGTAGCTATTTAGTTTGTTTATATAGCATATCAATGAAGATTATGCTATATTTGGCATTTGTAGATGAAACTTTGTTTTCGGCGTTTTGTTCTCGAGGAATTGACGTTAAACAGTTGCTTTTGTCTGGCAAAAAACACACATCGATCGAAAACATTTACGCCAAGGTAAATTTAAGAATAAACGATTTAAGTTAAGATGCTGTGAAAATGCTGTTCTTATTACATGTTGTTTATAATAGACTAAAACGGGCAACTAATGGGCGCGTTGGCGGCCATGTATACTGTAAATGAATTCCTTCTGCTGTGTTCGCTAAATGCGAATTCTAGAATGTAGGCTTATGTCTGTATAGTCAATGAAATTGTCGTTTTAATCGGAAGTAAAGCGGAAAGGGGCTATTCACCATTTTCGCAGTAATTGAGTCGTAAGGAAAATGTAAAAACAAGTAATGAAAAACATTACGGTGAATCACGGTAAATATATACTATGAAATAGTTGCCCTGATCCTAACTAGGGTAGTCACAGTAGAAAATATTAAGTGGGTGGGATATCCTCCTACCACGGTTCGGTATGACTTGTTTTGAATAGTAATTCTCTTCGGAAATAATATAGCAATTTGTAATAGCGAATGAACTCGAACGATAATAGGCAGAAAACATGCATCGAGTACTGGTATGTAGTGTGACCTTTTTCGATTTATGTGTAGAGACAGCATTTGTGGAAGTATACTGTCGTTTTGTAAAGAGGGAAATGTTCCTATTATATCTATCTTTCTATCTATCTCTCTCGCTTACTCTCTATCTATCTATCTATCTATCTATATATATATATATATATATATATATATATATATATATATATATATATATATATATATATATACGAAAAACACCCGTCTAGCTGAAACCACTGTCAAACATTTTCCCCACTCTTTATCTATGCCTAAATCAAGACGTACATTCCATGCTTCTTTCTTAGAACTGCTCGCCTGCGGAACTCTGTTCCGTCTGCTTGCTTCCCACCTGACTACAACCTGGATGTCTTCAAGTCCAACGTAAACAAATTCCTGATTAACCGCCCCCTTAAGTAGACATTGTTATTAAACCCCCACACTAACGTACTGTACATGCAATAACCCTTATACTTGAGTGGCTTTCGGGCCTTGGTAAGTGGTGATCACCTTGTAAATAAAATAAATATATATATATATATATATATATATATATATATATATATATATATATATATATATATGCTATAAATTACACTTTATTATATACAGAGATCAATAAGGGATGAAGATAAGAAAAAGGGGAAGAGCCGCTTTAGGACATAGCATTTCGAAGCAAAATGCTTCTTATCAGAAGAGGCGAAATACGTGTGCTGTACAAATATAAGGAATATAAACAAAAACCGGCTTAAAACATTTACATTTGAAATAAAAATATATGGGAAAAATATACAGAAAAAAAATAATAATGAAAAAAAGTGTATATTAATAAAATAATAGGAAGTACTTAAGAAGAAAATAAGTTTTTCTAAAAATCAAAAATAGGGGGTTGCTGTATATGTCCTGGTGCAGATTTAATGTTCCTCGTGCCATATGCGCAAATTTGTGGCACGGAAATACGTATACGAAGAAGTAGAAGAGAAAAATATTTCAAATGAAAAGAAAGAAAGAAGGAAAGACGTTTATGGTAAAAACAAGAGAAAGAAAACAAAAAAAAAAGAATAAGTCCCAACTTTATAAATTGTTCATGTGATTTTCACACTATTGTTCCTTATTGATCTGACGTTACAATAAAGTTCTATGTAACTTTTAGTCCTCAGTTTTTAATTATATATATATATATATATATATATATATATATATTTCTTTTTCCAGAAGAAAACTAATCATATATATATATATATATATATATATATATATATATATATATATATATATATATATATATATATATATATATATATATGATTAGTTTTCTTCTGGAAAAAGAAATCCAGCAGAGTGCTCAATTAAAAGAGAAAAAGGAAATTATATGTATATTTCTTTAATCGATATGTAATAACATTCCCCCAAAACATTTATATTAAGAAAATTAGAAAAATCGGATTCTGTAATTGTATCGAAATCGCGAAATATATTTTAATCCTCCCTATCACTAATATATATATATATATATATGTATATATATATATATATATATATATATATATATATATATATATATATATATATATATATATTGATTTTTGTAGATTATTAAAGAGAGGTTCTGTCAAAAGATACTTACTCTGTCCTTTCGTTTTGGCCGTACCTATATATATATATATATATATATATATATATATATATATATATATATATATATATATATATATATATATATATATTTTGTGTACAGAAAGTTGTTAGTTGAGACAGGTCATTGGTACCGTCGGTTTCAAGCCCGATAATAAGGCCCGTTTAAGGTATCCTTATCAAGCTCTCTTCAGCCAATATTCGTCTCTTATTCGTCTAGAGACGAATATTGGCTGAAGAGAGCTTGATAAGGATACCTTAAACGGGCCTTATTATCGGGCTTGAAACCGACGGTACCAATGACCTGTCTCAACTAACAACTTTCTGTACACAAAATATAAGTACGCTCTTAAAATTTGGGTTTTCCTTTTAATTGAGCACTCTGCTGGAATTCTTTTTCCAAAAAAAACTAATCATATATATATATATATATATATATATATATATATATATATATATATATATATATATATATATATATAATTATTTTTTTTTACTATAATAATTAAATTATCGAGGAGGATCGGCGGGAAAACCCGTATATATAACGGATATATATATATATATATATATATATATATATATATATATCCGTTATATATACGGGTTTTCCCGCCGATCCTCTGCGGCTTCCATTTTCACTCAACTTAGGAGCAGTCGGCATTTCCGAAAAAAATGTGCCACTTGGTCACTAGTTTCAAAGCAAATCATTCACATCCGGTACAAATGCTCGTCGTTTTCCTCTTCTTGAAATTGCAATGCTTGCGGCCGGACGTTTCCATTTTAGTCATGGACAATTCATCAATAATGTCCAATTGTTGGCAGAACTCCTTGAATATGAATACAATCTGAAGTCGTCCGTTGGGAGGTTAATTTTTTTTGAAACTATTGTAGCTCTTGACGAAGATGAGGAGGATGATTAGGCTTTTACAGGTAACGATGATGCTTTTGATTCCGATGATGTATTATAATGACTATTGCAGATGATGCTAATAATGACAATGGTGATGATGAGATATAAAAAATATAACCGGTACCACAGACAGTGGTTGCGGAGAGTCTAAGAGGGTGTGGATTTAGATTAGGTATAGCACTTATTTTTCTAGTAAGCGTTATCATGAAAATACTTGTGTGAGAACTCCTGATATTATTATTATTGGCTCACAAGGAGATATTACACAGGTCATCAAAAATCCCATTGAATACAGCCTTTGGTGTTCCCTGGAAGCTGAGTGACAACAAGACTTCCAAGATTTTCCAGTACTCTCCACCGCTTTCGATAACATTTGCAAATAAATTTGCATTATCGCAACATCTCCTTGCCATTAATTTCTCGTTGGTAGAGACCATTGGTCTTTACTGGAATTTGGGTTCCAATCCTTCTTTGCACTAAGCCAGTGAAGATCTGGGTAGTGTTTTCTCTCTTTCCGTCCTTTTTGACCCATCATTATTTGGTGTAGTGTCTGTTTATGGTGACACTCACACAAAAAGGGGGTGCGGTATCTTACAATCATACCTTTTCAGATTTCGTGATTCCAAGTGATGTTCCTTTTTGTTTTGCATCTGTAGCCATTTTTTTGCGGTTTTAGTTTCCAGACGGATGGTGTGGCCATGGGTTCCCCATTGGGACTAGCGTTGGCTAATATCTTTGTGGGTTTTCATGAAGAGGGTCTATTGTCTGGTTTATGCAAACCAGACATTTATTTTCGTTACGTTGACGACACTTTCTGCTTATTTGACAACGAGACGAATGCGGATGCTTTTTTTGTGTCCCTTAATAACGTTTATCTAACCCTTGATTTTACGGTAGACAAGGAAACGAATTCTACTCTTCCGTTTTTGGATGTTTTTGTGTCCATCTGTTTATCGTAAACCAACTTTTACGGGTCTCTATACGCGTTGGGACTCTTTTTGCCCTATAAACCAAAAATATAATTTAATCAAAACTTTAGCACATAGGGCCTTGATGGTTTGTTCTGAAGTTAATTTGGATGACGAACTCAAATTTATCATTAAGACCCTTTGTAATAATGGTTACCCCTTAGATATTGTTGAAACTACTATTAATAAGAAAGTGTCTAATTTTCATAAACCCAAAAAAATTATAGCTAATAGATGTCCTGTGTACCTACGTCTACCTTGGCTAGGAAACATCAGTGACCGATTTGCTAAGCAAATTTCTTTGTCTGTGTAACTGTGTTATTTTGCATTGAACCCGCGTGTTGTTTTTTCAACCAGGTCTATCTTGCCGTCTATTCGCAAAGATGTTCTCCCCCCCCCCACAATAATAATTCTATTATTTATTTATTTAAATGTAGTTGCAGTGCGCACTATGTTGGGCGAACAACACAAAGATTAGATTTTTCGTTTGAAACAGCATGTGCCTTCAAAGATTCATTATGCAAATTTTTCACCCTCAGATGTTCTGAGTAATACGTATGGTTCTGCGATTTGCGACCATCTTATAAATAACCATGTGTGTGCCACGAATTTCAGTGCTGACATATTTACGATCCTTAGTAAGTAGCACTCTCCCTATCATTTGAAAATTTTACAGACTCTTTTTTTTAAGTCTTTGAGACCTTCTCTTTGCAAGCAAAAGAAAATCTTCTTGGACTTAATTTAGTCTCTATGTATTTTTTCCCCAGTTTATTTATTTATTTTTTTCCTACTCCCGCCATATTCATGATTTTTTTTTTTAACTCGTATTTTCCTCGATTTAGCGATAAGCGAGGAACGAAACATAATTAGCTAACCTTTAATTTCATTTTTTATTATTTAAATTCATTATGCTTTTTTGGTCTGTATTTAGCCGTTATAAAATTCTGTACACCCCCCGGAAGATTTTCACACACACACACACACACACACACACACACACACACACACACACACACACACATATATATATATATATATATATATATATATATATATATATATATATATATATATGAGCAAACAGTTCATAAAATATGTTAAAAAACACTTTGAAATGGGTTAAAAATATATTTAATCTGAAAAGGAAACACTAGATAAATGGATAGTCCTTAATCCGCGGAGTTTCGAAGAAATACTTTCCTTCTCATCAAAGAGTAGGAATTAGCAAAATGCGGGATCGGATTTTGCATGCAGAAGTATTTGATATTTACTTATATTTTACTATATGCATTTACTTTTTTTTTTTAATTTGCAGATACCGGCCATCCTATCTCCTTAAATAATTTTTATTTAGTTTCTTATTTTTATTTTATTTTATATTTTATATTTTATATTTTATTTTTATTCTTTATTTATTTATTTATTTATTTTTTATTTATTATTTATTTTCTATTTATTTATTGATTTATTGATTTATTTTCCATTTAGTTTCGTCTAACAACTCTTGCTGACATTTTTTTAAGTGATGACCTGTATATTTCAGTTGACCTATATTATTTTGCCCTATATATTTTTTTGCGCCTTTAACATTTCCTGTCTGGGTCATTTTGACTTTTGTTTCCCTTTATTTTATATTTTATATTTAACTTTATCATCATTTTTTTTCCTCTCTCTCTCTCTCTTCCCTAATCTTTCTTATTTATATTTATGTCTCGGAAGTAGAGTGAAAAGCATATCCTATTTTTCTTTTATTAATATTATTGGAATCTTTTCTTTTTTTCCTTGTACACATTTTTGTGAATTATTCCATAAATTTCTGCCTTTGGATTATTATGGACCATCTTCTTCCAATTACGGGATTTGCTTGGATTTTACTTGTGCAAATGGAAATTCTTTTAAATTTCTTGAAGTTTTACATTTGGATTTTACCGTCACTGGATTTTTTTATCTTTCACCAGACTATCCATTCATGTGTAATCACCTTTTTCTTCACCATATTCCCTCTGCTTCACTTTTTTTTTGTTTTCAAGTAAGATCTTTGACTTACTTGTTGTTTCATCAAATACTTCTGCATGCAAAATCCGATCCCGCATTTTGCTAATTACTACCCTCTGATGAGAAGGAAAGTATTTCTTCGAAACTCCGCGGATTAAGGACTATCCATTTATCTAGTGTTTCCTTTTCAGATTAAATATGTTTTTAACTCATTTCAAAGTGTTTTTTAATATATTTTATTAACTGCTTGCTCATATTATAAGCTCTATTTCCTACTTGGTTTTATCGAGCTTTTATATCTGGCTGAGATAATTTTATAAATATTAATTCTTTAATATTTATAATACACTTTAATTTTACCATCTTGGATCATTTTGGTAAATTTAATTGTAATTTTTATTCTATTTTATATATATATATATATATATATATATATATATATATATATATATATATATATATATATATATATATATATATACCGATGAAATATTTCATCCCTCTAGTTGTTCTACATGTATTTTAATGGTGGATGCTCCGATAAACTACAAGCCCTTGTAACCCCAACGTAAAAATAAACCTGACAAACCCGACAAGCAGCTACGTCCCACCTCTACATACTAGAGATCCCTTGATGGGAGAAAGCATTCTTCTCTAATAGTTTCATCCCCAGAACTGCTAAACTTTGGAATTCCCTTCCAGATTTCTGTTTCCCCAACTGTACTGACATGCAGAATTCAAGTGTAATGTGAAAAAACATCTTGCTGCGCAACTCTCTTCATAATATCTATTCTGGAAGCGTTGAAATTATTGAAGGCCGATTCGGCATCATCTCGGCTTTTGGAGCATTTTTCGCACAGGAAGTTGTCGAGATGGTTTAAAAAGTGATAATCGGTGGGCGAGAGGTCCGGTGAATATGACAGATGAGGCAGAGTCTTGTAGCTTAATCTGTTCAGCTTCTGCAGGGTCAGTTGAGCAACATGCAGGCGAACGTTGTCATGGAGGAGAATTCGTCCTTTCATGTTGATCAATCTCTGGCAAATACATTGGTACTTTCTTCAATTTATCGGCAGTACTTCTTCGCCGTAATCGTTTCGCCCGGATTCAAGAAGCTGTGATGGATGAGACCAGCCGCAGACCACCAAACAGTCACCATAACCTTTTTTGGTGCAGTTTCGGTTTCAGGAAGTGTTGTGGAGCTTCTTCGGCATCCAAGTACTGTGCCGAACGTCGCCGTTTGTCGTAGAGGATCTACTTCTCATCCCACCTAAATATTCGCTCGAGAAATGGGCCGTTTTTGTTGTGCAGAAGGAGCGTAGAAGACACCTCAAAATGACGATTTTATTTTTTTTTTTTATTGTTCAATTCATGCGGCACCCATTCATCCAACTTCTTGACATTTGCTTTAAATGGCGAACGACTGTTGAGTTGTCGACCCTGAGTCTAACAGCAACTTCTCATGTTGTTTTTCGAGGATTGGCTTCAATTAAGGCTTTCAAATGTTCGTTATCAACCGCAGTCGCCGGCCGCGACCGTCTTCATCTTCGAGGTTCTCGTCACCATTGCGAAATGTCTTGAACCTACGTTGTACCACACATTCGTTAGTGGTTCCTGGGCCAAACGCATCATTGATATCACGAGCTGTGCCGGCAGCTTTTTGGCCTAGTTTGAACTGGAACAAGAAAATCGTGCGGATTTGAATTTTGTCCATGCTGTCGAAAAGAAAGCAACAAAAATGAATGAAGACTTTGAGAACGGTAACGAATAACATGATTCGATAGAGCGACAAACGCGCTTCAAAATTATATATAACATGGCTATATATATATATATATATATATATATATATATATATATATATATATATATCAATGAATTAATTCAGAAACCAATTATAAAGTAACATATGTAAGAAAACGCTATTGTTTTTTTTTTTACCAACCTAATAAGCAACCGAAAAGGCAGGTGATAAGTTGTATAATACAGCAATTTTGTAAATAGCGCTTTTCTTTAGGAGGGGGGGGCAAAGACTAACGACTCAATTTAGGAAGACATTTTTTAATAACATAAATAGGTTTGCCAAATGAATTTGGAGCAAAAACTTGATCCAATATCCGAAATGTTTTTGCTGTAGATTTTAAGGGCGGTGTTGTACCAGCATTGATGTAATATATGTAATAAATCATGTTGTAACAGCATTGATGTAATATATGTAATAAATCATGTTGTAACAGTATTGATGTAATATATGTAATAAATCATGTTGTAACAGTATTGATGTAATATATGTAATAAATCATGCCGTAACAGCATTGATGTAATATATGTAATAAATCATGTTGTAACAGCATTGATGTAATATATGTAATAAATCATGATGTAACAGCATTGATGTAATATATGTAATAAATCATGTTGTAACAGTATTGATGTAATATATGTAATAAATCATGTTGTAACAGCATTGATGTAATATATGTAATAAATCATGTTGTAACAGCATTGATGTAATATATGTAATAAATCATGATGTAACAGTATTGATGTAATATATTTAATAAATCATGTTGTAACAGTATTGATGTAATATATGTAATAAATCATGATGTAACAGTATTGATGTAATATATGTAATAAATCATGTTGTAACAGCATTGATGTAATATATGTAATAAATCATGATGTAACAGCATTGATGTAATATATGTAATAAATCATGATGTAACAGTATTGATGTAATATATGTAATAAATCATGATGTAACAGTATTGATGTAATATATGTAATAAATCATGATGTAACAGCATTGATGTAATATATGTAATAAATCATGATGTAACAGTATTGATGTAATATATGTAATAAATCATGATGTAACAGTATTGATGTAATATATGTAATAAATCATGATGTAACAGCATTGATGTAATGTATGTAATAAATCATGATGTAACAGTATTGATGTAATATATGTAATAAATCATGATGTAACAGTATTGATGTAATATATGTAATAAATCATGATGCAACAGCATTGATGTAATATATGTAATAAATCATGATGTAACAGCATTGATGTAATATATGTAATAAATCATGATGTAACAGTATTGATGTAATATATGTAATAAATCATGATGTAACAGCATTGATGTAATATATGTAATAAATCATGATGTAACAGCATTGATGTAATATATGTAATAAATCATGTTGTAACAGTATTGATGTAATATATGTAATAAATCATGATGTAACAGTATTGATGTAATATATGTAATAAATCATGATGTAACAGTATTGATGTAATATATGTAATAAATCATGTTGTAACAGCATTGATGTAATATATGTAATAAATCATGATGTAACAGCATTGATGTAATATATGTAATAAATCATGATGTAACAGCATTGATGTAATATATGTAATAAATCATGATGTAACAGTATTGATGTAATATATGTAATAAATCATGTTGTAACAGCATTGATGTAATATATGTAATAAATCATGTTGTAACAGCATTGATGTAATATATGTAATAAATCATGATGTAACAGTATTGATGTAATATATTTAATAAATCATGTTGTAACAGTATTGATGTAATATATGTAATAAATCATGATGTAACAGTATTGATGTAATATATGTAATAAATCATGTTGTAACAGCATTGATGTAATATATGTAATAAATCATGATGTAACAGCATTGATGTAATATATGTAATAAATCATGTTGTAACAGTATTGATGTAATATATGTAATAAATCATGTTGTAACAGTATTGATGTAATATATGTAATAAATCATGATGTAACAGTATTGATGTAATATATGTAATAAATCATGATGTAACAGTATTGATGTAATATATGTAATAAATCATGTTGTAACAGTATTGATGTAATATATGTAATAAATCATGATGCAACAGTATTGATGTAATATATGTAATAAATCATGATGTAACAGTATTGATGTAATATATGTAATAAATCATGATGTAACAGCATTGATGTAATATATGTAATAAATCATGATGTAACAGTATTGATGTAATATATGTAATAAATCATGTTGTAACAGCATTGATGTAATATATGTAATAAATCATGATGTAACAGCATTGATGTAATATATGTAATAAATCATGATGTAACAGTATTGATGTAATATATGTAATAAATCATGATGTAACAGTATTGATGTAATATATGTAATAAATCATGATGTAACAGCATTGATGTAATATATGTAATAAATCATGATGTAACAGTATTGATGTAATATATGTAATAAATCATGATGTAACAGTATTGATGTAATATATGTAATAAATCATGATGTAACAGCATTGATGTAATGTATGTAATAAATCATGATGTAACAGTATTGATGTAATATATGTAATAAATCATGATGTAACAGTATTGATGTAATATATGTAATAAATCATGATGCAACAGCATTGATGTAATATATGTAATAAATCATGATGTAACAGCATTGATGTAATATATGTAATAAATCATGATGTAACAGTATTGATGTAATATATGTAATAAATCATGATGTAACAGCATTGATGTAATATATGTAATAAATCATGATGTAACAGCATTGATGTAATATATGTAATAAATCATGTTGTAACAGTATTGATGTAATATATGTAATAAATCATGATGTAACAGTATTGATGTAATATATGTAATAAATCATGATGTAACAGTATTGATGTAATATATGTAATAAATCATGTTGTAACAGCATTGATGTAATATATGTAATAAATCATGATGTAACAGCATTGATGTAATATATGTAATAAATCATGATGTAACAGCATTGATGTAATATATGTAATAAATCATGATGTAACAGTATTGATGTAATATATGTAATAAATCATGTTGTAACAGCATTGATGTAATATATGTAATAAATCATGATGTAACAGCATTGATGTAATATATGTAATAAATCATGATGTAACAGCATTGATGTAATATATGTAATAAATCATGATGTAACAGCATTGATGTAATAAATGTAATAAATCATGTTGTAACAGCATGTATGTAATATATGTAATAAATCATGTTGTAACAGCATTGATGTAATATATGTAATAAATCATGTTGTAACAGCACTGTTGGGGAAATCATGATGTAATATACTGTTTTATTTTTAAGTTCCCGAAACAGCTTTTTCGTAATGAAGTGATGATCGCTAGAATAATATCAGGACTTCTGTAAATTTTTGGAAACAAACTAATGCAGTGGTTGCAAGAGGTTAATTGAGTTACTAACAAAATAGTTTTCCAGTGAAGGTCAATTATATATATATATATATATATATATATATATATATATATATATATATATATATATATATTTATATTTATATATAACTACTTCATTTATTCGCATAAATTTAATATACGAAAGTATAGATTTATGCGTAAACTTTAAGTATTTACTTCAAAAGTGCTCAATACGTAGGTAGAGCTAGTTAGTAATTTATAAAATATATATGGCGATTAAGCTACACTGAATATTCTGCGTTTCATCCAACTATAGGATTCGTCAGGCTTATGCGCATAAGCCTGACGAATCCTATAGTTGGATGAAACGCAGAATATTCAGTGTAGCTTAATCGCCATATATATTTTATAAATTACTATATTTATATATATATATATATATATTGGAAGTTTCTTTAAAACCTTTAAAATGATTTTAAAAAATACCCTTCGTAAGAAAATAAGTTTGTCAGTAAATCAATTATTTCCCTGCATCGCTGAATAGTTTTACTTACATGAATAAACAATATACCAATGTTATTAAAGGGATCATCAGTTGTTTACCATGAAACACTGTTTCGTAGATATAAAAACAAAACTGTATATTACATGATAGCTCCCCAGCAGTGTTGATCAAGCACCACCTCCCTTCAAACTCTGGAACAAAAATATTATACACTGGATCTAGTTTTTTCCTCCAGATAAATAAGCTAACCAATTCATGTAATTTAAATAGTATTTCTTACCTTTCTCCATAAGTTAATGTGCCTATTATTATGTTTTTATATAGTGTTATAGTGAATCTGTTCTATTATTTATCATCTCCTTCTTTATATAGATATATATAATCCTCATTCTCGAGTTGCGTTCGGGCCTTGATAAATGGTGACTCCTTTGTAAAAAATTTCGATACGCATAATTGAAAATATTCAACTAGTTTGAATTTTATTCTATTAGTATTTATTTCTATTAGTATTAATTTCCTGTTTATGGGAGATAAACTGTAGAAGTCATTACGTTATTAAATGCTATTAGAAGTTATAGAATATTCCGGAAGTCTTCGGCGATATTTATTTTAAATGATTTACAATTACATAAAGCATTATTCTAGAATAAATGACTGGTATCAAATCCAAATGAGATTCTTATATCCATAACATAGAAACTTTTTTATAAAACATACAACAAAAAAACCCCAAAAATGAATTTTGTTGCTACCATTTCTCAGACGAATTCTCAGAAAGGGATGTCAGTCAATAGAACACACACACACACACACACACACACACACACACACACACTTCGGCGGTAGACAACCACCTGTTCGCAAAGAACAATCACAAACGGGACTTATCCTAGTGGACCTCTCATCATCTGTCTCTCACGGCAAGTCCATGCGGGATCTCCAAATTAATCTGCGCTATTTCAATAATGCCTCGCATTCTCTCGGGTCCAAGAAAACCTGACAACAATCTTCATATTCAAACAAAGAGCGATACGATCAGACTCAGCGTAAACTGATAAACACTTTTTTCTAATGTTTTTTGTTATACACATTTCAGCATGACAAGTAAGGAGTTTTCAGTTGTGACTAATATAAAATCTAAAGAAAGTCTAAGGTAAACAAATTTTTTATCTTGTATAAGTGAACTTTGGTCAAAAGTATTTCCCGAAAGTCCAACGTTTAAACTCTTCAGTCTGACATTCTCCAAAATCATAAAGTGGAGTAAGTACATAGAAGATGTTGCCAAGATTGCCGCAAAGAAGGTAGGTTCTCTCTACCGAGCTAGAAAACTTTTCGCGCCTACCACTATCCTGTATCTCTATAGAACTACCAATCGTCCATGAATGGAGTTTTGCTGGCATATCTAGGCCTCTCTGGTCTCTCCTTCTTGAACAGGGCTCAAAAAAGAATTTATAGTCTAATAGATCCCGAAGTGTCTACCAAGCTCCAACTCCTGTCACATCGCTGCAGTGTTTCAATAATTCTCTGCGTTCGCGTGGAATTAATGAGCTGACAAAGGCGACCTGGATTATTGACAGTTGTGTATGATATGATACACACTTACGGGCGACACAACATACGATTAATAAGGTTTCTCATTTAATGGCGGGTGACCAAAGAATTTTATACGGAATTTCGAGTACTACGAGGGGCTAAACGTCAAACAGCTCCAAAGACGGGAGTGGTACCATTAAACCGGACGACCTTTTGTGCTGCAGAATTTATTTTTCTACATAGTCACCACAAATTTTAATGCCAACCTCTTTTGATGTCGCGGTTGTGAAAGTCCGGAGCGTGCTTTGTCACTCATCTCTGTCGCCACTCTGAACTCGATGAACCCATCTCCTAATTGTACTTGCATCAACTACATCGGTTTCGTAAGTGTTCAACAGACGCCAGTAAATGTTGATCTTGTCAATTTTTTTTTCTGCGTGAAGGAATTCAATGACGCATTTCTATTTTTGACGCATGTCTATGACAGGGAATGCTTTCTGTCAATATCTACAACACAGAGATGAAACATTTAATTCATGAATGCATTAGTTCAGTCAACATAACAATGCAATTTGTAATTCCCACTGATCCAATCTTATGGAATACAAAATATGAGACATAACTTCTGGAACGTCGAGAAAGACGAACTTTAGGTGAACTTTTTATATACTCAAACGTTTACATATGCGGCTCCCCATTTGGGGGTACCAAATTGGTAAAAGGGGAAATTATTCCCAATTCGCATTTAAGTAAAAATGCACTTTCGTATAAATAATACCAAACTACTCCGTCAATTTTCAGTCTACAGACTCGAGATTTGACATAAGGGGTATTAAGATTTGGAAAAATTGATTTAATCGTTTTCGGCCAGAATTTGGATGTCAAGGGGTCAAAGTTCAACGATTTGATTTTGAAACACTCTACCAAACTCCTCAGCCAATTTTGGGTCTAAACACTTGAAATTTTAGATGTACGTTACTTGAACATGGATGTAAGTTGGTTTGAGCCCAAAACAATAAATGTTAAAGGGTCATAATAGGAATCAAAGTTCCTTTTTTAAATTGTCCTCTGCGGTCTCTACCAAATTACTCAGCCACATTTTGGTCTAAACATTTGAAATTTTACATAAAGTGTATTCAGACATAGGGCAAGCTTTTTAATCGGGTTTTGGCCGAAAATTTGGCTGCCAAGAGGTCAAACATTAAAAGATTTGACCTTTGCGGTCTCTCGCAAACTATTCAGCCAATGTTCTAAGGGTCTAAACATTTTAAATTTTACATAAAGGGTATTCAGACATGTAGCAAGCTTTTTAATCAGTTTATGGGCGAAATTATGGGCGAAATTTTGGCTTTCAAGAGGTCAAAGTTGAAAAAGTTGACCTTTGCAGGCTCTACTAAACTCCTCCGCCAATTTTGGGTCTAAACACTTGCAATTTTAAATGTAGGTTTCCTGGACATGAGTCAAACTTTAATATATATATATATATATATATATATATATATATATATATATATATATATATATAAAGTTATGAAAAGTATATAGGCCTCGAGCAAAGCCGGACTTAACTGCTAGTATATAATAATCAATAGAGGATTGATATATACATAATTTGCATAAATTAAAATATCATGGTTAAGTGTATTGTACGACCTGGCAACCCCGGGCGTTCAGCTAGTACAGTAATAATTGATTCTTATTTTATTCCTGTATGGTCTGTTTTTAAATTTAATAGAAAAACGCATATATATATATATATATATATATATATATATATATATATATATATATATATATATATATACAGAAAGAGGGAGAGATAGCAACGCTGCTAGGCATCATATGTTCACTCTTTATCTGTGCCTAAACCTCAACGTAGATTCCATGAACAAAGTTTCTTTCTAAGAACTGCACACCTTTGGAACTCTTTTCCGTTTACCTGCTTTCCAGCTTACAACAATATGGCCGTCTTCAAGTCCAATGTAAACAAGTTCTTGATGAGCCGTTCCCCTTAATTAATCCAATTTATCAAATTTACACTCCTAACGATTACTATGATATTGTCCTTTTGACCACTGTACATTCTTTAACCCTTATCCTCGAGTGGCCTCTATGCCTTGATAAATGTTGATTTCTGTGTAAAAAAAACAAACACTTATTACGTAAAAAAAAGACAAACTATCATAAATTTATTCTGGAACATTTTATATTCCATTTTATGAAATTTCAGTTACGTAAAACTGAATATCACAACGAAACTAATTATAGTTCAATAACTGGGTGTATAATAAGAGGGCTCGAGTTACGTCGAAATTCAACTTAGGGCGTGACGTCGGAACGGAATTCAGATTGTAAGTCGGGGACTTCCTGCATATTATTACGAATTAATAAAAAAAGAAAAAAGAAATTATTGACATCGACTAAAAAAAAAAATGAAATGAATATTCTTTCAAAATTACTACAAAAATATATCATTTGTAAATAATGAAAATTAGTAAATCAAAATTAAATGTGGAAAACAAAATGTCAGAATGGTTTCAGATACTTGAAGAAATACTTTCTCAGTCAGTTTTTGAAAAGTTCCAACAAAAAAGCTTGGCAAAATCGCATTGGGAATTGTGTTGACTATGTAGAAAAATAAAATCTATGTAGAAAAATAAATTCTATGTAGAAAAATAAATTCTATGTAGAAAAATAAATTCTTTGTAGAAAAATAAATTCTATGTAGAAAAATAAATTCTTTGTAGAAAAATAAATTCTATGTAGAAAAATAAATTCTATGTAGAAAAATAAATTCTTTGTAGAAAAATAAATTCTATGTAGAAAAATAAATTCTTTGTAGAAAAATAAATTCTATGTAGAAAAATAAATTCTGGGTAGAAAAATAAATTCTATGTAGAAAAATAAATTCTATGTAGAAAAATAAATTCTTTGTAGAAAAATAAATTCTTTGTAGAAAAATAAATTCTATGTAGAAAAATAAATTCTTTGTAGAAAAATAAATTCTATGTAGAAAAGTAAATTCTATGTAGAAAAATAAATTCTATGTAGAAAAATAAATTCTGGGGCAGAAAAATAAATTCTGGGGCAGAAAAGGTCGTCCGTTTTAATGATACCACTCCTGTGTTTGTAGCTCTTCAATGTTTGAGTTTTAGAATGAAAAAAAATGGGGTCTTTCTTTGGGAATGACCTCTGCACATACAATATTCCGAATTCATGGTGCATTTTTAAAAAGTTGTAGTTTCGTCACTTTAAAAACCGCCACTGATCATTTCTCCCCCGCATGGTGACTCTGTGCATTTCTCCCCCGCATGGGGACTCTGTAAAGACTATTAAAAAAAACATAATATTCGTTTCCGCACAATTCTGTAGATAATTTTATTCTAATGCGTTTGGTATAAATTATGTGCTTTGATTTTAATATTATGATTTACGAAATATTAATACGAAAACTGCGGAATTTATCATCAACAATTATGTTCTAAAATATCCTCAAATTAATTTTCTTTATACATATGTCATAAACAGAATAATATCATTAACATACTGGTTCTCGTAAGATCACGAAAATAAACAACGTTTAGCCTTGTCATTACCAGATGGGTGACTATTTGGGGATAATTAGTGCCGTATAAAGGAGGACATCGACATCTTTCTGCAAAAACTGCAAAAAACCTAACGTTATCATCTTCCTTGACGGGGCTATGCAAGCGACTAGGGACGGCTTGTGAATTCGATATTCCAATGAAACTTCTTTCAGAGAAAGATGGTTCATCCAACCTAAAGTTAGTGCCGTTTTATTTCGGTTATAGACTGCCTCCGATACAGTGTTGATGCAGTTTTCGGTTTTTGAGTGCGAGATATGCAATGAGATATTGTTCCAAGCGTTCAAGATTGGAAGTCAGCGGTCCCGGGCAAGCCCAGGTTCCCCAGCTAGTTAAGTATGACAAAGAAGAACATGCACACCTTATATTTTTTCAAGACCATAATTGCTGGCCATACACATTCGTTTCCGTTCAAGGAAGTCTAATTCTCAAACACTCATCACGCCATTTTTTTTTCTTTTGTCAAACATTTAAATAATCAGACATGTCCGCTCCATCTTGTGAGGGCAGCAAAATATGACAAGAAAAAAAAGGGGGGGAGCAAAAAGAAAGACGTGGTTGAGAATGGTGCATGGGTTGGGGTTGGTAGGTGCGGGTTGCCCACGTGACTGATCGGCTCATTCCCGCATCCGCCGCACGCTGTCAGCGCCCCCACGTGGCATTCACGATTCACACACGGTGGTTACACGCCCTTGGGGGGGTGTTGTATGTGTGTGTGTTGCTGAGACGCCCGTGCGGGTGAACAGACAAGCCAACGAAACAGGGGGCGGCGAAAATGAGTAAAGGCTACCGCCGCGTCCACAAAAACAAGAGAGAGAGAGAGAGAGAGAGAGAGAGAGAGAGAGAGAGAGAGAGAGAGAGAGAGAGAGGGTCTTTTGACAGACGTTAGTTTTCTTTGCGGAAAGGACGTAAAAATTAAAATTAAAAAGAAGGAATTTTGCTGAAAGAAAAACGAAAGGAAATTAAAAAATGGAGATAATCACAGAAAAGGGAAAAGGGGTGTAGGACCTAATACCTAACGATATATATATACATATATATATATATATATATATATATATATATATGTGTGTGTGTGTGTGTGTGTGTGTGTGTGTGTGTGTGTGTGTGTGTGTGTGTGTGCGGTGATCGTCACTTCTTGACAGAAGAAGACCATCTTTCCTTTGCTTTCTTGTTGGTTATTTATCTTTTTCAGTGTATTTTTTATATTTTTTGTTTTTGTATATCGTTATATATATGTTACATGGAAAAGGGCTGGCTATATATATATATATATATATATATATATATATATATATATATATATATATATATATATATATATGTGTGTGTGTGTGTGTGTGTGTGTGTGTGTGTGTGTGTGAGGTTATTGTTTCTCAGAGGTAAAGTAACCAATGAAGTTTAACAAGGTAAATACAAGAGTGCTCAATACCGAAGAAGAGCAGGGTATACTTTTCATTGGTTTTATATAAGCAGTAATAGGTTGCTACACAGTTATGAGCATGTTACGGTCAGCTGGTTACCAATAACTAGAGACCTCTTCAGGTGATACAGCTTATACGAAAACAAAGTTTGCAAACTCTAGTTACTAGTAACTAGCTGACTGAAACATGCTCATGAATGTGTAGCAACATACTACTGTTTAAGTAAAAACAAATAAAGAGTATATATATATATATATATATATATATATATATATATATATATATATATATATATATATATATATATATATAATTGTTCTAGGATGGGGAGAATTAATTCTCTGAACAGAACAGATTTTCACAAACTTACGAATATTAAAATTACAGTGTAACTCGGATATAAGAGACTTCTGCCCCGGGCCCTGTGGCTCTCATATATCCGGGTTATACTTATATCGGTATTTCTTATATCCGGGTTACAATGTACATTAACACAGGCTCTAATTTGGGACCAGAGAAAATCTCTCTTATATTCGTTTTTTTAATTTTTCTGGTATCTTATATCCGTGATGCACTGTAATATCTACTGACGCTAAACCTTAAATCTAGACTCCGTATTCCTATTTGGATGTTGATGCTAGAAAATGACTTAAACTTAAAAGATCTTCATAAGAAATTTCAGTTTTACTTAATTTGTATTTGAATGAAGATGGATCAATGCAAATCTGAAATAAATGTTCAAATAGGAGCTTGCGTCCATCTTATACTCACAATAAAAATCCTTACAAAATATTTCAAAGAAACTGAAAGTCGAGTAGAACTCTAGGGCTAGGACAACAGCATATTCTTTTCATTGTTTTGACTCTCGAGTATATATCCGACACGATTAGACACAATTAATCAACAAAGAACCACATCACTCTACATAAAAACTTATAAGATATCAATGGATATACACCTGAGAATCAAAACAAGGAAAAGAATATGCTGTTGTCATAATAATGTCTAATGCCTATTGGTCAAATTTCACCGAAAATTGGATCTGGTTTTAAGGAAGAGCTTTTGATCTCCTGAGCAACAAACTAAATTAAACTAAATATGCCCCACATTTGGATCACTCACTCGTTTCAAAATTCATAATAATCGGTTAAGTAGTTCAAGGGTGTATCCAGTATATTCAAATACGTATATAAACACACACACACACACACACGGACACACACACACACATATATATATATATATATATATATATATATATATATATATATATATATATATATATATATATATATACTACGGGAGGGGGCTTTGCCTAATCGTAAAATACGCTTAAATATGATATTTTAATTTCTCCAGATTTTGCATATATTATTATATTATTACAACGGCAACGTTACCAGCCTTGAATGCTACAGTTTTGAATTTTTTTTTTTGGGGGGGGGGGTTCTAGCTGATGGCACCTAAATACTTTTTTTTTTATTTTTGAAATCATTACCCTATAATAATATATACGAAATCTGGACATATTAAAGTATCATACTTAAGCGTATTTTATGCCCGGGCAAAGCCAGGCCCCTTCCCCCGCTAGTATATATATATATATATATATATATATATATATATATATATATATATATATATATATATATATATATATATATATATATATATATATAAAGAGAGACAGGCAGATCGAGCAGTATGTTGGCGTATTATAATTTTATTTTCGGAAAGGCATGAAAAAAAGAAAAAGAAAAAAAGGATGAAGAAATAAAGAAAAAGAAAATTTAAAGATAAGCACTCACACACTGAAAGGAGTCCTTGTGAGAAAGATGGGAATGGAGTGCGGAAATTAGAAAGAGGAACTCACAATCGCCAAGAAAATGTACAAAAAGTTTTAATTTTTTTAATGAAAATGAGAAGCGTTAGGTATAATTATTTCTTTTGCACCGTTTTTTTTTTTTTTTTTTTAATTATTATTTCAAAGAAAATGTGGGTATGGGACACCACCCCTCCACCTTCAATAAAAAGAGGATGCATTATTTTACCACATTTACCAGTGAAACCGTCCGCAAGCCTAGGTGCCTCCACTCTCTTTCATATATAAGCGCGGTGTGAGAACGAGGTTGTCGGTCACGTGGCTAAAGGTTGGTTCGCCAAAAACTTCTATCTCCCACCCAGCCCTGTTTTTTTTTCCAAAAAAATTCAACTTTTAGCGGGAAACATGAAACGACAAAAGCAAAAAGTTTTTTTCTTTTTTTATATTTTTATTCTTATTTTTTTTCTTTCTTGCATTTTTTTTCACCCTTTTCTGTTTTTTCTTTCTTTCCCTTGTAATTTTTGTTATTTTTCCTCCCTTTTTTCTTCTTTCTTTTCTGCTTTAATTTTTTCTTCTTTTATTTACTTTTTTATTTCGTTTAGTTTTTCCTCTTTTTCCTTTAAATTAAAATTTAAGAATGTTCTGCAACGCCCAAAAAATCTTCTTTTTTTTTTTTTTTACGAAACAACCAAACTAAACACCACGGATAAATATCTGAAGATATAAGGAATTTGGAACATAAAAGCTTTTACCAAAATGATTGAAACCGAAAAGTGTTTAAATGCCTTAAAACAAAACAACGATGAATAATATTTGAAAAAATAATTTCAAGCAGAAAAACTTTTTTCCTTTTTTTCATCAAAATTACTGGATATGGAATTAAATAACCCAAAAAAGATGGATATGCCGTAAAACAAAACGACCAATGTTTTCTTCACTTTTCTTTCCATTAACTTTTTTTCTTATTTTATTCTTTTTTTTTTTTTTCTTTCCTTGGTCTTTCTTTCATTCTTTTTCTTTCTTACATTCATTTCTTTTCTTTTATTATTTTTCATTCATTCTGTTATTCAGTTTATTATTCATTCATTCTGTTATTCATTCTGTTATTCAGTTTCCTTTCTCTCCTTTTTATTCTTTCTTCCATTTGTTGCTTTCTTTCATTTTTCTGCTTTCTTTCTCTATTTCTTTTTGTTTTTCCGTTTTTACTTGTTCCTTTCCTATTCCATTTTCTTCATTCGATTTTATTTTTTCATTTTGTTCATTGTAAACCCAACTTACTTAAAATAGTTAGCTACTTTAATTTCTAAGTTCATACTAAATTTACTATTTTCATCGTTTATTAGTGCACTTCGTATATAGTAATAGCAATTACTTCGTATATAGTAATAGCAATTACTTCGTATATAGTAATAGCAATTACTTCGTATATAGTAATAGCAATTACTTCGTATATAGTAATAGCAATTACTTCGTATATAGTAATAGCTAATTTTCCAACGAAATGATGCATACATGCAAATTATTCCAATAAACAAAACTAATATTGGCATTGAGTGCGGACGCGGTAGAAATCAATGTACTATTGTTATATTTACATAGTTAAACATAAAAATTATAATACGAAACTTGTTAGCACATGCTTCCCATGTCAAGATTAAAATATATCTCAAGTATAACGATACAGTTTTAATATAAGAGAACCGTAAGTTTCCCCGACGGAGGTGTTTCAAAAAGTCAGCCAACACTGTTCTCCTTTAGTTGGTCTAGATTTTGAGGATTATTTTTATACAATCCCCTGATGACAAATCCGGGGAACTTGGTAGCCATAAACCTTTGCTTATTGTTCTCTCTTCCTTAAATATGTCATAAACTCGTGTCATTGATATGTGAGACGTCTGTTATGTAACGCCATCTTGTTGGAAAAAGAATTGCATTTTGTCTTATGGTGTCAGTTGGTCAATAAGAGAAAGATGAGAGCCCAGGCTACTTTTAAGTGGACCCTTAATCTTAAAAACCTGATTAGAGAAAGATGTGAGAGATCAGACTATTTTAAAATAGGTCACCCTGTATATTTTAAATATAATAAATTATAATAAATCAAATAAATTGAAAAATAAATGAATGAATGTTTAACATGTTATATATATAGATTTCCCCTATATAATAAAATCATATAAACCATCTTAATGAAAGAAAATGTACATTTACCTAAATATAATTAAACTACATGATAAATACGAATCAGTTTAATTATATTGCCGAAAAAAATATTTCATTTTGCAGCGGCAAATAATTTCTAAAGGTAATTGTAATAGATTAAAAAAAAGAAACGTAAGATTGACAAAACAGCTCTCTTTACTTTCAACATATCAAAATTGTCCCATTTTTACAGCATCTGTTTCGTAACGCAGAAACAATCTAAAGCAGACGAAAAATGATTTTTTGTTTTCGCGTTCACTCACCGAAATTTTTAACTTTAAAATTGGGCATGCTCATATAAAGTGGAAAAAAATTTTGAGGAATTGTTGCACTGCATCGTATGTTATTGAAGTTTGATTTGATAGGAAAGCCATTCAATCCTTATTTTACGCATCGATACAAAGTTTCCATTTTGTTTTAATGAACACTAAACATTTAATATATTATAACTCATTTATTTTTATTAAAAAACTAATATTTATTATCTTAATTATGTTAACTACGATTAAATCTACAATGTTTTTATACGAAACTAAATCCTTATTTTAAAATCGTATTTACGTTTTTCTTAGTAAATTCTTTTTTTTTTTTTTTTTTTGTTTCGTATACCCCTAAGATATGATCGACTTTACTCTAATTATAACAATGAATAAATATTTATATTAGAAATATAATTATGTTCCGACACAAGTCTGTACTTGGCCTTCGGGTCGGGATCAAAGCCTGGCATCTGTCTTAGAGGCCGCCGGTTTTAAACCGGACTTTTGCAAGTGGATCTCCATAATGTATCGACAGCCCATGGCTGTCGTGCAAGTTAACGGAAAGCGCTCGAAACCCTTTGTTATCTCTCGGTCGGTTCGTCAGGGTTGTCCGCTGTCGCCCCTGCTTTATGTCCTGGCTTTGGAGCCTCTTCTCCGCAAGCTGAGACATGGGGAGGCAAATTCGGCCCTGCGCGGAATGGCTCTGCCTGGTGGCTCAGCTGCCAAGGTATCCGCATTCGCCGATGATGTCACGGTCTTCGTGTCGGGCTTCAGAGATATTGAGGTCGTGTCGGAGGCACTCACACAGTACGAAAGAATCACGGGGGGGCCAAGATAAACCGCAACAAGTCGGTAGGACTGCGGTTGGGAGCATGGAGTGGCAACGCAAACCTCCCTGCGCCCTTCAGCTGGACAGATGGCCCGGTCCAGATCCTCGGCGTGTGGTTCAGACCGGGTCTCCAGCTTGACAAGAATTGGTTGGAGGTACGGTCAAAGGTGGAGGCTGCAGTCAATTCATGGCTTCCTAGGAAACTTTCCTTAAAGGGTAGAGCTGAGGCGTGCGCCACTTACATCTTTCCTCTCATCCTTTACCGACTGGCCGTACTTCCCCTAAAAAAAGCTCTTGTCGAACTCTTGTCCTCGCTCTTTTGGGACAGAGGAAGACACTGGGTGAGCAGACAGGTCTGTATTCAACGTCTGTGTGAGGGAGGCTTGGGAATGCCGGACTTGAAGTGTCATCGAGATGCTGAGAGGCTGGCCTTCCTGAGCCACTATATGCAGGATGACCAACCGTGGCACCCCGTGGTTACTGCCGCCTTCCCCGACTTCGTTCTCAACCCTTCCATCGAGAGCCGTCGCAGGCCGCGGGGAGAATCTGCCTACATGAAAGAGTGCCGAGCCCCGCTAAAACAACTACCAAGGTCCAGTGACCTTGTGACTGCTACCCGTAGGGAACTCCACAGGTATCTAGTGAAGGGGGCCGCTGACGACCCGCTATGCGCGCGTTTGGGGTGGCAGCAGAGTGAGATCCGCTCCGCGTGGAGCTGGGCGCCAGGTTCGAGTCATCTGAACAATTCAGAGTTCTCTCTGACCTGGCGATTGGCTCGAAATGCACTTCCACTCAACAACATACAATGCAGTTCCGGGTTTTTGGAGTCGCCTGATTGTCCCCGTTGTGGGACAACGGCCGTAGAAACTTCGATTGCCGCGAACTCCACCAGTACTGGTCGTATGTCAGCGAAGTGACGGCTCGCATCGATCCTGAGCATCCTCGCCCAATTACTGTATCCAATGTTGTGGACAACGTGAGGCCACCGTGGGACCAGGAAAGACAAATGGTCTACGTTACGATCCTGGCCGTGGCGAGAATGGTGATTTGGACGTCGCGTCTGCAAGGTTGCCGGGGGGTGTTGTCTTTTTCTGATCAAGATCTGATCGCTTTCTTTAAACACTAACTACGGGTGAAGATCAGATGTGATAGAAGAAGGCTGCATCGCGCGGCATTTGACAGAAGATGGATACATGTGGCAAGTCTGTGTGTACGAAGAGGAGCCAAATTTGAATACGTGTTCCCCGCCTAGGTGTGGAACGCACAGTTCTGTAAAGTAAAATTAAACAAGTAGCCTCTCAGCTAGCTGAGTGTGTGTTCCATCCCTCTCCAATTAGGAAGCCTCCAAGATCCCCATCCCCTCTTACCTGCAATTTTTGTTTTCACCCCTTCCTCTAAATTTTACCCATCTTGGAGAAAAAGAAATACAAACTAACCTCCATCCCTTACCCACAAAAATTTTCTTTTCTCCATTCACCCCCATCTAGAGGGCATCCCCACCTAGTGGAACGGGCAGTCTATCAACTAGACGGGGTTGGGAGGGTCCTACTAATCACCTTTTGTTTTTTCTTCCCCCGCCCTCGACACAAATGAATTATTGTACCATTTTATTGTTATCTTTTTTGTTTTTACACGTCAATAAAAAATGTTTTAAAAATTGGGAGTTACTAGGACGTCCCCCAATATGAAAGGGTGAATGCGGTATTATGGTGAAAGAAGATACTAGCTGGGAGAAACTTTTGACTTTGTTTAGTTCTGGAGTGACAAGGATGACCAACGACCCCCACAATCCCCCCTTTTGAGTTGGCCATGTGCCTAAGTTTTTTGTTCATCGTTGATTTTGACTGTATTTTTTAACATGAATAAAAGATTTAATATCTCAAAGTGTAGTATCTGTTCCGGCAGATACTGCAAGCAAAGACCATATGTGGAGGAAACGCCACATATAAGACCTTGGTCAATGTAGGGGCAACCCTTCATACCAATTGTCACTATCCTACTACCCGGGGAGTTGGTCCCCATTTCTCCTTCACTCCTCACTTTAAAAATCGGCCTTGTGCCTAATTTGCTCAGTGGGGGAGCAAATAAATACCTCAAAGTGTAGTATCTGTTCCGAAAGCAAAGACCCTATGTGGGGGTGACCCCACATATAAGACCTTGGTCAATGTAGGGGAAACCCTTCATACCAATTGTCACTATCCAGCTCCCCTACTCCCCGGGGAGTTGGTCCCCATTTTCCCTTCACTCCTCACATTAAAAATTGGCCTTGTGTCTAATTTGCTCGGTGGGGGAGCAAATAAATGTCCTGGCCTTCGGGACAAGATCAAAGTGTAGTATCTGTTCTTCAGATGCTGCACTTCAATTTCTTGTTCTCTGTCAGTGGAGGAGAAATCCTTCACGACTGAGACGATTTTTATTTTTGTTCCTTTTCTCCACGTTAAAAAACGACTCTGGTGTCTAACTCTGTCCCTTGGGGAGGCATTGTAAATAGGAACAAAAGTCTACTGTTCGATATAATTCAGTTAGATTTAATTAAGTTTTTTTTATTTTTTTCGTATTAAAAGAGATTTCTTTATTTCTCAGCTATGTATGTTGCGAAGTCAGGATAGGGGGCGTAATTCAACGTTAGAAGTATACTGGATTACTCACATTAATTATTTCAATAAGTTAAATTAATTTATATTTTATGAATTTTAACTGGTAATTAAGGATTTATTTTGCACCAATTATGTTATTACATTAAATGTGGATTATTTAATTAGGTCATTCTAACTTAATTTTATTTAACTCGCCCTTCCAATTTTATATCAAATAAAACCCATTATATTTCCTTAATTTACATCAAGAAACCTAACCATGATATTTCCGGTATAGATAAGACCTATTTCTATGTAGATAAAGAGGAGATGTTCATCACTGTCAAAAGCAAAAGCTTATATCTCATATATATTAGGGCACTCCATGTGCAAGGTCACGCATTAACTGACTCATAAGGTCGTGGTTCAAAGCCGGACACTAAAAATACGGAATCCAATGAGAAAGAATGTTTAGTCGAATAGAATTTCCGATTGTTACATATCCCTAAATTCTTATTCGGATCCAACGAAAGAATTTCCGGTGTCAAATATGAATTGACTGAAGAGAAACAATAGACGCCTTGTTTTCTTTTTCTTTTTTCTTTTTTTCTTTCATTTTTTTTTTTTTTTTTTTTTTTTTTTTGCTATTTTTAAAATTTCGAATGAAAATGACGATTTTAAAGTTGGTCAAAAAGTACGACTATTATATGAGATTATGATGCGTTAGGGAATTTGTTGCATATTAATAACTGTTTATATTGAACCCCGTCGTTGATAATCAGATCAGTTATGCGGAGTTCAAATTAAATCGGATCTATCTATTGATCTATTTATTTATTATGCAACTAGTAGACACATCAAAATAAGAAAAGAAAATCCATAAAAATAATTAATTTTTTGACAACTTGTTAAGACAGCGAATAATAAAAAAAGGTTCTTAATGAATGTGAGTTCAGAATGTCCATAGAATGTTCTAGGTAAGGAAAAATCATTTTCTCTATAAAAAGAATTTGCATAGGCGTGTTCATTTCGGCTAGCATCGTGTAAGTCTGCGTTCATCAATGTGTTTAACTAGGAAAAGCAATAGTACAATAAGTTTCCAGACTTTTTGCAAAGACATTTAAAATTGTCGGGGACTCTTGAAAATTCAGTGTCATTGTTATACATCTTATGAGATGACTGGCCCATTTTTATGATTTCAGATTCAAATGAACAGCTACAGCAGAAATTGGAATACACCATACTAAAGCCTGATTGTCACAGCTGGTGAATTTCAAAAATGTAATCTGGACGTAAGGACACTTTAGAAAAATGATATGCAATAAAATCATGTTTTGAACTTGGACAAATTCTACATAAACGTATGGAATACTTCAGACCGCTTTTGGGCCATCTATCATGAATCTAACATCGGTTTTTGACTGACATAAAACATCCAAAGAAGGCAGGGAGTCTACGAGGGATGATGAGGGGTGTGGAAGGAGTATAAAGTCAGAAAACTAGAGGTGATTGGCCAAATAAAGAATTTCATGTGAAGGTCCGTCGAGTGTCTATAGAGACAGTAAATGCACAGTTTGATGTCAATGTGGGACTGTACACACAATTATTCGCGATAAACTAAAGATGCGGAAATTTGTGCGAAGTTTGCTTCAAGGGTGCTCAGAGAAGATCAGACTATTTGACCAAGATGAGCATCAAGACAGTTCCTCACTCTCTCTATAGTCCAAACCATGCTCCCCGTGATTTTTGGTTATTCCCTAAGCTCAAGGAAAACCTTAGAGGCTGTCGTTATGAGACAATTGAGGAGATGAAAGAAGCTGCGACGATGGTCATTGACATGCTCATACAAGACGACTCCCACGTGGCCTTCCAGAACTTGTTGGAATGGTACAAGTGCATTGTAGCCGGAGGAGATTACTTTGAAGGGGATTGTGTGCTATCAATAAAAGTTCCCATGCGATAAAAGTATGGAAACTTATTGAAGGCACTTTGTATGTGGGTATATTATGTTACCCCTGTTTTGTCGTAGATAGAGAATGTGGGTAGGTGGGTGAGCGGGTATGTGTGTGTAAATGAACTTGTATGTACGTGACTTCGATGCCGTGTGTGTAGATGCGGTCGCGGTGTTTAGTAATTCTTGTTACGTGTGTCGATACTTAAGCTGGATAATGACGAATGCGCATGTTTTGAGCCTGAAAGAAAAATATCAGAAAAGATGAAAAAAGCTATGTGTTTGGGCTTTTATAGTATGCGCAAATATTCGGGAGTTAATAATCTTGCATCTGCGATTGATCGAAAGAAACCGTTGAATTGAGATTTCGTGCAATCGATACTAGTGCTGCTTCCCAGAGGCTTATCTTTTTTTAATATATTATTTCATTGTCTTCCGTTGCCAATAATTCCTCTCAAACTATGTAAAATCACAAGTTACCTACCTAAATAGTCACTTTTCTTCAATTAATCGTCTAGTGTTAATCGTTGTGTTTCGGAATAAAGTGATCCCAAAAGGGCTGATATGCCGTAAAAGTAAACGAAACGAAACCTATTCAATTGTAATATATTAAATTGTTTTTTATTGTTTGGTTCTTTTTGTTTTTATTTATTTTTTTATTATTTTTATTTATGTATTTATTTTTAAAATTTTTATTTTTATTCATTTATTTATTTATCTATTTATTGCCATAGTAGTCCGGATGACAATCGAGAAGTTGTTTAAACTTATATAAATAAAAGACAGAAAACAGCTAATTCTAGGCGGGCAGTGATGAACAGATAATACGTATAATTTAATCAGTGTTGCGTACAAGCTTAGATTGTACTAAAATATCTCATGTCATTTTTCCTTTACTAGACTCTCAAGTCTTCGCTTGAAAATTAGTCTAAAAGTAGAACGTGTCACAAAAATAAACTCCTACCCAGGAAAAGACGTTGCTGTTCCTTCTTTCATTTTATCGTTTTTACATGGAAGACTTAACCAACAAGGTCAAAGTTGCCAGTGAAACAGCAGGACTCTTCTCCAACGTAAGCAAACAAAAGTAATGAAATTAACACATTCATGAAATGATGAAAACCTAATTGTGGAAAATTAAAATGTTGAAAACGTAGAAGATTTCAACTAGTTTTAACAAAGTAGATGACACCAAAGTAAAACGACGTATTGCAATAGCAAAGACAGCAATGATTGCGCTTACAAATATCCGGAAATACAGATCCATTTCACAACACACAAAGAAACGATTCCTGCAAGATTTGGTATTCTCAATAGCAACATATGGAGCAGAATGTTGGGTCTTTAAGAAAGTTGAAAAGAGGAAAATTGCTGCTTTTGAATTTTGGTGCTAGCGTGTAAGCTGGGAGGACAAACGTACAAACGAATAGGTTCTGGAGGAGATTGGACCATGCGAAAAACTGCTGAATAACATCAATGGCAGGAAATTGCGATTTTTTTTTATATGTGGCTAGAACAGATGGCCTAACAAAAGATTTGGTCTTCCACGTCCTCTTTTGCCAGGGGTTGAACCAAAGAGCAGATCTTTTCTTTTCTTTTTTTTTCATAGGAGTCACCTTGATAAGTGGTGACTCCTATGTAAAAAAAAAAAAAAAAAAAAAAAAGACCTGCTCTTTGGTTCAATCCCTGGCAAAAAAAGGACGTGAAAGACCAAAAACAAGAATACCAGACAGCGTGAAGGACATTGCGAACATTAGCACAGCAGAGTTGCTAAGAATGGTGCAGAATCGATTCGTGAAGAGTGCCACGGCTGGTCAGTAATCAGCATTCTGTCAAAGAGAGAGAGAGATACATGGAAGGTATTCGACTGAGCTCCAGTCTTTGGCTCTTACTCGCCAGACATTCACAACCAGCACTAGTCTTCCACAACAACAAAAAATATTTCCTTTAACCCTTCATGTACCTAACGCCATGAATTGCCATGAACCAGCCTTTCAGTTTGCGGATCACATTATCGTGAGACTGCTTCTTTGCTGATTACAATTTTGTCGTCTACAAATCAAATGTTAACGAATTCTTGTTACGAAACTTATAAACAATCAAATACAGTTAATACCTTTAATCGATGTTAGTACATCCATAGTGTTCTTCATCTTTCGGCTAGCAATCATTTTTGGAATTATTAACTCGTATTCTCGAGATGCACTTGGCCTTAATAAATGGTCATACTAACAGTAAAAAAGCAGAAACCTGATAGTTAGCCAAAGAACCATTCTGTCGGACAATGTTTACTGCACACTAGAGCGGAAAGATGGCCAATAATCTTGGTTTGGTCATTCGCGCTGTGGTAACATTTGATCCGATACAACTATTAGCCCCTTAAAAAGGTCTATGGTGTCTAACGCCTGGAAGACGACACAAGATGATCACGAAAATCCATCGGGGAGTTTATGTCTGTTAAATTCCAGGCGGACCTTTCGTCCCGCAATGCGCCTGGCCTATTGTTCAGCACGGCCGTCCTAATTTCAAATTCAAAATATTCATTCAAATTCTCAACTGCGGTCCCCGATCATCATCTGATTAAGCCCCTCAGTGCTCTGGGGGCCGCAGTTAGCAAACCAAAAGCCGATAAGATCGACTTCTCTTCACCCTCCAAATTATTCAAATCTTAAATAAAAAAAAATGTCTTATGGAGGCATGTTTTCTCATGAGAACAATATCTCATTTTCGGATTCAATTGCAAAATGTAAAAAAGGATTTAATAATAATAATAATAATAATAATAATAATAATAATAATAATAATGATAATAATAATAATAAGCAGAACCCGTGGAAATTCCACGGTAGTTGAAAACATCATCACATAAGAAAACAATAGAATGTCCTTCAATAGAATAATCAGTATAATATTAATTCCGATCAGACCATGAATTAAAAAATAAATATTTTTCTAACCAAATATGGACAACTGCTTGAAATATATTATTACTGCTTGAAATATATTATTACAAGAAATAGAACTATAGTAAGGCATCACTTATTTATGGAGATTAAAATTTAATCAAAATGACTCGTAAATCAGTTAATAATTATGTCACAATCTTTTCTGGATAATCTGATAATTTGGCATGTAAGTAATAAGAATTGATAAAACATGCAATTTTTTTTTATTTTGGTAAGAAAATGAAATGAATCAGTAAGGAGTTCGATTGGTGGGATTTGGTTAAACAAAAAATAAAAGTGTATGATGTTGGTAGATGATGTGGCAACTCTTGCAAATGTATATATTTTATGAGATAAATATTAATTCATTGTGAAATTGAATTTTTTAGATGAAGTAATGTAATTTTTAGATCGTAAATTTTTCAGACATTTTCGGGACTAACTCTTTAAAGCCCCCTCTCTTAAAATATATATGAAATAAAGTGATTTTTAGATCGTAAACTCCTTCAGCCATTTCTGTGACTGAATCCTAATGCCCCTCCGTTCGCTCCACCTGATTTCACAATCATATGAGGAGAAATAAGATACTTAGGTACTTGTAAATAATTCCACTTACACTTGTGCGCAAAAAAAAATGGGCCAAACAAATTTTATACATTATATTGCACTAAAAACTATATTGAACAAAGGATATTTGAACAAGGAAACTTAAACGAGACTAATAACACAGAACAAGACATTTACTTTAATAAATGCTTAGGAAAGAAATCGCATTCCTTTTTTATTTCGTCATAAGATCAATCCTTTTAGACATGCTCTCAACCAAAGTGGAACACTGTGAAGAGGAGATACTATTTCATTCGCTTTGCACAGCCTCCTAAATTTTGTTATTGTTCTCAAAAGTTCTTCCGGCCAATGCACGAGATATTATGGACCAAATATTCTCGATTGGGTTTAAATCGGGGCTTTGACCTGACCAAAATATCACATCAATTAAATTATCAGAAAAACATTTTTTGTGAGTTTAGTAGTGTGTGCAGGGGTAGTATCATGTTGAAAAATAATGTTCTGGGATATTCCCAGCTTCTGGATACTTAGTAACAGTCCTGTTTTTAACATTCGAATGTATTCCTTTGCATTGATTGACTTCTCACATCTAATAAGTTCCCCAACTCCTGCTGCAGTAAAAGTTCCTCATACCATTATCACTCCATTCCCATGTTTAACTGTTGTTTTTATGCAACTTAGCAAGAATCATGTTCCAGTTCTTTGATTGCACCGTTCAGAGCATCGGAACATCACTAACAAGAAAAAATCTTGATTCTATCTAACCGGAAAACATTCCTGAACCAGTCTGTATCTTTCTTGCCATAACCTGAGAAAAATCTCTTTCTATCATTGATATTCTTCTTAGATAAAAAAAAAATGGCTTCTTTGCACACCTTTTAGAGGAAAATCCCATTTCTTTCATTCGTCTAGATATTGTATATCTAGAAAGAGAATTTCCAGCCTCTGTTTTAAATTCTTAGCTATGTTCAACATAAGTTTTCTTTCGATCCTTCAAAAGTTAATTTAAGCCTGTGGTCGTCCTTCAAAGTGGATGCCCTAGCATTTATTTATTTTTATTTATAAAAATAAAATTGTACTAACAAACACGAAATAATTTAATTTTAAACGAAAAAATTCAATTTGGTATATCTTTTTGGTATTTTTTTTTAAGTCCAACTCAGCGTTCACATTGGAAATGTCGACATTTTCGATGAATATTTGACAGGAAAGCGACCACATGTGGTTAATTTAAATTAAATTTTAATCACATTATTACATTTTCAATAATCACGTGATTAAATGCTATCCATTTAAAATTTCCCCATGTTGTAAACACATTATGAAGCGAAACGAAAAGTTCCTTTTAGTGATGTCACGTGACGGCGGGCGGTGATTTACCCCAAATAAAAAAATGACCAGATCGTTACAAATGAAACCACCATATTTATTAAATAAAACTCAAGTATAATGTTATAATTAAAAAAGAAATATATAAAAACACGCACGAGTACACTGAAAATACTATACCAAAATGTCGAAGCAATCGGTTCGGTGTTGTTTTTTTTTTAGTCTTTCAAAAACTTACAAAAAAGCTACAGAGCAACATAAAGCGTGTACATGTTTGCCAAAGAATTTTAGATTGCGGCTTCAAATTAAATAAAGAGAAATTATTTATGGAAAACAATTCAATTTTTTTTTTTTTACATGGTGATCACCACTTATCAAGGCCCGGAAGCCACTCGGCGATAAGGGTTATTGCGTGTAAAGTAATCAATGGAGTAGTATCGTAGTAATCGTTAGTATTGGAGATTTGATAAAGTGTCTTACTTAAGGGGGCGATTCATCAGGAATTTGTTTACGTTGGACTTGAAGACATCCAAGTTGTAGTCAAGTGAGAACCAGGCAAACGGAAGAGAGTTCCACAGGCGTGCACTTCTAAGAAAGAAGCTTTGTTCATGGAATCTACGTTTTGATTTAGGCACAGATAAAGAGTGGGAAAATTATTGACAGTGGTTTCAACTAGACGGGTGTTTATCGTGAAAAATTGTCGAGGGGTAGGGAACCAGAGATTGGAGCTCAGATGAGCACTTGTCATGGAAATAACAATAAAACAAAGACAGGCTCGCAACGTCTCTTCTGTGGGGGAGAGGTTGCAGGGAAGAGAAAAGGGCATACCCCACTAAGCCACTAAGTCTATTTTGTACTCTGGAACAAATAATTAACAAGAATTGGAGAAGACCCGACCCAGATTGAGGCAGACACAATAAAGAAAATAAACATAGTAAATATATCGGCTTTTGCAAAGTTTGCTATGATTAGTGAATGACTAAAACCTATTTATCCTAAGTATGCCCAACTTTTTAACGAACAACTGAAAAAAGGGAAAGGCTAGATTTGTTCGACAGAATTCCAGGAGACATTTTAGAAAGTAAAGCGCATTCTTATGTTTGATTTATTTTTATCGCATTATGATCCAGGAAATCGTTGTCGTCTCCGGTGGAAGTTTTGTGGAGAATAATGGACGACGTGGCTTGTGTCGAATCGAATAACGATACTCAATTCAGTCCAATGAATTCAAAATGTTTTATCAGTCGTTTTTAGTAGAATTCCGCCATATTATGCGAGGAGCAGTGGTCAAAAAGAATGATTTGTCGAGACTTAGAAAAGCAGAGAAAGTTAAAAAGGCAAGGGTACTTTGATGGAGAAAACCATACAGGATTTTCTACAATGCATAGCATCGTCCTGAATAATAACTAGTAGAAAGTATGTTCTCAGCAGAAATCAAGTTGATTTTCGACAAATTGTTAATGCCTCATAAAAAACCGGAACGAAACCCCGATATCGAAACACAAGAACAATTACAAACATATTTTTACAAAAAAAAAAATATTTTACTGCTGGATTTGGCCCAACCCTTGGACTAGTGAGAACGAGGAATTCAAAGTGATTAAAAACAAGCAGAAAACTTTCCTAAATGCAGCACTTGGTATTCCCACACGATCACTCATTTAATACTAACTCGGTTCAACGTTGCTTAACTTCGGCGTGTGAACGTGATTATGTCGTATGTTCTGAGCAGGAAAGTGAAAGTAATTAAGTAGTTTATTAGATACGTCCACGTTGCTCTATAAGATCATCTGTGTGTCTGTCACGCTTAAATTTGGAATAACTATGTAACGCTCCGTCCTTCGCCCTGTCTTAAATAACATTCTTATCGTTTTATGCGCATGCGCAACAGATACTCATTAAAAATATCCGTTCTTGTGTTTCCGCTTGAGTGAGTAACGATACGACCCATCAACGAATCCAATTATATAAAAACATATCATTTTTTGTTTATTAATTTTTTTATGCTTTTACTTTTACGGTTTAAATAAAACTTCTTTTTCTTTCTTTTTTTAAACAGAATACCAAACAAAAGGGAAAAATCATAATTCAGCTTTTTTTCAGAGTTCTCACTTCCACTTAACTTGCCTGCATAAACGATCATAAATTGTATTTAAGAACAGATTTGCAAAGTCGGGGTCGAAGGTCGTAGTAGAGTCGAACTCGTAGTAATGCTAGAAGTTGGATTTTTGCATTATTCAAGATGAGAACAATATTGGAACAATCCAAATTATACATATTATAAATCTTCATCTAAAAAATATACGAAATATACGAGCACGAGTCGATTTTGTAAAATGTCCAAAATACTGCCGATATTGTCATCGAAATCGGTGAAACCGACAATTTTTCAATCAAATCGATTGATCACCTGTTCAGGAATCCGCTGCAGTGCACCGACCGGAAGGAAGCTTCACATGCCTTTCTGCAGTGACTTATTCCATAATACACTGTAGTCTACATTGCACTGTAGAGAATTTACTGTTAATTTTATAAAAATTATGTTTATATAATGGCTTGAACTAAAGTTAAAATGCAAAAGTCAAGTATCATGGTTCAATTGGGCTCTAAACAGAAACATTCATTTCGAACGCACTCATATTTTATCAAAAAAACCTACTGTTGATTTTATACGTCGTGCTTTTATTGCTTGTGCGGGGATATCTCAGCTGCAACTGTGATGTTAGAATATATAAGGGTGCTAACTTTGGTTAAAATCGAACTTCCTTCTTTAATGGATTTTTTTCGATTATAGATTTTTGATACTTATCAGAGACATTCCGATACAAAAACTCTCTAAGAACATTCCAGATATATAAAGTCAATGTATGCGAAAAAAAATGTAATCAGTCCAGCTGTTTTGGAGTCCATAGGGAATGAACTCACACACAAAGACCAAGTGTTTTGTATATATAAGTAGAGATTATATATATATATATATAATATAACCACTTATCAAGGCCAGAGACCGCTCGAGAATAAGGGTTAAAGAGTATACAGTAGTCAATTGGACAATATAGTAATCGTTAGTAATGGAAATTCGGTCAATTTGTTAACTTAAGTAGAACGGCTTATCAAGAATTTGTTTACGTTGGACTTGAAGACAATTATATTGTAGTCAGGTGGAAAGCAGGAAAACGGAAGACAATTCCACAGGCGTGCAGTTCTAAGAAAGAAGCTTTGTTCATGGAATCTACGTTTAGGTTTAGGCACAGATAAAGAGTGGGGAAAATTATTGATAGTGTTTTCAGCTAGACGAGTTATTCTTGTGAAAGTTTAGCGAATGGGGACCATAGATTGAAGCTCAGTCGAGCACTTGCCATGAAAATAACGATAAAGCAGAGACAAACTCGCAACATCTCTTCTGTAAGATAGAGGTTGCAGGGAAGAGAAAAGGACATCCCTCACAAGGCTACGAAGTCTATTTTGAACTCTATCAAAGCAGGACAAATCTTTTCTAGCAGTTCCTGCCCAGATGTGGCAACAGTACTCCATCCTCTGACGTGGGGGGGGGGGGCGTATGCGCATGTGTGAAGGATAGAGACTGTGTTATACATTTTTATAAATAAAAAGATAACTTGAAGTACGAATGGAATTTTTTCTATGCAGATAATATTTGAAACTCTCAAAACATAATTATCATTATATTTAATGTTTTTTTTTATATCATTCTTTACCAGCTATGCATTTAGACGCTTAGCACGACTGTCGAAAAGTTGCAACAATTCATCCACCTCTAAAATTTTAAACCGGTTTTATTTGCAATATAAGACACAACAGCACATAAATATACACAATGAGTTCAACAATTGACCGATATGTGCATGATAAAAAGGCAATTTTCCATAAACGGATGGACAACCTTATTATAAATTCAAGATGGCCACCATCACAATATACAAATTAGTAAAATTTTACAATTTCTTTTGATTATTTTACTTATATGCTACAAATATCATAAACATTGTTTTAGCATGCTGAAAAAGTTGAAGCTTACAGAGTCGCTTTAAAAATAGATGTAAAAATAATTTTTCTACAAAAACAAATTCAATGCCCAGAGGTTTTTTTTCATCCGCATATTCATGGTATCATCTAAATGTTAATGTGATCATTGAGATTTGATTATGGGTATAATAAAACGTATTTTGTTTTGGAAATGAATGGAAGTAAAATTACCTAAAAATCGATTTATGTTTTTTTTTTTAATCTACGTTAGTCCCATGGGGTGTTTTGTCATCCCAATTTTGCTGAAGTGCTCATGATTCCCAATAAGCAACTTTTTTTTCCTCCCTTCAAGTACTCTCCCGACTCAGTGAAGGTATAACACACGTGGTGTGACACAGTTGTATCTCAGTTTTCCTTGAAGTTAGATATCGCTTTGTCCTAACGTAGGTATGATTTTATGATTTATATATTTTTTGTATTTTTCCAGTGAGAATGAAAACTTGTAGATATGAGCGCATATTATGTATCATATTTGACAGTGAGAGTATAGTATATGTAGTATAGCGCAGTTGTATCTCAGTTTTCTTTGGAAATAAATATCGCTTTGTCCGGGGTATCCAGTCACCCCAGCTGACTAATGTAGGTATGATTATATGATTTAGATATTTTTGTATTTTATCAATAGGAATGAAAATTTGTAGATATAAGCATATATTATCTATCATTGGGCTACTCTGTAATATTTAATATGGAATTAATACGTTTCGGTATTTTATTTTTCATAAGTTTTCATGGAATTATTATTTCATTTACAATTTATTGCTTTTTCAGCCTTGTAACTATGAGCTTAGCTTATGTAATATTTTAATTTTTCCTTAGTTTTATAATTTATTTTATTGTATTATTTTATATTAATATCAACAAGTTTTATAATTTATTTTATTGTATTATTTTATATTAATATCAACAAGTTTTATAATTTATTTTATTGTATTATTTTATATTAATATCAACAAGTTTTATAATTTATTTTATTGTATTATTTTATATTAATATCAACAAGCTACAAGTGATTCAAACTGTTCAACAGAAACTGTAGATATATCATGAACCAGCAGAATAACTATATATTTTACAAAATAATAACACTATATACATTTTTGTATTGGGGTGTATAAACACCACATTGTACTAATCATGTTTGGAACACTCAAGTGATTAAATCAAGGTTAAATAAAACAATTAAATATTTGTTATTATAATTTATTCACATAAATAAATAAATATGAACGGCTTTTTTTTTTTTTCGTTTATAACACTTATATATTGGCTGTTTATCCGTCGGACCGGCGTGGACGATTTGAAAATTCTGAAGCGATGATGGCTGCTACGCATTGAATTGTGAAACACGAATTTCGAAATCCACACCCACTCCTCTCTTGAGTCAACACTACTTCGATTCAGTGGCAAGGAGAAGTCTAGAAGGATTGGAAACAATACAGAGATAAGCGCAGAATACTCGCAGCACCTGTTATTCCCAATAGTCACCCATTTTACTACTGGCCAGGGTGAAGGATGCTTAACTTCGGTAATCTGCCGGAAACTGGTGTACAAACGTGATTAGGTCGTATATCATTATGAAACATGGTATTTTAAAATACCGTATATGAATTAGACAGCAACAATCCAAACACTGTTATTTGTATGCCTAGTTTGCCTCAATATTTTAAACAGTTTATAACACAGTAAAAATTTGCTGCTGTTCATTTGTAATTCTATTGTTCTATTTTCCTAAATAGATGTAATATGCAATGTGAAGTTTGTCAATATTAACACTAATTATTTAAAATGATTGAATAAAAACGCATAAATTACCAAAACTTTTCTTTAAAAATGTTGTTTCAAGGAAAGTAATTTAAACAAATTAAAGTTATTTTAGCTTTTTTTTATGCAAGAGGAAAGCTTTAACAGATAAAATATAGTTTATCAATTTTCCACTAAAATCAAAGAAAAGCAAATAGTTGTATTCGTTGTCACCCAACAAATTATTGATACGTCTAATTAATAGGTAATTAATTTATTAAGGTTGAATATTTCTCTGGTTGTCAATGGATTTTTTGTAATAATTGGGTATTTATATTTTGGTTAAAAAAATATTTTTATTGTCTGGTTCAGCAAAACGCCCGATGTTGCTCAGTCGTAAGATACGCTTAAATATGATATTTTAATTCATGTGGATTACATGTTAAGTATTATATTATCTCTATTGATTATTATATCAAACCTAATATATAGTAGTTATATTAAAACTAAATATATGTGCGTGTGTGCGGGTGAATGCGCGTGCGCGTGTGTGTATGTACGTGTGTATGCGTGTGTGTGTGTGCGCGTGTGCATGTGCATTCGTGCGTGTGCATGTGTGTGCGTGTGTGTGTGTGTGTGTGTGTGTGTGTGTGTGTGTGTGTGTGTGTGTGTGTGTGTGTGTGTGGTCACGAATAGACTCCTATATGGTTGACTATTTTATAAAACTGATTATATATAATGATAGAAGATGTATCGAGACACAGGAATGGGTATGTTTGATCTGGCAGAACGGTGGTTCATAAGAATTGTGGGGTCTGCGTTCGCGCCTGGTCCACAAAGTATGGAAATAAAAAATAAATAAAAATAAAAAAAACGTTTACAAGTGTTTTTGATATATATGTACATAAGAATACTTTGATAAGTATGTTTTAACTTAAATAGGGATGGTATAATAAAATTGTGGGGTCAGCGTTCGCGCCTGGCCTCCATAGAATGGAAATAGGCATAATCTTTTATAAAGACTTTTCGCATCTATTTGCATAAGTATACTTTGATAATTATGTTTCAGTTTGAAGAAATATGGTATAATAAAATTATAGCCTGTTCGTTCGCACCTGACCTCCATAGAATGTAAATATGTCACAAAGTTTAACAAGGTTTTTTAATATAGATCCACAGAATATTGTGATAAGTGTTTCAGTATGAACGGGTATGGTATAATAAATTATGGGTTTTATCTATTTTATTTTTACTTTCATCATATTTTGCTTTGGTTTTGATACCCCCAAATTCGAAGCTATGTCTTTACAATCCTTCCTTTTTATGAAAATTCATCATACTTTCATAAATCAGAGTCCATTTTCTGAAGGCTGTTTTTGAACCCAGTCAACGACGGGTACTTTTGCTAGTATATATGTATATATATATATATATATATATATATATATATATATATATATATATATATATATATATATATATATATACCTACTTCATTTACTCACATAAAATCAATATACGAAAGTATAAGTTTATGCGTAAACTTACTTTAAGTATTTACTTCAAAAGTGCTCAATAACTAGGTAGAGCTAGTTAGTAATTTATAAAATATATATGGCGATTGCTACACTGAATATTCTGCGTTTCATCAACTCAAGGACTCTTCATGCTTATATATATATATATATATATATATATATATATATATATATATATATATATATATATATATATATATATATGAATATATCTTAATTTATTTTTATTTCGGACTATTATTCTCATCTTTATTAGTTGATGAAAATAAAAATAAATTAATATATATAATGCTCATCTCAAAAATGAATTCCAATTAAGGAATAATATATATATATATATATATATATATTTGTGTGTGTGTGTATACGCATATATATATGTATATATATGTATATATATGTATGTATATATATGTATATATATATGTATATATATATATGTGTATATATATGTATATGTACATATGTATATATATGTATATATATATATGTATATATAGTAATTTATAAAATATATATGGCGATTAAGCTACACTGAATATTCTGCGTTTCATCCAACTATAGGATTCGTCAGGCTTATGCGCGAATTCTGTCGTTGCTTCTTGTTTTTATATATGTTGAGGATTTCTAGTCGGCCAATCAGCTTTCTAGTATCCACCGCGCCCCTTCCTACCAGCCAATGGGCATGCATTTTATCAAACAAAGGATCTGTTTTAGAACTAGGTTAGTGGTTTTAGGTGGTCACATACATATACATATATATATATATAGATATATATATATATATATACATATATATACATATATGTATGTGATCGTTTATGTATATTCATGTTTATTTAATTTATTTATTTGTTTTTTTTCCTATTGTTATTGTTAGTTTTAAAGCTATTTTGTATCGCTATCCTAGAGTAAGTTTTATTTTGTGAACACAGTTGTTTGCTATTTCCCGCCTACAGTTTAATAGATTTTGAGGTTCTTTAAAGTACAGGATAGAAAATTTTTCATGGAGGCATAATTTACATGGGTCGTCTAAATGTCTGCATGTGGTAGCTTGTCTCATTATTTTCCATTCGACTACCGGCGAATGTCCGCTTTCTTTGAGTTCCCAGTATTTATTCGCTAGTGTTGTTTTTATGCGGTGTTTTTTATTTTTGAATGTGCTCTTGTGGTCATAGTATCGGGTTTTGAAATCTAAGGAAGTCATGCCTATGTAATATTTCTTGTTATTCGGGTTTTCTTTCGCAAATATTGTTGCTTGATAAACTACGCTTTTTGTTAGACATTTATTTTGGACTGGGCAAAGTGTGCGGTGTCTACAATTGCATTTATCTTGTTCGTTATTAGTATTTTTATATATGGTATGGTTGTTCTTGTCCGGGGTTGGTTTGTTATTATTATTATTATTATTATTATTATTATTATTATTATTATTATTATTATTATTATTATTATTATTTCTGCTAGTGTTGGTTTTATTTCTGTCATGGTGTCTACTTTTTTTATTGTTTTTTTTGTTGTTGTTTACATTGTTTTCATTTAGTATTTTGTTATTATGTGCCTTAATTATCATCTCTAAATTTTCGCAACAACTGTAAGATAACTTCAAGGTATTTTTATTGAAGATTTTGTGTAAGGGGTTGGTTGCGGGAAAGTGTTTTTCAATAAGATCTAGAAATTTCTTGCCAAGTTTTGTTTTTAACATTTGATTGTATGGGGCCGTATACCAAATTATAGTTCTTTTTCTTCTGTTTTTAATTTTATTATAGTTGTTGGTGTTTTGTTGCTTATATTTGATATCGATATTTTTGTATCCACTATTTTTTAGGGCTGTTTCGTAAATATTGGATGACCTGTTAAATGCATTTTCGTCGCTTGAGTTATTACTGAGTCTACTTACGATCGAGTTAGCAATATGTTTTATAATTGATGTTGGGTGGTTGGACTTAGGGTTTACGTAAATTGGAGTAGCGTTATCTTTTAAGTATGGTTCATATGTGTTTTATCTAAGTTTAACGTGACGTCCAGGAAGTTTGTTATTTTTATGTTAGCTGATATGTCCGCTTTTAGGCCTAATTTTTTCATTTCTTTGTGTATGATTTTCTTAAAGTTTTCTTCCTTGACTTTGTTGGAGTTTTTTATTATAGCTAGTCCGTCATCTCTATATAGGCCGATATCCGTAGTATTGAATATGCTTGTGAGGGTATATAGAATGAATAATCCCACAAGATCTGATGCCTCTGCAGAGTCTCTGGCACCCATCGCCAAATCGAATGAATTTTTCATTTTATTTTTTATCCATTGGTTATTGTTATTTATTAGAACTGATTTTCTACATTTTTTAATTATGTTGATTTCTTCTGAGGATATATCAGTGTATACCTCGGCAAATTCTTGGGCAATGTTAAAAAGTTCTTCGGATATCGAGGGATAAAAGTCTATGATGTCAAACTGTATGAACGTACCTTTATCTTTTTCTATATTTTTAAACCAGGTGATTGCTTCGGTAGTATTTGCCCACTGGTTTGATTTGTTTGTTTACTCTAGAAAGTATAGTTTTGCTAATTCTACCTATTTCTGGTTTAGTTGGGTTTATCAGGCGGGTGCTGGGATTATTATTAAAGTCCCATTTGTGGTCTTTAAGGAGAATGTATGACTCTCTAGGTTTCAATTTGCCAACTTTATCGCTAATTTTTAGTTTATCGGTAATTTGTTTACTTTCAGTATTTATTATATCTATGTAATCGCATTCGTTTGTGTCTAGTTTTTTGTAGTTTTTTGTAATGTTTTCTGTGATTAGTTTGTTATATTCTTGCTTATCTATTTTATAAAATTTTCTTGTTTTATCTGCTTTTACAAAGATTTTATTAGAGTTGTTTATGTTTCTAACGATTTTGTGTAGTTTCCGTTGGAAATTGTTAGGTTGATTGTGGAATTCTAGGTTTTTAATTACGTTTAAAAGGTCATTTTCAAAGTTTATCAAGAGGTCTACTGTTTTCGCATTTTTAAGGGTTTTAAAACCATAGGATTCTTTTTTGTTTACGTTTTCATTTTTAGGGAAGAAAAGCACATTCAAAAATAAAAAACACCGCATAAAAACAACACTAGCGAATAAATACTGGGAACTCAAAGAAAGCGGACATTCGCCGGTAGTCGAATGGAAAATAATGAGACAAGCTACCACATGCAGACATTTAGACGACCCATGTAAATTATGCCTCCATGAAAAATTTTCTATCCTGTACTTTAAAGAACCTCAAAATCTATTAAACTGTAGGCGGGAAATAGCAAACAACTGTGTTCACAAAATAAAACTTACTCTAGGATAGCGATACAAAATAGCTTTAAAACTAACAATAACAATAGGAAAAAAAATAAATAAATAAATTAAATAAACATGAATATATATATAAACGATCACATACATATATGTATATATATGTATATATATATATATGTATATATGTATGCGTATGTGCATTGTTGTGTGCACATAGGTATATTTATATGTATAAAAAAAAAGGAGAACGACCACCTAAAACCACTAACCTAGTTCTAAAACAGATCCTTTGTTTGATAAAATGCATGCCCATTGGCTGGTAGGAAGGGGCGCGGGGGATACTAGAAAGCTGATTGGCTAACTAGTAATCCTCAACATGTATAAAAACAAGAAGCAACGACAGAATTCGCGCATAAGCCTGACGAATCCTATAGTTGGATGAAACGCAGAATATTCAGTGTAGCTTAATCGCCATATATATTTTATAAATTACTAACTAGCTCTACCTACGTATTGAGCACTTTTGAAGTAAATACTTAAAGTTTACGCATAAATCTATACTTTCGTATATTAAATTTATGCGAATAAATGAAGTAGTTATATGTGTGTATATATATATATGTATATATATATATATATATATATATATATATATATATATATATATATATATATATATATATATATATATTCATTTGTCATCCCCTTTTTAAAAGATGGAACTGCCCGATCGGCGAACACAAGATGCAAGCAAGCAAACCAGGTTCACAACATTTAATAATCATATAATAAATTAGAGAGAATAGAGGGGTTGCCTGCTTTTCCACATCGCCCAGGGGTAGACCATTACTATCCAACGATTAATACACCACGTGATATGCGCAATTCCATTTATAAAGGACATTTTGGGGGAACCCGTTATCTAGATTGATTGGGAATTTCCTTGTAATTTAAAACGAAAATAGCGGAAAGACTTGACCGAGGCGAAGGCTACTCTCGCGACGGACCTGCACAACTTACCGCTCACTTTAGTACTGGTGTCTTCTGCGGGCGCCGCGAGTTAATTTGAAATCGACTCGTCTGCCGCCATTAACCTTTTTGTCAAAACGTTGGAAAGTCACAGCAATTTAAACTGTCAAATTATAAAATCCAAGAATTTTAGGCTGTGACTAATCGGCCTAATGGATACAATGGTTGATTATGGAATCGATCATTCTGAGTTCAAAAAATCTAATCGAAATACATTATGACCGATTTTTATAACTATTTTAGTAGAATCTCACAATAACCTGTGGCGCAACGAATAAAAGTAATAGTATAATATTTTCTAAGTAACAATCTTCTGCGTGTTGTAGAGTCAATCCTGAGCACGGAACATGCTAAAAATAAAATTACGAATTGCATAAGACTTCTATCACTTCCTTCCGTGGATTAAATAACGGGTTCCGTTCAAAATTTCCCAGTTCAACATAAAGATTCCCGAGTTCAACCAGACGCACCTGAAGAAGGTCGGAGGTTACGTTTACCGAAACGTTGTGAGAATAGCATCCAGTTTGAGAACAGTACATCGATTAATCTAATACAAAATAGTAGTAGTAGTAGTAGCAGTAAATAGAAGCAGCATTAATAGTAATGGTGGTGGTGGTGGTGGTGGTGGTGTGGCTATTAGTTTGTGTTTCATTTTTGACCTGATGGATATCGTCACAAACTTGGACTCGATACGTTCAAATCCTATTGGTTCTGTTGTTGTTATTTGCGAACTAATATTATTGTAAAAGATATGAATCGATACAGCCGTTTACCATTGATTTCTTGCTAGCAACGACCGTTAGTCTTCAGCAGAATTTGAGTGGCAACAAGCCTCCCCATGGTCTCAGTATTCTCCACATCATCCAGTGAAAGTCTGATTAGTGTTCTTCTTTGTCAGTCTTTAAAGCCTCCATGACCCTCCACAGCTATTTTGTATCAACTGACGTTGATGTTTTTGAGGGGGTCGGCACAGTTTATAAGATTTATTAGTTTCAGTTTCCATAGTTCTATGTTGTGTTTCTTATTTTTTGTTTTTATTTCTCTTACAATTTCCATGCAGCTGATCAGTGTTCGTTGTTTATGTGGATTGTTTGCGTATTCGAAGATTTTTTCTGAAGGTTTCAGCTATTTTCATTATTGTATAGTCGCAGACTTCCTTTTGATTCCAATTTCATCTCACCTTTTTCCCCATTTACTTGTATCGTGTTGACTTTCTTCTACATTCTTTTCAGTTCACTGGTAAGTTTTTTATTTTTATTTTATAACTTTAATCTTTGCTCTGTGACTGTTGGGTGTCAAAAGCTACAATTTGATAAATGTGACGTTGCATTTTTCTCTTTTTTAACACATATCATTTATTACCGTTTTTTATTTCGACTGATTAAAAAATCTCTCGCTGCTACATGTCCATCTAACCTAGCAGGTGTTTCTCTTTCTTCCGACCGCAAGCTGGCCACAGCCGGCCCATTCTCGTCTTCACTTTACTCGTCTTTCTCCTTCGGCGTTGACCTTTTTTCTCCCTGATCGCGTGGTGTCCTTTTTCGTTTTCTTCCAACGCAAATCCGAGCACACTTGCCAATTTGCATACGTGTTCAAACGCTGCTCCTGCTGCTAATACAATCGCTTGCCATCCATCCTTCCACTGCTACTGATATTTTCATATGTGCTCATATGCGCTCTGTTACACTAGTTTCTTTTCTTCTAAACTATAATGACGCTTCTCTTTGATTGGCTGAGTTCATCTGTTTTTACGACCATGCCTCAGAGGATTTTGTGGTTTTATTATTATTATTATTATTATTATTATTATTATTATTATTATTATTATTTCACTTAATAGGTGTGTTCGCACAGTTATAGTAGAGATCTGGATAGTGCTTTTTTTCTTCTCAGTGTTCCCATCCGCCTTAACCCTTGTAGACTATTTGGTGCGGTGCCAGTCGATGCCAGCACTACAATATTTTTAACGGGAGGGAATGTAGTCAACTTACAATCTTATAATTTTGCAGTTTCAGTTTTCTTGGTTCCATGTAGGGTTTCTCAATCATATTATCTTACTTCTGTTGCAGTTTCTATATGGCCATGTAGCGTTTATAGTTATGTGGTTTACTTTCCAAATTCAAGTGTTTTCCTTAACATTTAAGCTGCTTGCGTATTACCGACTGTGGTATAGTCTCAGTCTTCCCTTTGATTCCAATTTCTCCTAATCTTTTATCCATGTTATTTGGAACTGTTCCCAGTGTTCCTACAATTATTGGTATTATATTGATTTTCTTCGTGTTCGATATTCCTTTCAGTTCTCTGGCAAATTTCGCATATTTGTTTTTCTATCTCTTTGATTTTAATCCTGTGGTCTACTGGGACATCAAAATCTACAATCTGGCAGTTTTTTTTTTATTTCTTGTTAATTATTATCACATCTGATCTCCTAGCTTGAATAAGTCTATCTCTTTACACCTCCATGTCACAAAGGATTTTGTAGTTTTCGTTTTTCAGTACTGTCACCGGTGTTTGAACCATTTGTCTTCATGTTCGAAGTGCAGTCAGTTGCAGATCTCCCTCTTCGCTACCTTCCTCAAGCAATCGTGCCTGTTCTTATATTCTTTGTGCTAGTTTGTTGCATTCATTTATTATGTGTTTTACTGTTTCATCTCTTTGTCCACAGAGTCTACATTTATTGTTTTCTAGCGTTTTATCTTTTTTTTTAGCTTTGATATTATTAGTTCTAATCGTGTTGTTCTGTGCAGCTGTCAATAGAGATTCTGTTTCTGTGTTTATGCGACCTCTTCTTAGCCATGTCTAGTTTTTGTGATTTTCTTCTCTTATCATTCTTATGAATCATTATTACTGATGAGTAGTTTCCACACAGGCCATCATCAAATATTTACCTCCTTCACAATCTTTTTGTCTATGTATAGTAGATCATGTGTTCCTCTTTTTAGTTTCTTTTTTTTTAAGTAGACCATGATTATTAAGCGAGTGGTATTTTTGTTCTACCTGCTGTAAGGATTTTCCACGTTAAGTAAACATGATGCATATCAGTAGTTGCTGATGGGGTTCCGTTTTCTGTGTCTTTTTGTATCGTCATCGTTCTATATTTTGTCATCCATTCTAGCACGTCTGTTTCGTGAATGCGTCCAGATTTTGTCATTATTCTGTCATCAATGTCGTGAATTTTTTAACCAATATACGTGTATTCGTGACATGGTACTCTTCAGTTGACCATTTTTCATAGTATTGTCTTGAGGGTATCCTTGTTGATTCCATTCTTTATCGCTTTACCGATTTGCTGTAACTCTTTTTATCATGTCTTTCAGCCATTCGGCGTTTCTATTGTGATCTTTTCCATCTTCCCACATCTTATTCCCGTAGAGTTTTGTTTGTGTTTTTCCTTCATTCATATTTTGATAAAATTGGCTTCTACTGAGTTCAAAGATCCTGTTTTGCTTGCACTTCATTATTATTATTATTATTATTATTATTATTATTATTATTATTATTATTATTATTATCATCATTATTATTATTATTATTATTATTATCATCATCATCATTATTATTATTATTATCATTATTATTATTATCATCATTATTATTATTATTATCATTATTATTATCATTATTATTATAGCAGAAGTAGCTGATGAAAGATCATGGAAATGGCTTAGAGCTGAGTATCTGGCAAAGAGTACTGAAGCTTTTGTTTGTGCAGCACAAGAGCAGGCATTAGGAACACGATTGTTCAAAAAAGTGGTTCCAGGAGACGTTGCTGCAGAATGCCGATTTGTGGTAAGACCTCAGAGTCAATTGCGCACCTTGCAGCAGAAAGTAGTGGACTGGCCCAGAGAGAGTACCGCAAAAGACACGATCGCATGGGACTCCGATATATTGGGAGGTGTATAAGAAGGTTGGGGTGAAGTGTGCTGGAAAATGTTTTGAGGGGGTGCCTGATGAAGTGAGAACAAGTGAGGATGGCAAGCTAGAGGTATGGTGGGACAAAAGTGTCATAACGACTAAGCAATTGGAACATAATCGTCCCGATTTGGTCGTCATTGACAAAGTCTCAAAAAACTGGCAGATTGTAGACTTTTCAGTACCCTGGGACAGGAATGTGAGAGAGAAGGAGAACGAGAAGTGGAGCAATTATGCTCCATTGGCCTTGGAGATAAGGCGTATACACGGGGTTAAACACACAAATAATCCCGATCGTAGTAGGTACGCTAGGAGTAGTATCAAGTAGTGTGGAAGGATAATTGAGAAAACGACAAAATCCCGATGTTTTAGGCTTTCAGACCTCTGCTATTGTTGGTATTACCAACACCCTTAGGAAACCCCTTGATCTTTGAAGCTCCTGAATGGAGGGAAATCCTCTGGAAATGAATCTCATCCCTTTTCAGGGAGACGTTGATAAACGAAATCAGAATTATTATTATTATTATTATTATTATTATTATTATTATTATTATTATCATCATCATCATTATTATGATGATGATGATGATGATGATGATGATGATGATGATGATGATGATGATGATGATGCGTTTAATAATGTGCAATCAATAGATTCCGGGCAACACAGGGTCGTACTGATATTTAAATTTTGAGCTAGGTAGCCTTTTCTAGTCGAGAGGTTCTCGTCAGTGACGAACGTATTACTGTTCCACCTTAGTATTGTTTTCATTCTCAAATTTCACGCGTTTAGTACTACGCGTCGAAAATAATGGCGACGACAAAAGGCGAAGGCGGCGGACATGAAAGCAGACGAAGACCGAGGTCTCCGTTTTTTTTTTTTCTTTTCTTTTTTTTTTTTAAGAGTTGGGTTGCTTAAGGTGGTTTAGGATGAAGCGGGAGGACAGGAGGAACAGGCCGTTTGTTGTGAAGTTGAAGAGAAAGGTGGCCAGTAAAAAGAAAAGGGAGGAGATTATACGCCCCTCCGAAAAGGTGGAGTCGACAGCGGCATTTTGGAAAGTCGGAACTGTAGGAGATGATTGTACAAAATGTAGGGGTCACATGACGACAGGAGCCGGGATAGTTGAATGGTTGAGTAAGGGAAAGGGCGTTATTTGTGAATACGAACAAGAAGGGTTTTTTTTTTGTTATTTCTTTTTAAGAAGGAAATTAAGAAAATGAGAAGAATTGTGAAAACTTGTCAAAAAGAAAAGGAAAAACTATTCAAAATTGGAATGTGTAAAGTAAAGAAGCGTTTGAAATGTTTGAGAAAGAGGGAGGAGGAGAATAACAGAGGAATAAGGAAGGAAGAGATGGAACAGAAGAGCGGAAGGGGTGGGGAGAGAGTAAAGCGAGCAATAGAGAGCGGAACAGAGAGAGGGGGATAAAGATGAGGAAGAGATGGATGGAGAAAAAGAGGAAAAGAGATAGAAAGAGGTAGAGAGAGAGAGAGAGAGAGAGAGAGAGAGAGAGAGAGATGAAGAGTGAAAATAAAAGGAACCAGAGAAAAGCGAGCGAAAGAGAGAACTATTCGTTGATGGTTCAATTTTACGGCATATCAACACCTCTAACGCAGAATCAAGTCGTTTTCTGAAAAGTCCTTCTTATCAAGTAAGTACCAGGATAGGAGATCACACTATTTGTCCATGTCCAAAAGGTCGCCACTGCGAAATCTGTTAACGAGATCACCTCGGTCAGAAAGATCCTCTAGTGCCTTTTTTTCTTTATCAATATGTCATGTAATAGGTCGAACACAAGAAAGTTTCGATCTATTTATCTATCTATGTAACTGAAGAGATGGATTGGAGTTGAATGTGAAGAATGTTGAAAGACTATCAAAATATGGTAAACAAGTTTACCGGAAGAGCTGGTCAGCTGATCGGATCTACGTGTATGTTACCTAGATCAGGTTAGCTGGAGATCATTGAGAGCTGGAGTTTGGACGTTGAGTAGAGCGGACGGTTTAATAGGTCGTCTCCACTTCAATGGGGAGAGGGCTGACGTGTCTCAGAATGATAACTTAGAATTAACCACGCAAGCAAAGATATTCACGTTCCATTCTTCTGCGATCGACACCGAGAAAATAGATAAAACTATGTAAAACCAACCATCGTTCTTGGAAGTGATTGAATATTCGTCCAAACAGGTTCCAGCCTTTCCTCCAAGAAAAAGATGAATTTCAGGTGGACAAGATCAACGACGCATGAAGGTATGTCCAAAATACATGTATCACACACACATGCACACGCACACACACACACACGTATATGAACAGCTACTAACGCCCGAAAGTATCCTGTACCTCTATAAGGCCACCATTCGCCCATATATGGAGTATTGTTATCATATTTGAGCTGGTGAATCTGCTACAAGTCTCTCAGTCCTAGACAAGCTTCAAAAGAGAGTTGCTAACCTGAGAGGTCATGAACTGTCATCTAAGCTTCAGCCTCTGTCCCATCGAGGTAATGTAGCATCCCTCTGCCTGTTCTACCAGTACTTTAACAGTGAATGCTCCGAAGAACTGCAAGCACTTTACCTCCTCGACGTAAATACCCCCGACAAACCCGACAAGCAGCAAAATCTCACCCATTCACAATTGAGATCCCTAGATGTAAGAGAACCTTCTACTCCAGTAGTTTCTTCCCCAGGACCGCTAGATTTTGGAATTGCCTTCCGGGTTCCTGCTTCTCCAACTGTACTGACATGCAAAAGTTCAAGTGTTACATGAACCGACATCTTGCTGCCCAACTCCCCACATAGTAACCCTGTAGCTTATGTCTCTGATAGTAGCCCCCTACATCAAAGTGGCAATGTGTCTTGTTTGGGGTGAAAATGTAATTAAAAAAATAAAAATAATTAGATATGAATATATGATAAATAGACAGCAACAACATAAGCTAGGGTTCAAACAGTGAAGAACCACTAACAATAAACATTTAGCAACACGTATACACATCAGAATGAACCCTTCGTCTCAAATACGCATATCAACATTTAGACGATTACATAACATACAGTTTTGGTGCACCATAATATCACAAATTTTTTAATCACGAATGACATTCTGATCACCCAGCTAATGTACATGCTTTGGAACTACAAAAAGAAAAAAAATGAAAGAAACCTTATTCATCGCGATAACCTGAAACTCGCTTTTATGGCAACATTGGTCAAAATTGCTTTGCCTTTTGGCTAGAAACAAAGTGTAGTATATGTTCTGATACTACACTTCACATTTTCTGTCTTCAGTCAATGGAGAAGAAATCATTCATGACTGAGAATTTTTATTTTTGTTCCTATCTAGAGTGCCCCTTTTTGGGGAGCTGGATATTCCCCACATTAAAAACCAATCTTGTATCTAACACTGCCCTCGAGGGGAGGCAAGAAAATAGGAACATTGTCCAAAATCATTTTGGGATCTGCATCGATATAGACAACAACGTCGGGGGTAGTTTGCGTTTCACAGACAAGAATTCCCATATGTTGAGTAGTTTGCCTGCAGTTTAACTACTATGGTGAATTGAAGAAGTCACACCTACTGCGAATTCGTCTGTCTATTGACTAGCGCCGCTGATCAAACCATTCGATAAGTTACTCCTTTTGATCTTCGGCAACTTCGTTCAGCTGTCGATTATCTTTCTTGATCAACTCTTCACGTGATCAAATCTTGACTTGATCAACTCGGGCGCCATTTTACTAAGCATCCTAGTAATCACAATTCGACTAGTCCAGAACTGAACTCATTAATTGCCGTTTATTTTTAGAGCTAAAGACTTTCGATCAATCTGTCCATCGCAGGACAAACTCTGCCGTTTTCAGCGCAATCCACAAAACTAGAATATTTGCTATCTATTTGTCCTTCACATGACAAATTCTGTTCAATCCAGGACAATTTTTTATGCGCTTCGTAAACGTACCCTTAAACCTCGGTGTGTAACCCTAACACCTGACCAACATCGTCCTGATCTGTCGAGCTCAATCTCGCTTATGTCCATCTCAGCGTGACGTGCATATTTTAGCCAGCATCGTTGACGAAGCAAGCCAATCAGGCATTCAATTGCGATGCCGGCGATTAAACTTAACAAGAGGGGGGGGGGCAAATCAAACTGTTTATTATTATATTCAAACTAGCTGGAAGAACTGACGTTGCTCGGGATAGAATCAGGATCACTGCGATGAATTTTCCTCTATGCTCATCTTTTGTTTTTATTCTCTCATATAATCTGAAGAAGGCGAAATGTTGGAAATTAGTGTCATATATATGTTGTTAAAATTTCATCAAAATCGAATATACGCATTTGAATTTTTAACAGCATTCGATACCCAATGGTTTATTTAGAGGCGAGGCACGAAGATATTCGACCCGACTTATATTGCTTAGAAGTTTAGACATGCGATATGAATGTAATCAAGATATGACGTAAGTGAATGATTAAATGAGGTTAAAGCGCCGTAGCACCTTTAGGTTAGGAGCACTTAGAGATTCGAAGTCACTCCTATTGTCTTCGTATAATTTTATACATTTTATTTCAATTTCATAAAAGTAGGATATAGTTATGATGCCCTCATATACCCTTTAGGGATGCACTTCAGAGATTTGGAAACATTTTGATTGTTTTCCCCGGTAAGTTTTACATAAGAATACACTGTTATTGTAATGCAAGTTCTTTATTCTTATTTTCTATAAGAAACACACACACACATTGAGTTTCACACACAGATATATATATATATATATATATATATATATATATATATATATATATATATATATATAATTAGAGAGAGAGGGGAGAGAATTTAGGTAAAAATGGCACCTGAAAAAATAGTTCGATAAAAATGGCACCCGGAAAAATGACACGGTAAAAATAAGACGGGAATAAATAGCACCGGTAAAAAATGGCACCGGAATAAATGGCACGGTGAAAATGGCACCGGTAAAAATCGCATAAGTGAATAAATAGGTAAAAATGGCACATTGGCAACGGAAAAGTAGGGCCGTCCCAGAAGTGCGGGCTAAGATCTTATTCCTCTAGTTTTAAATTTGACTTGTCACCCCCACCCCCAATAAAAATATGAATATCTTTAGCAGACATTTACACAGGAAAGGGTTGGGCTAGCCTTTGTATTAATAGAGGCTAATTGCGGTCAACATAAAAATGAAAATGCTTTCTGATAGTTTGGCCCATTATTTTAGCAAGCAAGTAGGGAGGTATGGATAAGGAATATAAAATTTAATTGTTTTTATATCCACTCATCTTTTTTCTCCATTTGTTTGACTGTGCATCATAATTTATAACCCTAGCTAACCCATTATCACATCACAAGCGGAAAGCCAGGCATATAAAATCAACAGTATGTTCTTTGATATGATAGGGTCGTGTTTGAAATGAATGTTTCTGTTTAGAGCACAATTGAAGCATGATACTTGACTTTTACATTTTAAATTTTAATTCAAGCCATTATATAAAAAATAATAATTTTATAAAATCAACATTAGGTTCTCTATAGTGCAATGTAGACTACAATGTATTGTGGACTAAGTCAGTGCGAAGATATCTCTAACAAGAGCAGGCAATTAACCGATTTGATTGAAAAATGGAAGATTTCACCGATTTCGATGGCAATAAAAATATGGGAGTGTGAAACATTAGTTGATCATAATTCAATTCAGGGCAACGTCGGGTCTCCCTGCAAGTAATAGTTAATTTTCTTTCACAAAAAAAAGTTATAATTGCGAATTGGGAAAAACATAAACAAACAAAAACAAAACAAATGCAATGATACTAGCAGCAAGCGGTGTTTGGTCAGATTCTTTTCCTAATATTAAACTTCATTATTAATATAACTTCCGGCGAGAGTTTCAATTTCCCAAGTTTATTAATTCATTAGATTGTTATGTGGAAGTACAGAATAGTTAATAAAGAATATGTTAAGAGTGGTTTTCTAAATAATAATCTTATTATTTCAGCATGGTCAATTCTCTTATTTGGGTGGATTTCTACCAGTAATTCGTTTTATTATTTATTTTTAAATCATTATCGAGACTTGAAGATATGAACCTATCGATGCGGTCATTTTATTCTTATTCTCACGTAACGCTCGACATTACTTGTTTTTCGAACCGAATAAACGTTTCAATGTCTGTTGAAAAACAAACCCAACATTCCTATTATAAAAAAAAGTTTTATTTGATTATTTGTAACTGTAAATTTGTAATTCCATTTTGTGAATTTAGGTAAATATGGCAGCGGTAAAATGTTATTTAGACTTTTTTCAGCCTAATATCTTTGATAAAATAATTATTAAATAAAATGTCATAATAATTTTTTGTGCTTCTACAGAATTTGAACCTAACTAAACCGACTTTTTCCAAATTAAAGCTAAGGGGCCTTAGCCCTATTTTAAACTATGGGAATGGGAGCTTAGCCCGCATTTCTCAAACGGTCTTACTTTTCCGTTTTAAAAGTGTCATTTTTACCGGTGACATTTTTATCAGTGTCATTTTTACCGGTTACATTTTTATCAGTGCCATTTTTACCGGTTACATTTTGACCAGTGACATTTTTACCGGTGACATTTTTATCAGTGCCATTTTTACCTATTTATTCAATTTTGCCATTTTTACCGGTGACGTTTTTACCGGTGACATTTTTACCAATGCCATTTTCACCGGTGACATTTTTACCAGTGACATTTTTACCAATGGCATTTTTACCAGTGACATTTTTACCAATGGCATTTTTAGCAGTGACATTTTTACTGGTGACATTTTTACCTGTGACATTTTTACCGGTGACATATATATATATATATATATATATATATATATATATATATATATATATATATACGGTATGAGCTAAAATGGAAAAGGTGAAGACCTAAAACTAAATGTTTCGCCCAAATATTGTGATATATGTGTGTGTGTGTGTGTGTGTGTGTGTGTGTGTGTGTGTGTGTAAATATGAATATAATACATTTCAAAATATTAACAATTATTGTTATAAACTAGTGTTTCATGATTATTCAATCATTAATGTAGGAAGTGATAATTACTGTCAGTCACAAAGTCACCTTTGACTTCTAAACTAACATCTTTGCTCCAGAACCAGCGGCAATTAACACACGAATGGAAGGAAATTATATAAGTATAAATGCCATATCGGTGACTTTTCATAGAAAACAGTAAAAGAAAGTATTCAACGGCCGGAAGTCGGAATGTTTCATTCTCGTTAAATTTGACCGTCATTTTCTTAACTCCATAAAGGGTTCTGAAGAGGGGGAGATAATTCTGTAAATATATGAAGAAAAGTAAAAAGGTTTGAGAAATAAAAATAAAAAATGCTGTAACGAAATAAGAAATGACTTAATTAAAGAAGTCATCATTACTCGGATGACGAAGAAATCACTTGGATACAATGAAAAGAAATGAGAATGTTACAATGTAAATTGTATATCAAGATAAGTACACGCGGTTCGAAAAGAAATAAAAGTTGTATGGTAGACAAGAAGGGCAAAAATACGGAGTACATCCCCATATCACTAAGAGACAGAAAGGGTAACGTTTGTCTAATTTTGATATTATAATCTTTTGTAGTTTGGCCTTAACGGGGACATTTGTACATGAAAAATTCCTAATTTCGCATATGAGCAAATACTTAGAGGAAAATAAAATATTGTAGAAAAGAAAAGGAAAAATAACAAATGACAAGGTGAAATCAAATCGAAACCCAAACAAATAAATAACAAAAGCAAACGTTTAAAAAGAAACAAAGAATAAAGGGAGGGGGAGTTCTACAGGAAGAAATGGGGCGCTTTACAAAGAAAAAAAAATACTCTCCCAATAACAAGGAGATTTGAAGAAACTATTAAAACGTAAAGAGAGGGAAAATTAAAGGGTTTTTTTTTTTCAGATTTTGGCTGGGCAGGAAACGAACAGTCATGAAAGGGTCGGAGGACTACGTCGGGCAGTTAGGGGGTTAATATTGTCGGATTCAGGGGTTGAGGAAGCGAGTAATTGTTTAAGGGGTCGCATCACGTAATCTTGTTGAGAGTTGGGTTGAATGATGAATTTTCGGGGATAAAAAAAAAGTATTTTTTCTGGCTTTTCTATTGGTTTATAATTTGTCAGATAATTTACAGAAGAAAAAAGTTTATTGTTGGTTGGAATATGGTGGGTGATGTGGTGAAACTTTCAAAGGAAAAGGGGAAAGTGAAGCGGGAGGGGGGTAAGGAAATTACAAAATGGAATTCAGTTGGTAAACGTTTGGGAGCTCGAATTGATAGGGGGGGGGGTTAAGAGTTAAATTGGAAGGTTTTAAAAGAAAAGGGCGGAAAAGGTAGATCGAAATTAAAATGAACAAGAAAAGAGATGAAAGCAAAAAAAAAAAGAAAGAAATTTATAAATAAAGGAAAAAGGAGAAGAAAGGGTCAACAGCGTGAAAGAAAAGAAAAAGAAGAAATAAAGAAAGAATGACGGACATAATAAACAGGAAGGGTAAAACGCGCACAAAGAAATAGCGTTGTTAAAAAGAAAGAATTTAAAAAGAAAGAATTAAAAAAAAAAAGAAAAGAGTAAGGAAAAATGAATAAAAAAAAAGAAAAATGGACGAGAAAAGAAAAAATGGTGAGAAGAGAAAATGATCTAAGGACAAGGAAACAAGGAGAAAGAAAGAAAGAAAGAAAGAAAGAAAGAAAAAGAAAAACGTCGGAAAAAAAAGAAAGGTTAAGAAGAGAAAATACAATACAATCGTAAGGACTAAGAAAAAGAACAAAAGAAAGGGTCAGAAAAGAAAGAAAGGGTAAGGAAATAAATGGTCAGAAGAGAACGAAACGCACATACTTATAGCGAAATAATAAACGAAGAAAAACCAGAAAGAAACGAGGGAAATACAACTATAGAAAGAAAGGAAAAAGTACATAAACAAAGAAAGAAGAAGAAAACGAATATATAAAGAAACAAAAGAAAAACACAAGATGAAAAAAGAGAAGATAAGAAATAAATAATTCAATTACAATGAAAAGCAAACAAGGAAGTAAAAAGAGAGAAATCAATTGTCGATGAATCTATGAAGAATGTAAGCGAATAGAAAGATACATAAAAAAGGGAATGTCATTTCCGGTCATTTTTTTTATAGCGGAAGTTCAAAATTGGTTTGATCGGAGTCATCGAGCAGATTGCAAATATTTCTCTTCTTAGTAAACAGAACGAGAAAGAATGTTAAATGTTTGTGCGTGAAGGAAAGAAGTGTGTGCGTGTGTGTGTGTGTGTGTGTGTGTGTGTGTGTGTGTGTGTGTGTTATTCATTAAATTGCATGCTTCAGTTGTTCAGAACTTTAATAAAGTCACAAAAAACTGAAGTTTACGGGCATGAAATGTAAAGGCGTCAAACTTTCACACTTTATTCTTAAACGTAACCTTTAATTAAGTTGAAATAATGTTTTTAGTCCCCCTACAAAAAGAAAGGGTTTGAGAAATTTGGTTTGTAAATTCACCCTTGTCCGTTCGTCCGTTCATCTGTCAGCACTTTTCTCAATAACTACGCCTTGAAATTTTTTGAAATTTTGCACAAACATTAAACATGATATGAGTTAAAAAAAAAAAAAAAAGAAAAAAAAGTAACAGAATACATTTTGCGGGAAAACTCTGGTTGACCCCCTAAGGGTACCTTTCGGGTTAAAATGGCTAAAATTGACACTTTTGTGCTTATTTTAAAAAAAAATTGATGTCTTGGATTTTTATAAAAGTTTCTGAAAAGTTGTAACTAACTGATTTCTATATAATTTTGTTTGTCTATACTTCGCGATAACTCTTGGGTTTGCCCCAGGGGATTTTTGGGACTATTTTACAATATTTGTCCAAAATTTTCAGTGTATGTCTATTTATTAGCAGTTTTGCATGGTGCAGAACTCAAATTTAAATATGTAAAGGTCTTGGGGACGTTGGGGGCTAAATGGGGTGGGGGCAAATGATGGACGTAGTCATTTCTTTTTGCATGGTGCAGAACTCAAATTTACATATGTTAAGGCCTAAAACTGTACCGTTTGTTCATTTTCACCAGGATTTGACGTCCCCTGGAGACTTTTGGGGCTAAATGGGGCGGGGGGGGGGCAAATGCTGAATTTAATTTTTACTAATTTTAAAATAAAGAAAAAAATTATCATTAATCTTTGTCATTTTCAAATATATAAATAAAATAAATTACTCAGTACCTATTGAGTCACAACCAACATGAACTTGCGTTTGCGCATGCCTTTACTGGACAGATAAGTGTAGCTTAATCGCCATATATATTTTATAAATTACTAACTAGCTCTGCCTACGTATTGAGCACTGTTGAAGTAAATACTTAAAATTTACGCATAAATTTATACTTTCGTATAATAATTTTATGTGAATAAATGAAGTAGACTCTTTCTAAAATTCGAACCTCAGATTATGCGTAGTATGGTCAAATGCGTTAACCGTTACGCTACTAAATCCTGGATGACTTTACCCGTTATTTTTATCGCTTTTAAACTTATGTTGATTTTTGTTGATTTTTTAACGATAATTTAATAACGTCTTCAATATTGAAGACCGTGGGAAATCTTTTTACTTAGAAAATTACCCATAGTTTTTAGACGTAAACAAATAATCAAATGTTATTTATTGTTCTCTTATCATATATATATTCTACGAACACGAGTTTCAATGCATATGTTGACTGTTTTTTTTTTTTTCAGACCATGTGTATTATGGTCGAGTGCGTTAACCGTTATGCTACGAAATCTTAGATCTTTTCACGTGTTATTTTTATCGCTTTTAAACTTACGTATACATAATCCGTGCACTGGCCGTGATCGTCCGTTCGTTGTTTTCGGCCGTCTTAGTTACTTGATATCGATATTGGTTGTTATGTTCATTCTGTGGTCGCGATTAGTGCTGCAACAAAGTGATTCCCCCCTTTTTTCATATTCTTATCATTTTGTCCCAACTCAGCATGGAACATTCACCCACTAATTCATGCACTCTAACCGGGAGAACTTTTAAATATTCTAACCATCCCTTTAAATGCAATCGTTTGTAGCTCTATTGTAATTGTTTCATTCAGTAAATTTTCTAAATAGTTTTTGTTTTTCATGGGTCCAGTTGCTCTTATAATTACTTGAATGATGGAGATCTTCCTAAGATTCCAGTTTCTTTTCATGACGTACATAAGACTTTAGTATTTCGGTATCTTTTCCCTTTCAGCTGTATTTAACACAGCATTATCGAAGACAACTAACTTCTTCTAAGGTTGCTTCTTTCTTTTTCTCCTATAAATATAATTGCAACACTGAGATTTAAAACAGAAAAACAATATTTTATTTTGTGAAATTACAATGATATTTGGTTAATCTTGATTGTTTAAATGTTAGCCATTTTAGTAGTACAAAAAATGATTACCCGTTCTGTTTTTCAGTGGGTGATCTGATCAAGCATGCGCTCTAGCGTAGAAAAATATTTCCAAAGTGTTGATGTGTAATAATATTTCCAAAGTGTTGATGTGTAATTGAAGGAAAAGAAATAGTTCCATTTTATTGGTCCGTTTACAGCACTGTATCTGTGTGTATTTGTGTGTGTATGTGCGTGTATGTGTGTATGTGTGTGTATGTGTGTATGTGTGTATATGTGTGTATGTGTGTGTATGTGTGTATGTGTGTGTATGTGTGTGTATGTGTGTATGTGTGTGTATCTCTGTATGTGTGTGTGTGTGTGTGTGTGTGTGTGTGTGTGTGTGTGTGTGTGTGTGTGTGTGTGTGTGTTGACTGCATATATTGTGATCATCTGCTTTTTATTTACATCCAAATTCGATGCTTGGTTTCAACATTGATCTTTATGTCGCTCATGTGTTCTTGAACAGTTCTGTAAGAAAAAGTTTTTCCTTTCAACTAAGATTATTAGTCTAAGTTTTAAAGCAAGAAACAATATTTTATTTTGTGCAATTACAATATTTGGTTTCTCTACCGAATAACAATTGTAACTGACCACAAGACAGTAGACCAGTCTGAAACAAACGACCTTTCTTGCCCGAATATATATAAATATACATAGTATCGTACCACGAGACCACTCAAGATTTATCAGCTGTTTATCTATGGATATAAAAATAATTACTACCCAGGGTGTCTTTTTCATGGAATTTTTCTTGGTTTCAAGTGTTTTGACGTCTCAGTATGAACCCCTATTTAAAGAGACAATAAGTGAAAAAAGTCAAATTTTGGGTGGTAGATATTTTTTCACTAACTGTTTGTCGTTTACATACATTGCGCACGTGCTTTATTATAACACTGGTCTTTGTGTCAATCATGTGCTCTGTCTTGCAAGAAAGTTTTGCTTTCCAACTAATATTACAACATGGTTGAAATGCTGTAACAAAAATACTTCCATCCGAAGTGCTAATATGCATATATTCAATCGTTGAAGGTCTTTGTGAGCCTAGGCGGTTCTCCACTCTGCATTACTGGACGTATTTAAATCTAAAAAAGGTTCTCGCGTTCCGATGTAATGTTGAGTGATATGCGTTTTTTAGCATCTCGTTTCGGATTTATACTCGCAATTTTGTCCCTGTTATGGTAAACAGCCGCTGGCCGGAATAAACGGGTCAACTCATGGGAATGGCATTTAGTATTTAATACAAAATTTCCAATATCTTTTAACCCTAAAACAAGGTAGGCAGTATATTCTCTAAATGCGGATATCCAGTATCAGTGTCACAGAGCGCGGAAGGAAATATCAGCAGCAGCTGTAAGAAAGCTGGCCAGCGAAGGATGGATTGCAAGCAATTGTATTAGCAGCAGGAGCAGCATTTAAACGCGTATGCAAATGGGCAAGTATGCACGAGCTGGCGCGGAAAGAAAAAGGAAAAAGAACACCACGTAGTCAGAAAGAAACAAAGTTGACACCAACGAGAGATAGACGTGTAAATTGAAGGCGAGAATGGTCCGGCTGTGTCAAACATGCAGTTGGAAAAAAATAGAAACGTGCACCAGGTTAGACGGGCATGTGTCAGCGAGAGACTTTTTAAGCGGTGTCGAGACGGGAGAGTAACGGTAATAAATTATTTTGTTAAAAGAAGAAAAAATACCGACTCGGATTTTATTTATTTCCTTTGTTTGTATCGATGACATTACGCTACATCAAGAGTCTCCACTTGTATCATCTCGTCATCTTTTGTTGACAAAACAACCATGCCAAGATAAAACTTCTGCTGTCTTTGTGCAGAATTATAACTACAGGCCTCCAGCTTGTTAGGTCTGCTAACGTCGTCTGCCTGTCTGCATCCTGTAACAAACAGCTGCAAGATGACTTGTACCCACTTCGATCGAAAAGTTTTTGGCATAAGATATTTCCTTCTCCGGGGAGGATTGGTTTCACCACAACTTATGTGAACTCCTTGCACTCTCTTTGTCATTTACTGGGATGCAGATTACTGGAATGCAGATTACTAGGCATTATATTGCACGCACCGGTGGGCCATGCATGTCTTCTCAGCAGCTTTCTCTCAGGGTTACTTCACCCCCAGAATCAAGTTCAATAACTGTAGCCTACAAAGCAGTGGGTGTCCAGTTTTTTTTGGGGGGGGAGGAGTTATTTTATTTATTTATTTTACTTATTTATTTTATCGTAGAGCATTCGACATTCATAAGGGCACTGTTTGCGTCGCAATACTAACGACGTGCACAGCAGCTTAACATAAAAATAAATTAACATAAACGTGCATTAACATACAAATATATTAACATAAAAATACATTAACATGAAAATACATTAACATAAACATACATTAACAAAAAAATACATAAACATACAAATACATTGACATATAAATACATAAACATACAAATGCATTAACATGCAAATACATTAACATAAAATACATTAATATACAAATATATTAATATACAAATACATTAACATGTAAATACATACACATACAAATATATAAACATAAAATACATTAACATAAAAATATATTAATACACACATACATAAAACTAAAAATACATTAACATAAATATACATAAACATACAAATATATTAACATAAAAATACATAAACATACAAATACATTAACATAAAAATACATAAACATACAAATACATTAACATAAAAATACATTAATATACAAATACATTAACATACAAATACATTAACATAACAATACATAAACATACAAATACACAAAAATACTAAAACATTAACATAAAAATACATAAACACACAAATACATTAGCATGCAAATACATTAATATATAAATGCATAAACATACAAATACATTCACATACAAATACATTAACATACACATGCTTTAATATACAAATACGCAAACATAATAATACATAAACATACAAATACATAAACATACAAATACTTTAACATACAAATACATTAACATAAAAATACATAAACATACAAATACATAAACATAAACATACATTAATATACAAATACATTAACATACTAATACATTAATATAAAATACATAAAAATACAAATACATTAACATACAAATACATGAACATACAAATACATAAACATACAAATACATAAACATACAAATACATTAACATAAAATACATCCACATAAAATACATTAACAAAAAATACATTAATATACAAATACATAAACACACAAATACATAAAACTAATAATATATTAACATACAAATACATAAACATACAAATACATTAACATAAAAATACATAACCATAAAAATACATTAACATACAAATACATAAACATCCAAATGCATTAACATACAAATACATTAACGTACAAAAACATAAACATACAAATGCATTAATATACATATACATAAACATAAAAATACATAAACATAAAAATATATTAACATACAAATACATAAACATAAAAATACATTAACATACAAATACATTAACATACAAATACATTAACATAAAAATACATTAATATACAAATACATTAATATACAAATACATAAACATACAAATACATAAACATAGAAATACATAAACATAAAAATACACTAATATACAAATACATAAACATACAAATACATTAACATACAAATACATGAACATACAAATACATTAACATAAAAATACATTAACATACAAATACATAGACATACAAATACATAAGGATACAAATACATACACATACAAATACATTAACATACGAGTACATTAACATTCAAATACATAAAAATAAAAATACATTAACATACAAACATATTAACATAAAAATACATTAACATACACATACATTAACATACAAATACATTAAAATACAAATACATAAACATGCAAATACATAAACATGTAAATACATTAGCATATAACTACATAAACATACAAATACGTAAACATAAAATTACATTAACATACAAATACATAAACATACAAATTCATAAACATACAAATACATAAACATTAAATACATTAACATACAAATACATAAACATAAAATACATTAACATACAAATACATAAGTCTACAAATAACTAAACATGCAAATACATAAACATGCAAATACATTAACATACAAATACATAAACATAAAAATACGGTAACGTACAAATACATTAACATAAAAATAAATTAGCATAAAAATACATGAACATAAACATTCATAAAAATACGAATACATACACATACAAATACATTAACATACAAATACATAACCATACAAATACATTAACATAGAAATACATAAACATAACACTACATTAATATACAAATACATTAATATACAAATATCTTAACATACACATACATTAACATACAAATACATAAACATAGAAATAAATCACCATAAAACTACGTAAATATACTAATACATTAACATAAAAATACATAAACATGCCAATACATAAACATAAAAATACATAAATATAAAATGCATTACTATACAAATACATTAACATGAAAATACATTAATATACAAATACATTAACATAAAAATACATAAACATACAAATATATTAACAGAAAAATACATAAACATACAAATACATTCACATAAAAATACATAAACATGCAAATACATTAACAAAATATATTAACATTAAAATACATAAATATACAAATACATTAACATAAAAATACATTAATATGCAAATACATTAACATAAAAATACATTACTATACAAATACATTAACATAAAAATACATAAATATACAAATACATAAACATACAAATACATTAGCATAAAAATGCATTAACATGCAAATATATTAACATAAAAATATATTAACATAATAATACGTTAAAATACAAATACATTAACATACAATTACATTAACATAAAAATGCATTAACATACGAATACATTAGCATATAAATCCATTAAAATACAAATACATTAACATAAAAATTCATTAACATACAAATACAAAAACATACAAATACATAACCATACAAATACATAAACATAAAAATACATAAACATACAAATATATAAACATACAAATACATAAACATGCAAATACATAAACATGCAAATACATAATCATGCAAATGCACTAACATACAAATACATAAACATAAAAATAAATTAATATACAAATACATAAACATACAAACACATTAACATGCAAATACATTAACATACAAATACATTAACATACAAATACATAAACATAAAATACATTAACATAAAAATACATAAACATACAAATACAAAAACATACAAATTCATAAACATACAAATACATTAACATAAAAATACATAAACATACAAATATATAAACATAAAAATACATTAACATACAAATACATTAACACCAATACATTAACATAAAAATACATTAACATGCAAATATTTTTACATAAAAATACATTAACATACAAATAAATTTACATACAAATACATTAAAATGCAAATATATTAACATAAAAATACATTAACATAAAAATACATTAACATACAAATACATTAACATTCAAATACATTAACATGCAAACATATTAACATAGAAATACATTAACATAGAAATAGATTAACATACAAATACATTTACATAGAAATACATTAACATACAAATACATTAACATACAAATACATTAACATACAAATACATGAACATACAAATACATTAACATACAAATACATTTAACATAAAAATACATTAACATAAAAATACATTAACATAGAAATACATTAACATACAAATACATTAACATAGAAATACATTAACATACAAATACATAAACATACAAATACATTAACATAAAATACATTTACATGCAAATACATTAACATACAAATACATTAACATGCAAATACATTAACATACTAATACATGAACATACAAATATATTAACATGCAAATATATTTAACATACAAACAAATTTAAACTTTTGATATTTCAAATGGCAGAGTGTGCTCAAATTATATCGCTTAAATATTATTTAGTATTTAGATTTTTAAAGAAATTAAAAGAAATATGTATTAATTGATATGTAATACATATCGTTACAATTCAACAAAAATTGAAAGTATCTGAATTTTTTCGAAGGGCTTTTTTACATGGTAGTCACCACTTATCAAGGCCCGGAAGTCACTCGGGGATAAGGGGTATAGCATCCCTTTCTTTATATCAAACTAACTTAAACTGAATATAACCAGTATTTGGACACTTTACGCCTAACAGCTGTGTTCTTAAATTCATAATGATTGGATAATTAGTATAGCCGAGGATTTCTTATGCATACAAATATGTAAACATATAAACACACTTTACATTATATATATATATATATATATATATATATATATATATATATATATATATATATATATATATATATATATATATATAAAGAAAGTGTCTGATTTAGGAGATGCTTCGTAAGTGTTTTGCAGTTTTTTAAGATGAAGTACGGTGTGTATATAGGGTGGGTTTGGAACACCCTGGCCGTGTGCGCAGCCTGACTTGGGGTCGTCTGGCCGGAGAAAACACTTAGGACACGTAACCTGTAGCCAGGCGGTGGTCAGGCATTTCAAGTAGGGACTGGTCATTCCACTTAATTCTAAAAGAGGAAATACGCGCGCGCACACGCACATACACGCACATACGCACAAATATATATATATATATATATTTGTATATATATAGGTGTGTGTGCGTTCGGGCTAATTCTTATGTCATCGTGTGTGTGTGTATATATATATATATATATATATATATATATATATATATATATATACACACACACACGATGACAGAAAAATTAACCCGCACACACGATGACATAAAAATTAACCCGCACTCACACACACCTATGTATTAACACACATAAACACACACTACACAACACATTACAAACACATACACACACATGAACATGCATATATACACACCTACATGTGGTACGTTATATAAGTTCGACAAGGTTTTCAGCTATTGTAAACATTCGCAGTAATAACTCGTCTAGATGCAACCACTGCAAAGGACTGCACTGTCTTCCTCCGTTTATTTAAGACTAAATGGAACTTCCATGAACAGAGTTTCTTTCGAAGAACTTCCCGTGTGTGAAGCACAATAGCGTTGGCAGTTTCCCAGCTGACTACAACATGGTCGTTTTGAAGTCTAATGTTAACAAATACTTATCAAGCTCTTCTCTTATATAATTAAATCTTGACTATACCATTCATTGTTTTCAATCCTCTCATAATATTGGTCATAATACAACTGACAATCTCATTGACACTTATTTTTAACCAACCTTTAATTGTGATACTTAACGACTCATCTCTATCGGTATAACTTTATGCATGTTTCTTTTATATTTATATGAACATGATTCGCTCTTAAAATAATTAACCGATTATTTTTAGGTTGGTGCAAAAACAATATCGTTTTCTCACATATGTTACTTTTATATATGATTTCTGAATTAATTCATTAATATATATATATATATATATATATATATATATATATATATATATATATATATATATATAGCCATGTTATATATAATTTTGAAGCGCGTTTTTACGCTCTATCGAATCGTGTTATTCGTTACCGTTCTCAATCTGTTCATTCATTTTTTGCAGACTTTTCGACAGCATGGACAAAATTCAAATCGGCACGATTTTTGTGTTCCAGTTCAAACTAGGCCGAAAAGCTACCGAGAAAGTTCGTGATATCAATGATGTGTTTGTACCAGGAACCACTAACGAACGTGTGGCACAACGGTGATTTCTCGAGCGGATTGTGACGTGTGATGAGAAGTGGATCCTCTACGACAACTAGCGGCGTTCGTCACAGTTGTTGGATGCCGAAGAAGTTCCACAACACTTCCTGAGGCTGAAATTGCACCAAAAAAGGTTATAGTGACTGCTTGGTGGTCTGCGGTCGGCCTCATCTATCACAGCTCCTGGAATCCGGGCGAAACGATTACGGCGGGGAAGTACTGCCGACAAATTGACGAAATGCACCAGAAGCACCAACCTATGTGCCCGAGATTGGTCAATATAAAGAGACTAATTCTTCTTCATGACAACGCTCGCCCGCATGTTGCTCAACTGACCCCGCAGAAATTGAACGAATTGGTCTACGAGACTCTGCTTCTTCCGCCATATTCACCTGACCTCTCGCCCACCGATTATCACTTTTTCAAGCATCTCGACAACTTCCTGCGCAAAAAATACTTCAAAAGTCGAGGCGATGCCGAATCGATCTTCAATGAATTTATCGCTTCCAGAACTCCGAATTTCTATGCTAATGTTGAGTGATCGACCTCGAGTTCAACAGCAACTTCTCCTGTGGTTTTGTGAGGATCGGCTTCAATTAAGGCTTTCAAATATTCGTTATAAAATAAACTTGTTTCTCGTTCGCAAAAATGTTTGGATTCTAATGGTATTTATTTCGATTAATAAAGTTTATTATGAAAGGAATTGTGATCTTTTGAAGTAGAACATCAAAAAAACGACATTATTTTTGCCCCAATCTAATATCTGTCCAAAGATTTGACTTATTATAATTACCCTTTGGTGTGTGATTACCATTACCTGTTTATTTCAGTGTTATATGACTAATAGTTTACCGGTTAAATATTTACCCACAGCCAAACAGTCAGACACACAGATACCTCTACTATTTTATTTATATATACTAGCAGAACCTGGGGAAATTCCACGGAAGTTGAAAATTTTTAAAACACATTATAAATAAAATAAATAAAAAATAAAATATAACAAATAATGACGAATTTAAAACAATTATTTAGCATATTCTTATTAAGCTAAAAATAATTGATTTTTTAAAATTTAGATTTTTTTCAATGAAAATTTAACACGCAACACATTGTTTTGTTTTTCTGAATATTTTTTTAATATAAATGATAAAGGAACAGATGTCAATCCACTTGCAATTTTTTTTAATTTATAAAAGAATCTATTATTGAAAAAAAAATGTAGTCTCTTCTCAATATGACTTTTTTATTATAAAATAAAATAGCTACTTTGAAACTGTAAACGGAGAGCCATCTGTTTTTTTTTTTGTTTTGTTTTTGTATTTTTTTGTAAATTTTGGGAAATGGAAATGATTTTAATTATTTTTTAACTGATAATGAACGACTAAAGGGAAGTAATTCGTTTCTCATAATTTGATGTTTGCGATGATGATTTTTTTTGTGACACCGGACGTCGGACAAGTAAATTAATATATAAATTTTCTATTAAAAACACATCCATATAAATAATAACCTACTTTTTTCAAATAAAACGTTTACTCAAATATGTTATGAAAAAAAAAATGTAGACACATACAAGACGTAGGAAGTTATAAATATTGACATTGTGGGAAAATAGCTTGGATCTAGGTTGTTTTCCTCGTTTACTAGCATTCATTTTAAAACAAGTGTAACAGAGCGCGGACGCGCGTGTGACAGCAGCAGCAAGTGTATGCAAATGACCGAGCCGTGTGCAATGTGTCACATCGAGGAAGAAGAAAATAGAAGATTATAACAAAATAGAACTTGGACGAGAAAGACAAAGATATAGACGTGTCCGAGAGCGATAGGAAAAATCATGGACAGACAAAGATGTTCGACAAGGCAGAGTCTTGTTAAGCACATTGGAATACGAAAAGACAAGGCATTATTCCGGAAAGTACCTGTAAATAAATGTCTGTTGTTTTACTGAAAAAAAAAGAATGGGTTGAATTCTTTCCTTGTATTTGTTTTGTTCCAACTCTCTGTAACGTTACGCAAGCCAGATTCATCAAATTTTTCCTACGTAGATTACGTCAAAAGCTCTTGAATCTGCACTCATCATACAGTTTAGCATAAAAAAGTAATTGTTCTCCTTTAAACAGACAAATGATAGCAAATGACCGAGCCGTGCCAAAGATGAAGCATGACTTTATTAATAACAGGACTAACACAGGTATATACCAGAAATTTATTATTTTTCTATACACTGACTGAGCGTGTCCGGCTTTATCCGGTCGTAAAATACGCTAAAATATGATATTTTAATTTGTACATATTTCGTATATATTATTATAGAGTCGTGATTTCAAAAGAAAAAAAAAGTATTTGGGTGCCATCAGCTAGAATCGAAAGCGAAAACAAAACCGTGGCATTCAAAGCTGGTAACGTTACCACTGTACCAACGTGACACGCATATGACCTGATTAAAATTACAAATAAACTAAGATGAACGTACAAAATGTGTAACGATTTTTTCGATTTTGACCCATTTTTAAGCCCTTAAAAACTATTTCAACCGGCTAAAGACGCATAAAAGAAGACCCATAAAAAATCCAATCATCTGATGCCTCTAGGACCTCTCTGCGACTTTTCGTTTCGGTGGAGATAGAGTTTGAAAATATGGAGACAGACTGACACGCATAGTGAGTTTTATAAATTAGATATGTAAAAAACTAAGTAGGGGTGAAGTGTGATAACGTACTCAAACATATGGAATTACCTTATTGTACTATTATATAGATTAAGAGAAGAAAAGTATATATTAATTAAATAACAAGATACCATTGGTTTGTTTTATAGTATATTATGCAATGAGATAATCTCTTTTCAGAAATTCTAGCTATTCAATGTATTATGCTTTTTATGTGTACATTTTGATGTCGTACATGTGGATCGGCATTCTGTTGAGTAAGGAATTGTTTATTCGTCTCATTAGAAACAGCTGTGGTCAACGTGTGACCTCTTATCCGGCAGAAACGCTCAGGCGTTCTTGAAGGCTTTGCACGTGCGAATAACGGTCATCAACCCGGAAGGAAACCATTCTTCTCAGTTAAAAAGTAAACAGGTTTTATAAATGATGCAAGGAAACGCTTATTTAGATTCTTAAACGTACGCACTTGTCATATATATATATATATATATATATATATATATATATATATATATATATATATATATATATATATATATATATATATATATATATATTAGTATACTTGGGTAGCATTTTTTTCTCTAATGCATGTTTCATTGAAGAATACGGACAATTCCTGTTTGTTCCTCTTGCAATCCATTTTTTCTTTTTGGCGGGTTAGTGTTCGAACGTTCTGTTCGAATGTAAAATTAGATTCATTATTTCTTACAAAAAATTAAAAACAAGTCAATTAATAATAGACAATAGCTCTACATCCGACGAGAGTTTGCTCAAAGCTAGAAATGCCGTGTACGTTTTTAAATGCCCTACAGGAGAATGTGTCTCCAAAAATAACACGTATATCGGCATGACTAGAACCAGTATCACTCGCCGACTATCATGCCATCTATCTTTTTCGAATAGCTCCATTTACCAACACCTCACAGCAAATTATACCTTCAAAACTCAAAAGCAGCATGCATACCGTAGGTTTAACCGACATAAGTCCAGTTCAAACAGACTGAAGTATATAGAAGCTAGAAATAACGTTAAGAAAGAAATAGCGACAGCTAAGAGAGAATTTACGGAAACCACTAAAAAGCGCATCGAAGCACAAAAACTAGGAACTCGAGACTTCTGGAAAATCTACAACAGTGTAGTAAATAATGGGCAATCAACAATTCCCCCACTAACCAACAATCACGAGGTTGTCTCCTCAGCAACCGACAAGGCTAACATGCTTGCCAGTCGGTTTGCCTCAAACTCCACACTGGACCCTTCCAACCACCCCCTACCTGACTTTCCTATGCGGACAGACGCCACACTAGACGATCTGAAAACCACCCCTGCTCAGGTGCATGCTATCATAAAAAACCTTGACACCTCAAAAGCATGTGGACCCGATCTTATCCCAGCTGTGCTATTAAAAAAGTGCTCAGCCGAAGTAGCTCCAGTTCTCTCCAAACTCTACAACAAATGTCTTAATGAAGCTTGCTTTCCGGGCTGTTGGAAAACTGCTTCTGTTGTACCAGTATTCAAGAATTCTGGCGAAAGGACAGACCCATCAAATTATCGCCCCATTAGCCTCCTCCCACTTTTTGCCAAAATATTTGAGACCATAATTAACCATGCTCTAGTCCATCATCTTACAGATGCTAAACTACTGACTGACAAACAATATGGATTTAGACAAGCCCGTTCCACAGCAGACATCCTCACTGTGATCTCTGAACGTATATACCATTCACTGGACAAAGCGGGGGAAGGCAGAGCGGTAGCTCTAGATATATCTAAGGCTTTTGACAGGGTATGGCATGAGGGTCTCCTCAGTAAAATCAGATCATACGGTATCACTGGTAGAATACTTAACATAATTAAATCCTTCTTAGATAAGAGAAAAATCCAGGTAGTCCTCGACGGTCGCACATCTAAACAATATGATATAAATGCGGGAGTGCCCCAGGGTTCTATCCTTGGACCTCTATTGTTCCTGATATTCATAAATGACCTCCCCGACAACATTGCCTCTTAGATGGGTATATATGCTGATGACACTACACTCTATGGCAGACACGACAGGAAGACGAATGAACACATTTCTAAAGAAATGGCAGAAACACTAGAGGAAGACCTCCAATCTGTAGTGGAATGGGGACAAAAGTGGTTGGTCGCGTTCAATGCTGCCAAGACTAAACTAGTTTCATTCAATAATTACAAGAAACCCTCTCTACCACCCATAACAATGGCCAACGACTCTTTATCTGAGAGTCCATCTTTCAAACTCCTTGGCCTAACGTTCACAGGAAACATGAGTTGGAACAATTACATTGAAGGCATTGCCAGGGCCGCTGCAAGAAAAGTAGGCTCTCTCTACCGTGCTAGAAAACTACTAACACCCGAAAGTATCCTGTACCTCTATAAGGCCACCATTCGCCCATGTATGGAGTATTGCTGCCACATCTGGGCTGGTGCATCTGCTACTAGTCTCTCGCTCCTTGACAAGGTTCAAAAGAGATAGGCCCTGAACTGGCATCTAAGCTTCAGCCTCTGTCCCATCGACGAAATGTTGCATCCCTCTGCCTTTTCTACAAGTATTTTAGTGGTGAATGCTCTGACGAACTGCAATCACTTGTGCCCCCACGACGCGAGCACCCTCGACAAACCCGACAGGCTACTAGATCCCACCCCCACACTGTAGAGATCCCTAGATGTAAAAGATCTTTTTACTCCAATAGTTTCTTCCCCAGAACCGCAAGACTCTGGAATTCCATTCCAGGTCCCTGCTTCCCCAACAGTACTGACGTGCAGAAGTTCAAGTGTAACGTGAACCGACACCTTGCTGCCCAAATCCCTACATAGTACCCCAGTAGTTGTTGCCCCTGATAGTAGCCCCCTACACCAAAGTGGCAATTTGCCTTGTTTGGGGTGAAAATGTAATAAAAAAAAAAAAAAAAAAAACTGAATTTAGGAATATACTAATTAAAAACACCGCCATTTTTTCACCTCACACTGGGATCTGCGCCTCCCAATCATTGAAACCCTACTATGCAAAGTTTGATTTTCAATTCCACTTTTTGTAAAAGTTTAATTTTTGGTACTAGGTTGAAGCTTAGGGTCTAAGTAATAATTTTAGTCCGAGTGAACAACGATCAGATGGCGTCTTCATGCATTTCCGCCATTTTACAAAATGACCGCCAACCAAATCTAATTAACGTCGATATCTTGGAGACTATTCAACCTAGAAACGTACATTTGGTGTCTATACCAAGGGTTTCATAGTCAAGGAATCCAATAAAACCATTTCTGACTACATTATAGTGGTTTTTTTTTCCTTTAAAAGGTAAATCACACGACATGCGTACAGTCAGATTCTCGTGTTGTGTATACTGATTATGGGTGCTTATTATATACTGTTACTCTTGAAAATAGATATGTCATTAATAATCTCAAACTGGAGCATCCGACTCGTAACAATATTTACATATATTTTTTTTTCTTTCCATGCTAGTGTGATGGATCAGGCGTCAATCCTGTCAAGAAAGAACAAACGAGTAACGTGTCTGTCCTCTTGACACATTACTCCAAAGGCTCTGCACCCTCAACGCAAACGACCAAGAAGATCTAAAACAGAAACTAATCGAAAGTTATGGCTCTTCTCTAAGGAAACAACAAGTAAAGGTAACCATTCATTCCAAAAAGTTTGGTGGAGTATCCAGCTTCGTGCTGTTACTTAAAGTAACATCACTTGGAAAAGGTGCCTCTATTCCTCCTAAAAGCCAGTGTTGGTTAGCCATACCAAGCAGATCTTATTAGGGTCGCAAATACAAAATGTAATTTTGAATATTTAGTCAGGGTTTACTTGTATGGAAAAATATCCTCATGCCAGATTGTCTTGATAAAACCTTAGACACTCGAGGATAGTATCTAGTAGCTCTCTCTCTCTCTCTCTCTCTCTCTATATATATATATATATATATATATATATATATATGTGTGTGTGTGTGTGTGTGTGTGTGTGTGTGTGTCTGTGTCTGTGTCTGTGTCTGTGTATGTCTGTGTATATATAGGAGGAGATCATGCGATAAAAGTTGGAGAGAAATGTATAGAGACGAATAAGAAAAAGCAACGGCAAACACTAACAAAGGAAATGAGAGTTAACAAGATAAAAGTATTAAATCTTCATCAATTAAAATATATGTTGTTATATAAAATAAGGAACAGTTGCGTTAAATAGTGTAAAGGAAAATAATATCTTACGTCGTTCTACGTATGTCATTACTTTGCACCCCCATTTTTTTTTTAAAATGGCATCGTCCGATTGAAAAGCAAAACAGTTATCTATGTACGCAAATACCATGAACTAAATGCCATGAACTAAATGCCATGAACTAAATAAGACGGGCGAAGCCAGGGCTGTAGCCTATGATATATCCAAGGCCTTTGTCAGAGTCTGGCACGAATGACTACTAATAAAAATTAAATCGTACGGCATAACTGAACTTATACTAAATATAATTAGATCCTTCTTAGACAAAAGGACCATCCAGGTTGTCATTGATGAACGTTCCTCCTAGCAGCATAACATTAATGCGGGAGTACCTCAGGGGTCGATCCTTGGACAACTATTATTCCTGATATTCATTCACGACCTTCCTGATAATATTGTGTACAAGACCACCATTCGCCCAAGCATGGAGTATTGTTGCCACATCTGGGCTGGTACATCTACCACTAGCCTCTGCCTTTTGGATAGAGTCCAATCTCATAGGTCCCACTTTGTCAACAAGCTCAAATCCCTGTCCCATCACCGCAATGTTGCATCTCTGTGACTGTTTTACTAATATTTTAATCGAATGTGTTCTCATGAACTCGTTGCACTTGTGCCCCTTCAACGTACATATCCCCGATAAACCTGCTTGGCAACGAAGTCTCACCCCTTTTTAATGTTGAGATCCCTAAATGCCAACTTTCTACACTAATAGTTTATGGAAGAAGCTGAACAGCTAGATTTTGGAATTCCCTTCCTGCTACCTGTTCCCTGGGTGTACAGATATATTAAATGTAATGTAAACCAACATCTTGTTAATCTTTCCTAGGCATGGTCCCAAATAGTAGCCCCTTACGTCCAAGTGGCAATGAACCTTGTTTGGGGTGAACGTGAGTAAAAAAAATTAAAAAAAAAAAAAAGAGAAGTTAAATGAAAAAGTATGTGGTGTAAAAAATATTAGACGTCACTCAGAACACCTAATTTAAGGTTAAAAAAGTATAAAATAGCAATGATTTTCGGAATCAATGCCCTCAAATTAGTCTAAATCAGCTTAGAATCCTTGGACATTTAAAATATGTTGGCCATTGTAATAAATATTCCCTAATAAAATATACGAATCTATAAAAATTAAAGTCTATTTTTATCAATTATTTTTATTATTCATCCAACTATCATTATTGTTTTAGCCCTGTTAAAAGGTTTTAAGAAAAACAGAACGCTGGAATAAGATAACAACATGAATTACAAAAATACAAAAAGGTGGATAGTTCGTCTAACCGACGAAAAAACTAAGGGATCCATCGGATATCACTTCCACCTTAGAGCATGGTCTTCCGGTATTTATTTAGTGTGTAATAGTCTATCAGTACGTAAAACAGGTTAGTTTCGCCACAACAATTATTTTTTTAAAAAGCGGGCAAAACAAACAGTTGCATTGCTTAATAAATCCGACTATCACACTAAACTACAAACAATTCTTGCTGGTCTTATAAGATTCAATAATAATAATAATCCTACAAAAATATAAAAGATACGAGTTAGCAGACTTATAACTGCTTAATAACAAAGTAATAACACTGGTCAACAACAAATTTGTTGTCTGTGTTTTTTTTTGGGGGGGGCAGTTGATTTAGGATGAATCTGATGCGCTGAATGAAAAAATCGCATTGGTTTTGCTCAATCAGGTCAAGCTTTTGAGTTATAGCCGCATGTCATTTTTTACGTTTTTGCTTACATGTATGCATGTGTGGAGAGAGTTTTAGAGGTGGGGGTGGGGGTAAATGCAATGTTTCGATTGGAAATAATTATTCTAATGAAAAAAAAAGTCTAGGTCCGATAGTTCCGTGTAATTATGTCGACAATGGATCAGTTTGAAGTCATAATACTTCGAGATGGCCTATGCTGAAGAAATTGGTGCCTTGCAAAAAAAGGAACGTCATCAAAAACCGTCTTTCCACCGCTGCACATCAAGTTCGGGTTTAGTCAAGCAGTTCACCAAGGCTCTGAACAAAGATGGTAATTTGTACCAACCTTTTCCAGAATTGACCATGTAGAAGTTAGAAGCTGGCATCGGTGCTCAGATCCGGCAGTCATCAGAGACGCAGTTCGAAAACTCAATGAAAGAAGTGGAACTGGAAGCGTGGAAAGCATTTGCTCTGGTAGTGAAAGAACTTTTCGTGGCAACAAAAATGCCAGAAACTTGAACGCAGAATTTGTCGACAACATCAGCTGACTTCTTTCAGAAACAGGAGCGTTAAGATGTACTATTTTCACATATGGACCGGTTTCCTGAAAATCTGGTTTCAGTGAGTGACTAGAAGAGGGAGAGATTCCATCAGGACCTGAAAGAGATGAAGACCAGGTATCAGGGTCGCTGAGATGTAGTCATGATGGCTGACTACTGCTGGAATCTGAACAGTGCTCCATGCCGCTAGGCATTCCAATAAAGATTGCAATAACCATAGAAAATTAGCAGTAAACGTAGAAAATTAGCAGTAAACATAGAAAATTAGCAGTAAACATAGAAAATTAGCAGTCATGATGGCTGACTACTGTTGGAATCTGAACAGTGCTCCATGCCGCTAGGCATTTCAATAAAGATAACAATGACCATAGAAAATTAGCAGTAAACATAGAAAATTAAAGTTTTTAAAACATTTTAGATTTAGATTTTAGATTTCATTATTCTGAAAAGGTATATATATATATATATGCGTTTTATTTTCCATTACCGTAAGTCCAAAGTAGCTGATCAGCGGCTTGGTTCCCACCAGTTCTGGCAAATAGCAAATAGGATCTTGAACAGAAACGTGCGCTCTATCCCAACCATTATCAATGGACCAAAGGGCATCTCGACAGCATCCGACAAGGCCAAACTATTTGCCAACAACTTTGCGGCAAATTATACCCTGTGTGACGAAGGCCATCAACTCCCCATATTCCCTCCTATAACAGACAACACGCTATGCAGCATACAAATATCTGTGCGTGAGGTCGCCAAGCTAATCAAGAACATTGACTCCAGTAAAGCAACTGGTCCCGACGGTATTCCAATTATAGTTTTAAAAAAATTACAACCAGAACTTGCCCCCATACTTTCCAAACTGTTTAAGCGTTGCCGAAAGGAGAAGTGTTTTCAAACACCCTGGAAAACCTCATCAGTATGCCCTGTATTTAATAATTCAGGTGATAAGTTATCCCCCTCTCAGTACAGACCAATAGGTCTCCTGTGTGTCATGAGTAAGTTGCTGGAATGCACAATAAATAGAGAAGTAGTCAACCACCTCAGCAGAAATAACCTTCTTAGTGACACGCAATATGGTTTCCGCTCTGCTAGATCTACAGCAGATGTGCTAACGGTTATATCTCATAGGATTAGCGAATCTCTCGACAAAGGCTTCATTTCTAGGGCAATTGCTCTCGACATATCAAAGGCCTTCGATAAGGTTTGGCATAAAGGCCTACTACACAAGATTTCCAGCTACGGTATAACTGGAAATGTTTTCTCTATCATTAAATCATTTCTACCTGATAGGTTCATAAGAGTAGTGGTTGATGGGCAGAAATCAGAGGCCCACAGTATTAATGCTGGCCCAACTCTCTTCCTGATCTACATCAATGATCTCCCAAAACACATACTAAAATCTTTCGTTGTCATCTATGCTGATGACACGAGCATCTATGGCAACACATCAAAGGCCATAAATGATGATGTTCTCTCTGATTCTCTCTCCTCTGATCTTGAGCGCGTGGTAAAGTGGGGAATGAGGTGGCTGGTTACCTTTAATGCATCTAAGACCAAACTCCTATCTCTACATCATAAACGCTCTGATCCCCATCTGGCATCAATTGAAATGGATGGCTCTCGCCTAAGGGAGGCCCCAGGATTTGATAAGCTCTTGGGTTTGACCTTTACACCTGATCTTAAATGGAACACATGCATCAAGTCTGTGGCCAAGGTCGCTGGGAAAATGGTGGGATCCTTCTACCGCTCCAGAAGATATCTCACTAATGATGCAATTCTCTATCTATATAAGAGCCAAGTCCGTCCAAAGATGGAGTACTGCTGCCACATCTGGGCGGGGTTGCAAAAAACAGCCTATCCTGCCTTGACGGAGTACAAAATAGACTTCGTGGCTTGGTGGGGGATGCCCTTTTCTCTACCCTGCAACCTCTTTCCCACAGAAGAGACGTAGCGAGCCTGTCATTGTTCTATCGTTACTTCCATGGCAGGTGCTCGTCTGAGCTCCATTCTCTGGTCCCCCCTCGCCAATCTTTCACGAAAAACACCCGATTAGCTGAAACCACCGTCAATAATTTTCCCCACTCCCTATCTGTGCCTAAATACAAACGTAGATACCATGAACAAAGCTTCTTTCTTAGAACTGCACGCCTGTGGAACTTTGTTCTGCTTGCCTGTTTCCCTCCCGACTTCAACCTGGATGTCTTCAAGTCCAACACAAACAAATTCCTGATGAACCGCCCCCCCTAAGTAATGACACCTTACCAATTCTTCAATACTATTGCTACACTATCCCTTTGATTACTGTACACACAATAACCCTTATCCCTGAGTGGCCATTGGGCCTTGATAAGTGGTGAACTCCATGTAATAAAAAAAAAGTTACATTATTGTTTCAGTTACTCGGCCGTTTTTTTTTGGGGGGGGGGCGTCTGTAGCTGCCTCAGACTTTTACAGAAAAAAACGGTCGGGTAGCTGAAACAATAATGTAACTTAACAAAAAGATACGGTAATAAAAAATAAAACGCCTATTTGCTCTACAACAGTATTGAGCACTTTCTTCAGTTTTTATTAATTACTATTTCCACTATATATATATATATATATATATATATATATATAATTATATATATATATATATATATATATATACATATATATATATATATATATATATATATATATATATATATATACAGGGTGTCCGTAAAGTTACTATACAGTCTTATTGTTTTATTGTATTGTAGTTGTATTAATAGTTAATATTTATTTTTTTGCAGCTTTATTTAATCAAGCACTGTATAGTAACTTTACGGACACCCTGTATATATATATATATATATATATATATATATATATATATATATATATATATATATATATATATATATATATATATATAATATAAATATACAAGAAATAAATGTTACCATAGTCAATAAAAGTTACTTTTATGGTAGAAAAGTTCATTAGTTTGTATTTTTGAGTAGTTTGTAAAAAAAATGTCTTTTTAATTCACGAACCGGTTTTAAAAAATGCAAAATGGCAGCGACTTTGAAATGGAGAGCCCCGTTTTCAATTTGAAGGAGGGGCATCTGAGCAGTCTGTGTTAACAATTTAAGAGAGTTCCGTCAATGTAAGGAATATTTATAAACATATTTTAATGTTTTCCGTTATTTTATGCTTGACGAATATTCGATTATCGCATGTGTAGTTCATATAAAAATTCATTTCAGTAGTTATCGCCTCAAATTTCGTTTTAATTTCGGTTCGCTGAAATCATTTCAAGTAAAGAGCATTAAAAATTATTTCAAAACAAAAAATAACATGAACTGAAATTTTATTGACTATGGTAACATTTATTTCTTGTATATTTATTTTTTCGGGTAGTCGTTTGTTGGCTTTTCGGCTAAACACTCTTACTAAATAATATCGACGAAATATCGAAAAACAAAGAAACAAAAACAGTTTTGAAAAATAATGAAGCTTTACTTACTTTAGTAAAATAATCCTAAACAGCAAAATGGAATATAAAAAAAGTAAACACGTAATTACTTTAGTTTTTAAAAGCAAAGAATCGATATCAATATGAATAAGAAGAAAATTGCGCCCTTTTCAAGCAGAACAGTTTCGTTTCAGTTTTACAGTATTGAACGGTGTAGTATTGCGCCATCGGATTCTTGGTTGTACTATTGTAATGTAAAGAACACGCAGAAAGGGTTGTAATCAACTGAATTCCTTCTAGCACACTGACAAAAAAACTTAAACAGGTATATAAATAAAAATAAAAAGGTTATGGAAATGTTTTTAAAAAGACACGTAATTACGTGAGCAGGATGTTTTCCTTCTTTTGACACGATAACAAGTAACGTTCTTATTTTTTATTATTTATCTATTTATCTATTTTCGAAAGAGTGACACGTGCAAGTGGAGAAGGAAAAAAACAGAGTTATGCAAAATTTGTGTCGAGAATTGTCTGAAATTCCGACTTTTTTTTTTTTTTGCTTTCACTTTAATAAGAACGTGAATTTATGAGGTGATTTTATTCGACACAATATGATTCAACTAAAAAAAATAAATAAAAACTAACGTGAATTAAGATTAAAGTTAAAGTGTTATTGTGAACTCCCACCCCTTTTAAAAAACCTTGTTAAACTTTGTGACATATTTACATTCTATGGAGGTCAGGTGCGAACGAACACCCCATAATTTTATTATACCATATTTCTTCAAACTGAAACATAATTATCAAAGTATACTTACGCAAATAGATATGAAAAGTCTTTGATAAAGTTTGTGCCATATCTCCATGGAGTACAGGCGCGAATGAACACCCCACAATTTTATTATACCATCCCTATTTAAGTTAAAACATACTTATCAAAGTATTCTTATGTACATCTATATCAAAAACCCTTGTAAACGTTTTTTTTTTTTTTTTTTTTTCATTTTTTATTTCCATACATTGGGGGCCAGGCGCGAATGCAGACCCCACAATTTTTATGAACCAGCGTTCTGCCGGATAAAACATATCCATTCCTGATCCTCGATACATCTTCTATCATTATATGTAATCAGTTTTTTTTTTTTAATAGTCAACCATATAGGAGCCTATTCGTGACCACACACACACACACACACACGTTCAGCTTTATATTATATATATATATATATATATATATATATATATATATATATATAGAGAGAGAGAGAGAGAGAGAGATAGGTAGGTAGATAGATAGATAGATAGATAGATAGATAGATAGATTTATTCAATAGTATTCTTTCTTTAAGGCAGGCATAAGCCTGACGAATCCTAGCATGGATAAAATGCGGAATATTCTGCGTAGTTTAATTGCCATATATATTTTTATAACTTACTACCTAGCTCTACATATTTATTGAGCACTGTTGAGGTAAATACTTAAAGTTTATGCATAAATTATACTTTCGTATATTTATTTATGTGATTAAATGAAGCACTTATATATATATATATATATATATATATATATATATATATATATATATATATATATATATATAAATATATATATATATATATATATATACGCTTTTAAATGTTTTATTTTAAATGTATCGTCTCTCATTTCACTCGATTTTATTAATAAAAAAATCCCTCGATCCAGCTTAGGAAAAATGAGGGCGAAACCGGTCCACTGGGCGTCCTCCATTAATGTTTTTCTTTTTATTTCCCACTTTTAATCATGAACATAAAAACGGGTCTTCCTCTCATGATTGTAATATATATATATATATATATATATATATATATATATATATATATATATATATATATAACATAAAGCTGTGTGGGGGGGTCTGGTCACGAATAGGCTCTATATATGGTTGACTATTATAAAAAACTGATCACATATAATTATAGAAGATGTATCGAGACACAGGAATGGGTATGTTTGATCTGGCATAATGGTGATTCATTAAAATTGTGGGGTCTGCTTACGCGCCTGGTCCACAAAGTATGGAAATAAAAAATTAAAAAATTAAAAAAAAAAACGTTTACAAATGTTTTTGATATAGATATACATAATAATACTTTGATAAGTATGTTTTAACTTAAATAGGGATGGTATAATAAAGTTGTGGGGTATGCGTTCGTGCCTGGCCCCTATAGAATGGAAATATGCACAAATTTTAAAAAAGACTTTTCATATCTATCTGCGTAAGTATACTTTGATAATTATGTTTCAGTTTGAAAAAATATGGTATAATAAAATTATGGGGTGACCTGACCTCCATAGAATGGAAATATGTCACAAAGTTTAACAAAGTTTTTTTAAATATAGGTCCACAGAATATTTTGCTAAGTGTTTCAGTGTGAACAGGTATGGTATTATAAATTATGGGGTTTATCTATTTTATTTTTACTTTCATCATATTTTGCTTTGGTTTTGATACCCGCAAATTCGAAGCTATCTCTTTACAACCCTCCTTTTCATAACCTATCATACTTTCATAAATCAGAGTCCATTTTCTGTAGGCCGTTTTTGGACCTAGTCAACGACGGGTACTTTGCTAGTATACATATATATATATATATATATATATATATAATTTTTTAAATATAATTATCCACTGACACGTGTTTCGTCGTCCACGACTCATCAGAGTGGCTAAATCTAGCGAGATTCGAAAGCGGCACCTCGTGATACGAAGCCTAAACCTCTACCACGGTGCTAACCTCGCCGGACTACTAAATGTATCACTTTTACGTAGATGTTTTTATTTGTTTTTTGTTAGCGATACTTTCTTGAATGAATTCAAGTATTTATACGAAAGTGCATTTTTACCTAAATGCTTGTTGAGAATAATTTTCCCATTGACCAATCTGGTACCCCCTTTTAATGGGGAGCGGCATATATATAATTTTTAAAATATAATTATCCATTTAGGTAAAAATGCACTTTCGTATAAATTCTTGAATTCATTCAAGAAAGTATCGCTAACAAAAAACAAATAAAAACATCTACGTAAAAGTGATACATTTAGTAGTCCGGCGAGGTTAGCACCGTGGTAGAGGTTTAGGCTTCGTATCACGAGGTGCCGCTTTCGAATCTCCCTAGATTTAGCCACTCTGATGAGTCGTGGACGATGAAACACGTGTCAGTGGATAATTATATTTTAAAAATTATATATATGCCGCTCCCCATTAAAAGGGGGTACCAGATTGGTCAATGGGAAAATTATTCCCTACAAGCACTTAGGTAAACATGCACTTTCGTATAAATACTTGAATTCATTCAAGAAAGTATCGCTAACAAATAAAAACATATATATATATATATATATATATATATATATATATATATATATATATATATTCACCTGTAAACTCTCTTTTTAAAAGATATGGTCGTTCGATCGTTAAAAACAAGATACAAGCAAGCAAGCAGGGTCCTCAGAGTTTTATAATTTTATAGATATATATATCAGATTTTTTATCTATATCTAATTAGCTAACTAGCGAACTCAGTACAACGTGAATATAGAAAAACAACCAGTAACATGAATTCCGTGCAATAGCCTGACGAATTCTCATGAGGATTAAAGGCGGGAAATTCTGTCTAACTTGTGATATATCTTCTCAAGACTTACTCTCTGTGCCTCTGTGTGTGTGTGTGTGTGTGTGTGTGTGTGTGTGTGTGTGTGTGTGTGTGTGTGAAATAATCAATAAGCAATAAGAGCAACGGTTTGCCTCTATATTGGGTGTCAAAAGCATCGTTTCCTTTCGAATAAATTCAAGCTAGTTTCTTTTTACTTCCCTTTAACCCGCCCACCCGAAAGCGTCTCCTTCTGCCTGCGGCGTTGTGTAATGTTCGCTCGCTGATTCTTCCTACAGATTTAAGGATGCCGAAAAGGAGTAAAATTAACGGCAAGCCCGCAGAAAACGAAAAACAGGTAAATAAAAGATGAAAGAAAAAATACAAAAGCAAAAAAAAAAAAGCCGATTGCAATCTCTCGCTTTATCGTCGTCGTTTTCGTTTGCCAATGAAGATCGCTTACACGCCGCCATTGCAGGTGCGTGTTGGTTATCGAGAGAGGTTTGCTGCGGAGTCGGCGTTTATCTGCATTTATTATCAAAAGTGGTTGCGTGTATGAGCATTTTACGCATGCGCCGGCGAAATAAACGCTCCAACTTGGGGAGCGGAAAATTTCATTTCTCGTTTATTGCTATCTCAACCGCCACCCCGCCGCATACCTGGACCCTCCCTCAGCCCTGCCCACCCCTCACAAGAACATTGTGCTTTCTTGTTTAAATCGTGTTATTCCACCTGTTTTTTCTTTCTTTCTTTTTCGCCCTCTTTTTCCCTCTTCTTTTTCATAATTCTGATTGTTCGCTTCTTGCATCATTTTTTATTCTTTTTCTATTTCTTTTCTTTTCGGTGTTTCTTTCTTTTTGTTTTTCGTCTTTTACTTCATCTCCTATTTTCTTTTGTTTCCTTTAATATTATTATTTCTAAATTCATTGAACTTCTTCTTCTTCTTCTTCTTCTTCTTCGCTTTATTTCTTTCTTTTTCTTCCTACTGTCTTTTTCCCTTTTTTTTCTTTACTTTCTTCTCTTCTCTTCCCACCTCTTATTCTTCTTCTTCTTCTTCTTCTTCTTCTTCTTCTTCTTCTTCTTCTCGTGCATCAATTGCTTCCTAACTCACCTAACCTTAACTCTAATCCAAATCTATGGCCGGCAGCGAACACATGTTTCCGCTAACATGGAACACCAATTGCTCCCATTTTAATGGAAGCGGCCCCACAAGACTTTCACTCTAAATTCTGCAATTAAAGACAGACGAAATGACCTATAGAAAGTTGCAAAAAAAAATGAAAAGGTGGAAACGAAGAATTCGACACACACACACACACACACACACATACACACACGCACGCATATATATATATATATATATATATATATATATATATATATATATATATATATATATATATATATATGTGTATATATATATTACAAATGCAAAAGTCTATATTCGAGATTTCTTGATGTTGACCATTTTACAATTTATTCCTTTAATGATGTTGACATTTACAATTCTTGACAGCACCTGTTTCGTAGCGCAATATCATTCATTTAATTATTATATCAATCAATAAATCTATTTTGCCTTTAACTCATCAGAAGAAACAGCAACAATCAATCGATTAAAAAAAATAAAATGTATTTAGGCATGATTACAAAATCCGAAACTTGGAAGAGAAGTTGCAATTAACTTATTATTCCATCTTCCATTGCACCATTTTAATGGCGTAATAGAAGATAAAATTAAATTAAATTACTTGGCATTCTTTGGCAGTGCTCTCTATAACACACACACACACACACACACACACACACACACACACACACACACACACATACATACATATATATATATATATATATATATATATATAAAGGAACAAACCGTATTATGTGTTCATCAACGTTCGTCTTTATTTCGAGACTTCCACTGTAAAGACGAACGTTGATGAACACAATACGGTTTGTTCTTTTTTATTTCTCTATTTTGTCGGAATACTATTTCCATTATTTTCATCATATATATATATATATATATGCAGTATATCCTCAAATGGCCTTCAGGCCTTTATAAGTGGTGATCCCCAAGTAAAAAATATGACTAGTGTGCACTGGCGTAGCTAGGGGGGCGGGGGGCCGCCCCGGGCGGCACACTTGAGGGGGCGGCATTTTGAGAGGGTAAAAATAGAAAGTAGAAAAAATAAATAAAAATAAACAAAAGTTAACAAAAAATATGAAATTTTATACCAAAGAGGTTGTAAAAAATCGGAATTTTGGGGGGTATCGGAATCAGATAAAAAATTTGTCCCTATTTTCTGAGCGTCAGGGGGGGGCGGCATGGGGGCGGCATAGGGGCGGCATTTTGAGATGGTAAAAGGGGAAAATCGAAAAAAATGCTAACAAAAAATCTGAAATTTTATATCGAAAAGGTTGTAAAAAATGGGAACTTTTGTAGTTATTGGAATCGCAAAAAGGTATCCCTATTTTGCGAGCGGCATATGTCAGGGGGCGGCATTTTGAGAGAGTAAAAATAGAAAGTAGAAAAAAATAAATAAAAATAAACAAAATCTAACAAAAAATCTGACATTTTATACTGAAAAAGTAAAAAATCGGAAATTTTTGAGGTATCAGAATCAAAAAAATGTGTCTCTTATTTACGAGCAGCGCATGTCAGGGGCGGCATTTTGAGAGGATAAAAATAGAAAATAGAAAAAATATATAAAAGCTAACAAAAAATCTGAAATTTTATACCGAAAGTTTGTAAAAATCTGAAGTATTGGAGGTATCGGAATCGGAAAAATGTGTCCCTATTTTACGATTCCAAAACCGATTCTTTTAAATTTTTAATTTAATTTTTCATTATTGGTACTAATTATAAATATTTATTATTTTTAAATTATCACTAAAGCTAAAATGAGAATAACCTCAAAATAAGATGTAAATTTATTTTATTTGTAAAACAATTTTTTTAAATTGCATAAATTCTCTATGTAACCTTTCAAAGAAAGCAGTTGCTTTACATGTTCTGAAAAATGTTGAAAAATTAAACAGCAACAGTCTTTGCAGCCCGCGGCGATCGTAAGATTTCCCCCCCCCCCGCATTTGATAATCTGTTAACCTTCAAAATTCTAAAAGCCCTCAAAATATTTATTTTCATGGAACTAATGTTAGACTGCAGCTATTAGTCTTAGATTTTCATCGTATTACAGTGCTCGTCAAAGAAGACCAAAGATTTTTCAAAACAATTATATAATTTTCTTCGGATTAATGTTCACACAATTCCCTTCAGATTAATGTTTACATACTTATTATTATTGAAAAGAAATTGTTAAATTAAATTAACTGGCTACGTAATTGTATACGTAGCCAGTTAATTTAACAATTTCTTTTCAATAATAATTGAATATCATTATAATAATAATTGAAATTTCTTTTCAATAATAATATATGACTTGGGTGCCATGAGCTAGAATCGAAATCGAAACACAACTCTCCACCCTCATTCCCTAGCCTCTGAACCACTAATAAAATAAAGACTGGGTACGCAAATAAAAGAAACCAAATATTTTTTCAAAACAAAAACTTATAATTCAAATTATAAAAAAAATGTTAAATTAAATGAATTAGCTACACAAGCAAATATAATAATAAATTTAAATGAGAACATTTGAAAACCTGAAAATGTTATAAAATGATAAAATCATTTTTTTGTCGTTGTTGTTAAAGTCCGAATTTTCGCCAAATAACATGGATGTATCAAGAAGAGAATAGTCCGATGTAGTTTTCTTTTCTTTGTCTTCATAATGTTATTATTAAGAGGTCGAGCCCCCCGAAGAGAAAAAACGTCTTGTATCGGTGCTTTTTTAAATCCGTGTGTGTAATCGCTCGGTTTTCAGAAATTTGTTGTTGTTAATAATGTTTCAACTCTTTTAAAAATAGTTTTAATATATTTTAAATAAATGTATTTATGAATGGCAAATAAGGCTATAAATTTATTTTTTGTGAGAGAACTGTCGGTTGAAAATTTACAAACAGATTTTTCGCGCCTTTTTTTCGGCAAAGTTATCAATGACTCTATCAAAATTCACTTCCTCGACAAGTTCCCTCTCTATTGAGAGGATTGCCAAGTCTGTAAGTCTTGTCTGGCTAATTGCTGATCTAAGGTAGTTTTTTATGAGCTTCAGTTTTGAGAAAGAGCGCTCACAGCTAGCAACGCTAATAGCTCTGGTGAGAAAAATTCTCAGCAAGCTCACAATATTAGGGACGGAATCCCCAAGTTGGTATCTTTGTATAAAGTTCAAAAGTTCAAGAGGTCCATCGATTTTGTCTTTTTCTGAAGCTTTTACAACATACTGTAACCTCTTCCTTTCAGCAAAGAATTTCTCTTTTTCTATATCTTCGTCAAATCCACCAAGCTGACAATCATAATTATCATCAAGCAGATTTGACGGTATAAGAAAAGCGTATTTATTTGCAAGATTGTGAACTTGTTGAAATCTGCAAGATATTTCTTCAGTCAATCTGTCTATGACAGACAGCATTTCCCGTCTCAACTCAGTATCAAAACTCAGCGCTGCATCATTCAATCCTTCACCATCCATTCGTTTCTTTTTGCGAATACGACGCTCCATGCTTATCCCCATTTCAGAGCAGAGTGTTTTTGACTCGTCTATTGCAGTGTCCACTATCTTTTCTCTATTCTGAAGAAGGAAATCTTTCAACGCCGTCAGCCTGACAGAACTTTGTTGCAGATCCAGCCCTTTTTTTTAAGATATTTCTGGGCATCATTGATTTCTGGGAGAATAGTTTTCCAAATGTTCAGAAATAAAAGAAACGGAAACGATAGTACCGAGTTGAGAATTAAAGATGCATCTGATCTTGTGGTTGCATTTTCTCCTTCTTCTGTGAGCTGTTCCAGGGCAATGACGACTTCCAATATTTTTTTATCACTACACTTACAGCATCTGTTCGACTACTCCATCTAGTATCCACAGTCCGTTTGATACTTAGACCGGTCAACTGAATCAAGACGTCCCAACGATGTGTAGATGCAGAAAAGAACGAGAATAACCGGTCCAGTGTGCCAAAAAAATGTAACAGAGTGAACCGCTACTGAAGCTGTATGTACACAAGCCAGATTTAGTGAATGGTTTGTGCATGGCACAAATAGAGCTTTTGGGTTGATTTCAGAGATTCGTTTCTGCACACCCGATCGGTGACCTGCCATAACAGCGGCATTGTCAAATGCCTGGCCAATACAGTTACCAATCTGTATCTCATCATTCTCCAATTCTCTCAAAATGAGTTCAGAAATGGCCTTCGCGCTTTTACCCTTTGTTTCGATGAAGCGGAGAAACGACTCCTCCACCGTCACTTCATTTCTGTCAACTTTCACGTAGCGAAACATCTCACTCATCTGGTCCTTGTGAGATACATCGGGAGTACTATCAAAAATTATACAAAAATACTTGCTTTTTTTATCTGATCGATAATTTTCTTTCTGACCTGCTTTGCTAAAATGCTCAAAAACTCATTTTGAATTTCTGGTGACAGATAAGAAATAGTGAATTTCTTCCCTAGGTTAACTTTAACCAAATGTTCACGGAGTACAGAGTCATATTTAGCCAATAGATTTACCAATTCCAAGAAATTTCCTTTGTTTTCTTGACCCCTTTCATCATTATGGATGTCTTCCCGTTGACCTCGTAGTGCCAGATTCTGCTTGTCGAGAAATCTGATAATGTCCAGCAATCTTGCTAGGATTTCTCGCCACTTCTTTGTTTCTTTCTCGATGATATTTTGCTCAACTTTATCAACTACCTTTCCTTCAGCAAGTCGGATCTCTAGCTCCTTCCAGTCAAGAAACGCCTGAGCATGAGTTGTGCTTGCTTCATGTTCATGTACTTTTGGATTTCATTTCCACCAATTCTTGAAACCCACATCAGCAGAAAAACTCGAGAGTCCAATTGAAAATAGTCTGCAGCAGAAGCAAAATAAGGCTTCTCTGGCAGGAGAATACACCATCCAAGTTCGCAAACTTTTCTCACCGTTCCGCAATAAAGAGTAATAAAAAATGCAAGAGAGCTATATGCCCAGTCTGTTAAATCCAAGGTAGCTGATCAGCGGCTTGGATCCCACCAGTTTTGGCAAATAACAAATAGGATCCTGAACAGAAGTGTGCGTTCTATACCAACCATTATCAATGGACCAGAGGTCATCTCGTCAGACAAGGCCAAACTATTTGCAAAGAACTTTGCAGCTAATTCTACCCTATGCGACGAAGGCCATCAACTCCCCATATTTCCTCCTATAACACAGAACAAGCTGGGTAGCATACAAATATCCGTGCATGAGGTCGCCAAGCTAATAAAGAACCTAGATTCCAGTAAAGCAACTGGCCCTGATGGCATCCCAATTATATTGTTAAAAAAGCTTCAAACAGAACTTGCTCCCATACTTACGAAACTATTTAAGCGCTGCCTTAAGGAGAAGTGCTTTCCGACTCCCTGGAAGACCTCTTCAGTTTGCCCTATATTTAAGAATTCAGGTGATAAGTCATCTCCCTCTCAATACAGACCTATAAGTCTCCTGTGTGTTATGAGTAAGTTGCTGGAATCCATATTAAATAGAGAAATAGTCAACCAACTCAGCAGGAATAACCTTCTTAGTGACACACAATATGGTTTCCGCTCTGCAAGATCTACCGCAGATGTGCTGACAGTTATATCCCACAGGATAAGTGAATCTCTTGACAAAGGCTTTCTTTCTAGGGCAATTGCTCTTGACATATCAAAGGCCTTTGACAAGGTATGGCATAAGGGTCTACTTCACAAGATTTCCAGCTACGGTATAACGGGAAATGTTTTCTCAATCATTAAATCATTTCTCTCCGATAGGCTCATAAGAGTAGTGGTCGATGGACAAAAATCGGAGGTCTGCAATATAAATGCTGGAGTCCCCCAGGGGTCAATCCTGGGCCCAACTCTCTTCCTGATCTACATCAATGACCTCCCTAAACACATACTTAAATCATTCGTTGACATCTATGCTGATGACACAATCATCTACGGCAACACATCAAAAGCTGAAAATGACAAAGTTCTCTCTGATTCTCTCTCCTCTGATCTCGAGCGCGTGGTTCAGTGGGGGAAGATGTGGCTGGTTACCTTTAATGCATCCAAAACCAAACTCCTGTCCTTACATCATCAACGCTCTGATCCCCATCTGGCATCAATTGTGATGGATGGCTCTCGTCTGGGTGAGGCTCCGTGTTTTGACAAGCTTCTGGGTTTGACCTTTACTCCTGATCTGAAATGGAACACGTACATCAAGTCTGTTGCCAAGGTCGCTGGAAAGATGGTGGGATCCTTCTACCGCTCCAGAAGATATCTCACTACTGATGCAATTCTCTATCAATATAAAAGCCAAGTACGTCCAAGGATGGAATACTGTTGCTATATCTGGGCAGGAGCTGCTAAAAACAGCCTATCCTGCCTTGACAGAGTACAAAATAGACTTCGTGGCTTAGTGGGGGATGCCCTTTTCTCTACCCTGCAACCTCTCTCCCACAGAAGAGACGTTGCGAGCCTGTCTTTGTTTTATCGTTATTTCCATGGCAGATGCTCGTCTGAACTCCAATCTCTGGTCCCCCCCCCTCGCCAATCTTTCACGAGAAACACCCGTCTAGTTGAATCCACTGTGAAAAATTTCCCCCACTCTATATCTGTGCCTAAATCAAAACGCGGATTCCATGAACAAAGCTTCTTTCTTAGAACTGCACGCCTGTGGAACTCTGTTCCGTCTGCCTGCTTCCCTCCAGACTACAACTTGGATGTCTTCAAGTCCAATGTTAACAAATTCCTAATGAACCGCCCCCTTAAGTAAACACTTCAGCAAATCTCCTCACTAACTTAATGTACTTGCAATAACCCTTATCCCTGAGTGGCTTCCGGGCCTTGATAAGTGGTGATCACTGTGTAAAAAAAAAACCTGATAGAACCAGTTTTTTGTTAGCTTTCTAACGTCGCCTTTTGTTTTTGTCCCTGGTCGCACTATTTCCTTGAATTCATGATCAAGGTGCTGCACAGCGGCAGATCCCTGCCGAACAAGCATAGCGCGAATTTCATGACTAATCTCAATAGGCCATAGACCAACATCTGTAAAATCGGTCGCAACAACCAGTGATTGCCTTTCCAATTCTTCAACTTCACGCGTATCATCATTGGCAGTTGTTGATGTATCAACGCAGGCAATGTCGACTTCCGAAGTAACAGTATCAACGTTAACTTCATCTTCGGTTTCAGCAAGATTTTCGACTTTCGTTTCCGCCATTTCGGCCATACAAGTCTTTTTGATGAATTTCAACAGCCTTTATTCTTGTTTTCTTCCTCTTCTTTTGTTTTTCGCTTTTTACGGAATGCCGCACCACTCTCCTTAATTCTCTTCATTTTAAAATTCACGTAAATATTCTGAAAAAAAATTTAAATACTATTTTAAAAATTAGCACGCTATTTCTCTGCATAAGCACCTTTGTGTTGTTCCGTAATAGTACCACAAAAGGTGAGATACCCCCCATAAAATCTTAGATGCCTATCCCTAAAAATACATATATACTTAGAGAGCGAGACCCGTCACTACCCCCCCCCCCCGTAAAATAGAAACTTACGGGGAAAGAGTCTTTCAAACTACTTTAAAACACCAATAAATGATTCAATTAACTTTTATAGCCAATAGTAACATTTATTTGTTGTATATTTTATTTTTTGCACCTTTTCAAATCTCTTTGTATTGTAAAACAAACCCCAAAACTAATTAAACTAATAAGTAAATATTTTTCAAAGTATTTCCTCATTTAAGGAATGTTATAGAAAAATACAAGGAATGGTCATCTTCACTAAAGTCGTACGCAAGATGACGGCCGCAAACGGATGTAAAAAATTGAAGGAAACGCAAATTTTAGCGAAACGAAATTTAGCGAGTTGACTGTACAATCTAGCAAGCAAAAAACAACAGCTGATAATAACAACTAATAATTTTAATTTGTAAATATTCTGCACTTGTTATGAATATCTTAATAATAAAATAAAATAATTAAGAAATTTTTTTTGTTTCTTATAACAGTTTAATAAATACAAGATACCATAAAAATTGAGTTTCATGGTCTTTTCTCTGCATAATTACCAAAACAAAACAATCAAATGAAAAATAAAACAAACAGAATCAAATGAAACAACTAAAAAATAATATAATCTTCCAGAATATCAAACAAAGCAATTTTAATGTCTGTTTTTAGTTAAGAATGAAAGTGGTATTAAAAAATGTAAATAAATAAATTAAAAACTGAAAAAAAATTATCTAGTAAGGTAAAAACGTAACTTGGCTTGCCTTTGGTAACATTGGTTTCATTCATTTTTTAAAATAAAACGAAAAACAGTTTCTTGTTTTTTTTGTCATTATGCAGAAAAAGGACGATGAAATTCAATTTTTACCGTATCTTTTGTATAATCTCATGTAAAACTACAGCATAGTTGAAAAAAAACATTTCTTATTCATTTCATTTCATTATTAACATATTCATAACAAATACAGAGTAGTTAAAAATTAAAACACGTTTATTATTTTACATTAAGTACAAACACTATAACTTATCCAGCTATGTAGAAGAGTAACTTATATTACCCTTGCTAATATTTATTTATTATATATTTGTTGTTTGAGACATTTTCGAATCTGTGTTGTTTGTAAAACAACCCCCAAAATCACGTAAATTTCCTATTAAAACCTCCAAAATGGTTTTAAAAATGTGTGAAATGTCGGATATTTTCTCGTGTTCTCACGTAACTAAATAAAAGCTTTAAAATAAGTTAAAATACTAAAAAGTTATCCAGCTCGGTAGAAAACGAACACTTAGAAAAATCAATTATCGGTTTTAAAACAAAAGTAAATAAGTAAAAATATTTTGTTAAATATATTTTTAAGAAAAAAAGGCTAAATTCTAAAATGAAGCCTCTCTTTTGCTGTAAAAGGGCTCCTCAAAAATGCCAAATTGAAAATTAAAGAAAAATTTCATATGATGAAGATGTTAACATCTATATCTTTGCATTTTTATTTCTCTATTAATTTTGTAGTATTTTCTTAGCGATGATGAAGCAAACACGTTAATAATGAAACCAAATCGAAAAATATACTTTGGCTCTCACATATTTTCTGTTTAAATTAGTTCTATGTTTAATATTAAAAAGAATAAACTCATTACATTCAAAAGTTTAAACAGTTTTAAAATCGTATCAGAAATTTAAAGAATAATTTTAATACTAATTTAATATAAAATAATTTGATGAACAATTGGTAAATTTGTAAATAAGAATATCTTGAAAAACTGTTATAATGAGAAAATTATTTTAGGAATTAAAGTGGGGAATCAGTTTCTCATATATATTTGATTTAAGATTATCACCCATTTCCAACAGAATAGAGCCATTGACTAACAGAATAGCGTTTATTCTTTCTATGTAAATTTTAGATAATTATTAACGTTTCTTAGCACGCATTTATTTATCTAAATATATTTTTAAGTCTCCCTACCACCAAAATAAAATATATCGAAGAGCCTACAATTTTAATTTCATAAAGAAAGACTTGACATTGCCATCGTTAAGAAAACAGTGTAAACCCAATATAGGAAACGTGCACATTTTCCCAGGCTTAAATATATTTTCGCCTACTTTAATAACTATTTTTCCACTTGGGCATTTTAAAGAAACGAAAATGTTCATGTGTATGGCACTAACCTTTGTTGCTGGTAGTAGGAATTAGTTTCTCTTGGGCTGATGTTCTGGTGTTCCTTAGTAATTTTTCTTATGAAGATTCAGTAGTAACAAGTTGAGTGTGTCAGTCTGAACTGTCATATTTTGTCAGCTAGTTTTGGCTTATATTAGAATTGGTTTGTTTAAAAGGATCATAAACAAGCCATTCTCATGGGTTTTGGTGATTTCACACCTACATGTGAATACTTGAAGAGGGCATATCAGGTTCCGATTTGATTGAAAACATTTTCTACTTAAAAAAAGGAATGAATGGAAATAAAAAGAAGGAAGACCATAAAACTTTATTCACGGCACATTTGAATAAATTTGACCTTTTTAAAAGTATGGACACAATTATTTTACGTTTATAATACATTTTAGTTTTGTTTTTAAAACTTTTACATTTATTATTTATAAATATAATAGACATGTTGGGGTTGTTTTACTATGCACATAGATTCGAAAAAACTGTCAAAAATATATAACAAATAAATGTTATCAAAGGCAAGATAAGTTACTCTTCTACCTATCTCGACAAGATTTTAGTGTTTTTTACTCACTTAAAACGTGTAATCAGTTAGAAAAACATAGTGTCTATCGGTATATGCGAAAAATACAAATGAAATCCATTCAATATATGTTAGCGTGACATAGGGTGACTTATATTCGGTGGGTTTCTAAGAGTATTTTCAATATGTATTTAGTTTTAAGTCAATTTCCCGAACTTGCCGCATTCTAAACGAAGTCTGACGCCGTTTTTTTATTTTTTGACAGTTTTTCTTCGAATCTATGTGTATAATAAAACAAACCCGAACTTGTTAATTCGATTTACTTCTCTTACTTTTCATTTTAATAAATATTCGATTAATATTACATGATATATATTATACATCCCCTAATATATATATATATATATATATATATATATATATATATATATATATATATATATATATATATAAGGTTAAGATTTTTTTGTTATTGGCGTTTGTTCCGCGATAAGCGTTTGTTTACATTTTTTATATATTTTTATACATTCGCTACCTTAGCTATAAGCTCTTTATTATTCATATTATTATATGAATGAATCGCCCTTAACTTTTTGGACGCATTTAATTTAATTTAATTATTTTTTTACGTGCATAAAATAAAATAAACTAAAATAAATTTTATGCACGTAAAAACATAATTAAATTAAATTACATATATATATGTGTGTGTGTGTGTGTGTGTGTGTGTGTGTGTGTGTGTGTGTGTGTGTGTGTGTGTGTGTGTGTGTGTGTGTAATAGTCATTCACACACAGGACTGTTTCGCTGTTTACAGCTCATCGGTGCGGCTAGACTTTAGCAACTACTTCCAGCTAGGAACGAAATCCGATCATATTAGAGAGCGAGGGAGAAATATTTTAACAACAATTAGCAGCCTTTGGGCTGATATCACAGTGTAGTATCTGTTCTAATGATACACTTCTCCTTTTCTGTCGTCGGTCAGTATGGGGAAATCGTTCATGACTGAGAATTTTTATTTTTGTTCCTATCCAGAGTGCCCCTTTTTGTGGAGCTGGAATTTCCCCACATTAAAAACCGGCCTTGTGTCTAACTCTGCCCTCGTGGAGAGGCAAGTAAATGGGAACAATCGGCAGTCGTTGCCAAACCGACCTCAGCTCTAATTGTACACAAGATCTAATTTTAAACAATACCATTGCTATATTCGCTTACGGCCGTTTGCCATTTTCGGCTCTCATTATGCTCAATATTATGGGAGCATTATAATGAATACGTATTTATTTTATAACTATATATGTGCATATATACATATATATGTGCATATACACATATATTTATGCATACATATACATATATACATACATACGTGCATATATACATATATACATACATACACATATATAAACACGCATATATACATATATATGTATATATATACATATATAATATGAATATATACATACATATATACATACATACATGTAGATACATACATATACATATATATATAAACAAATATATATATATAATATATCCTTCAAGATTGAGGCAATTTTTTTGTTTTAATCTAGGTTTAACTTTCTCTACATTAAAAACCGATCTTGAAATGAATTAAAGCAATTTATTCTCAATTAATGGAAATTTTGAAAACTCCAAACGCAATTGTAAATTATTACTTGATAAATAGTTAAACAGTTTGTAGTTTTCAAAATCTCCATTAATTGAGAATAAATTGCTTTAATTCATTTCAATCACTAAGTTTAAAAAATGCAAGCATTAATTATTTCTGGAGATATACTCAGTGACCGGCTGACCTAACAGGATAGGGCGAAGCCCAGGCTTCGGCCAAGCACCAAAAAAACAAAATGACCTCAGAAAGATTTCATACTTAAAGGGGAACTTTCATATAAATTTTTATCGAATAGGTGCGAAAAGAAAGTTGGATATTTGGGTGTATATACACCGACATCAAAGAGGAAATAACACTAGATGCGAAAGTTTGAATTCATTAATTTTATTACTGTCCAATTCATGAGGCTAAGACTTTGAAAGTATCAAACGTTTGTTTTTGTAGCATACTTTTTATAACTCCTTGTAAACTTTACAATTGCTAGCTGGGGGATCGGACAAAATCACCCCGGGCAACCCCCACCATCTACTTAAAACAAAAGGAAAACAGATAAAATCTCAAATGAATAAAAATATTAAAAATCAGTTTTCATATTTTAATTTTAATTTAATTGAATTTAGGAAAATTAGATACCGTAGAACTAATTTTCGCAAGGTATGAAAATTAAGCAACTACAGAATAAATGTTAACTTAATAATAATGGACCAGTTTTCCTACCTAGCAAAAAATGGGCGAATTTTCCATGGACGAATTATCCATGGGCGAATTTTCCATGGACGATTTTTTTATGGACGAATTTTCCGGGCACCCAAATGCCGGGGGGGGGGCAAATTTTACTACCACCCCGAGCGGCAAAAGGTCTAGCTACGCCACTGCTATAGTGTATCAGTTTAAATAGAAACCGAAACCAAAATTTATGAAGAAAAAAATTATATGCATATATATATATATATATATATATATATATATATATATATATATATACTCTAGCAGAGCCCGTTAACCGGCGTTGCTTGGAGGAAGCCCCCCCCCTCCTCGTAAAAAGTAACCTGCAGGTACTGTTTGAATCTGAAAAAAGCAAACAAGGGAATGCGTAAATCCATATGGAATAATAAAATTAAGCAAAAATGGTCTATTAGAATATGAATAGAAAGTATAAACAGATTTTTTTTTAGAATCTAGGGATTCTGACTGTATATGAACTGTTTAGATTGATAGAAACTCTTCATGTTAAGAACGGCTTTCAGAATAGACACCATTGATTGTGCTTTTTTGCCACTTCGCTATTTTTTAATAGTTTATTCAAGTTAAATTCAACATTCACGATATCTTTGTTATTATGTTAGGTGGAAGGACAGAATAGTTACCAAACACCCTCCTCCTCTCCCTGTTAAGAATGACTTTCAAAATAATAACGTTATTATTCAAGCATTGGGGCAGAAGAGCACAAATACCCATGTATTAGTTGCATGGCAGGTTTTTATTTGAGTGGGTGGGAGCGATACTGGTAAATGTCGACATTGAACTACTCTGGCCAAATGACTGCGAAAAAAATCGTCCGCGTCTATCAAACTTAAACATTGATTGGAAACTTGAAACAAAATGAAACTAACTTTATTTTTATTATTACCAGAGAAGATGTATTTCCCCTGTTATTATTTTAGTAAGAACGAATTACTATTTTGTTATCTTCCTTACTAAAATGAAATAAATTGATTAATTCTTTTATTTTTTCCATGCGGACTTGAATAATATTCACAGAAAATGTAAGAAATAAATAACACTACGCTATTGGTCAAATAATACGAGAAATAAGTGATAAACAAGAATTATGTGATCATGGCCCGATGGCCAAGGAATGAAAAACTCCCAAAACTTTCAATCTTTTAAATTAATTGAGAATTTGCTAAGAATTTTAAAGCCGTGAATTGTATTTTATCTATTTCATTTATTCTTTTGTAAACAAAGCAATTGTAATCATTTGTTAATAATTACTTCGTGACTCCTCAGAAGCCTTTAAACTGTCGAATAGAAATCCCTGGCTGAAAAATTCTTAGTAAATTGTGATAATAAAAATAAAGTTCGTTTCATTTTGTTTTTGAATTTCCGATTCGATGTTTAAGTTTCATGGACGCGGACGATTATTTTTAGCGTGATTTGGCCATAGTAATCGGACATTAAATGAGAATTCCCTAAGAATATTAAAGCCGTGAATTTTTATTCGACAGTTTTTTGGGGTTTTTTTTGGGGGGGGGGGTTATTACATTTTCATCCCAAACAAGGCACATTGTAGGAGGCTACTATCAGGGGTAACATCTACTGTGGTACTATGTGGGGATTTGAGCAACAAGATGTCTGTTCACATTACACTTGAACTTCTGCACGTCAGTACAGTTGGGGAAGCAGGGACCTGGAATGGAATTCCAAAGTCTAGCGGTTCTGGGGAAGAAACTACTGGAGTAGAAAGATCTTTTACGTCTAGGTATCTCTACTGTGTGGGGGTGAGATTTAGCTGTCTGTCGCGTTTGTCGAGAGTGTTTACGTCGTGGGGGCAAAAGTGCTTGCAGTTCGTCAGAGCATTCTCCATTAAAATACTTGTAGAACAGGCAGAGGGATGCAACATTTCGTCGATGCGACAGAGGTTGAAGCTTAGATGCCAGTTCAGGGCCTATCAGATTGGCGACTCTCTTTTGAACCTTGTCCAGGGGCGAGAGACTAGTAGCCGATGCACCAGCCAAAATATGACAGCAATACTCCATACGTGGGCGAATGGTGGCCTTATAGAGATACAGGATACTTTCGGATGTTAGTAATTTTCTAGTACGGTAGACAGAGCCTACCTTCTTTGCAGCGGCCCTGGCAATGTTTTCAATGTAATTGTTCCAACTTCCTGTTTTCTGTGAACGTTAGGTCAAGGAGTTTGAAAGATGTACACTCAGATAAAGTGTCGTTGGCCATTGCCATTGGTGGTAGAAAAGGTTTCTTGTAATTATTGAATGAAACTAGTTTAGTCTTGGCGGCATTGAATGTGACCATCCATTTTTGTCTCCATTCCACTACAGATTGGAGGTCATCCTCTAGTGTTTCTGACAATTTTTTAGATATGTGTTCATTTGTTTTCTTGTCGTGCCTTCTATAGAGCGTGGTGTCATCAGCATATATACGCATCTCAGAGGCAATTTTGTCGGGGAGGTCATTTATGAATATTAGGAACAACAGAGGTCCAAGGATAGACCCTTGGGGCACTCCCGCATTTATATCATATTGTTTAGATGTACGACCGTCGAGGACAACCTGGATTTTTCTCTTATTAAAGAAGGATTTAATTATGTTTAGTATTCTACCAGTGATACCGTATGATCTAATTTCCCTGAGGATACCCTCATGCCACACCCTGTCAAAAGCCTTAGATATATCTAGAGCAACCGCTCTGCCCTTCCCGGCTTTGTCCAGTGAGTGGTATATACGTTCAGATATTACAGTTAGGATGTCTGCTGTGGCACGGCTTTGTCTAAATCCATATTGTTGGTCAGTCAGAAGTTTAGCATCTGTAAGGTGATGGACTAGAGCATGGTTAATTAAGGTCTTAAATATTTTGGAAAAAAAGTGGGAGGAGGCTAATGGGGCGATAATTTAATGGGTCCGTTCTTTCGCCAGAATTCTCGAATGCTGGTACCACAGAAGCAGTTTTCCAACAGCCCGGAAAGCAAGATTCATTAAGGCATTTGTTGTAGAGTTTGGAGAGAACTGGAGCTACTTCAACTGAGCACTTTTTTAATAGCACAACTGGGATGAGATCGGGTCCACATGCTTTTGAAGTGTCAAGGCTTTTTATGATAGCATGCACCTGAGCAGATGTGATTTTCAGATCGTCTAGGATGGCGTCTGTCCGCATAGGAAAGTCAGGTAGGGGGTGGTTGAGAGGGTCCAGTGTGGAGTTTGAGGCAAACCGACTGGCAAGCATGTTAGCATTCTCTGTTGCTGAGCAAACAACTTCGTGATTGTTGGTTAGTGGGGGAATTGTTGATTTCCATTATTTACTACACTGTTGTAGATTTTTTAGAAGTCACGAGTTCCTAATTTCTGTGCTTCGATGCGTTTTTTAGTGGTTTCAGCAAATTCTCTTTTAGCTGTCGCTATTTCTTTCTTAACGTTACTTCTAGCTTCTATGCACTTCTGTCTGTTTGAGCTGGACTTATGTCGGTCAAATTTGCGGTATGCATGCTGCCTTTGAGCAATGAAAGTTGCGCAAGTCGAAGTAAACATTTGAGGAGAGTGGGGCTTACTATGAAATTTTCGCATGGGGACATGTGCGTCAATTGCAGTTTTGAATCATTCAGTGGTCTCATTTGCGCACTGTTCAGCAGGAAGAGAAAAATATTTTCCCATGGGGTATCTCTGATAAGATCTCTGATGGCTTCCCAGTCAGCCATTTTATAATATCTCGTTGTTTTGGGCACTAGCTCCTCTGTTTTGGCTCTAGAGTTTAGGGCGATTTCAACCATTATCACTGCATAATAAAAATCCAAGTTGTCCTCGACGGTCGTACATCCAAACAATATGACATAAATGCGGGAGTACCTCAGGGGTCTATCCTTGGACCTCAATTATTCCTGATATTCATAAATTACCTCCCTGATAAAATTGTTTCGGAGATGTGTATATTTGCCGATGACACCATTCTCTATAACAGATATGAGGGGAAAACAATGAACTCATATCCAAGGAAATGGCAGATACACTAGAGGATGACCTCCAATCTGTAGTGGAATGGGGACAAAAATGGTTGGTCACATTCAATGCTGCTAAGACTAAGCTTGTTTCCTTCAATAACTACAAGAAACCTTCTCTACCACCAATAGCAATGGCCAAGAACATGTTGCCTGAAAATACTTCTTTTAAACTCCTCGGCCGCCTAACGTTTACAGGGAATATGAACTGGAATAGATACATTGAGAGCATTGCCAAGGTTGCTGCAAGGAAGGTTGGCTCCCTCTACCGTGCTAGAAAACTACTTACGCCTGACAGTATCCTGTACCTCTATAAGGCAACCATTCGCCCATGTATGGAGTACTGTTGTCACATCTGGGCTGGTGCATCTGCTGCTTGTCTCTCGCTCCTGGACAGGGTTCAAAAGAGAGTCGCCAACCTGATAGGTCCTGAACTGTCATCTAGGCTTCAGCCTCTGTCCCATCGACGAGATGTTGCATTCCTCTGCCTGTTCTACAAATACTTTAATGGTGAATGCTCTGACGAACTGCAAACACTTGTAGCTCCCCGACGTAACTACCCCCGACAAACCCGACAAGCTACTAAGTCTCATCCCTTTACAGTAGAGATCCCTAGGTGCAAGAAAGCCTTTTACTCCAATAGTTTCTTCCCAGAAATGTGGGTCTTTGGAACTCCCTTCCGAGATTCTGCTTTCCCAACTGCAGAAGTTCAAGTGTAATGTGAACAAACATCTTTCTAATCATCTCCTTTCATAATGACCCTGCTAATTAAGTCCCTGATAGTAGCCCCCTGCTTCAAAGTGGCACTGTGCCTTGTTTGGGGTGAAAATTGAAAAAAAAAACGATCAGCATTCCCAAGTGGGCTGTCAGCATTCGTTATACAATCATCGGGAACTGTGGTCAAAAACAGATCTAGAAGTGATGCGTGTTGTTCTTGCTGATCAGTGAAACGGGTTGGGAAAGTAACCATTTGTGATAGGGAGTAAGCTATAGAGAAGCTATGTGTTGTGTTGCCTGCTGCATCTGTGTAAGTAGAGAATCCAAGCCAGTTTTTATGGTGAACATTAAAGTCACCAAATACATGTACTTGTGCGCTAGTGTCGAGGGAGAGTGCTGTGTCTATGCTGTCAGAGACTTTGTTTATTATGGTGCAGTCCTGGGTCGAGGGAAAGCGGTATAGAAAATAAAAGTAGCTAATGTTCTGTTGCATGTTTCTAAAGCACATAAAGGCTTGATCGTCCGATTCTAGGGAAGGGTATTACGAATGTAAACTCCAGTCCGTGCATATGTCTGTCAGAGTCCTTATGGCAGATTGGGAGATATCTAGGCATGTTAAAGTAGTTAGAGGGGATGAAGGAGTGTAGGTTAGTCTCACTTAGTGCTAAGATATCCGGGGTATTTGTTAGGAGAAATGCTTCTACATCAGCTAAATTAGTTCTAACCCAACGGATGTTCGTGAATGTAAGCCTCAAGGGAGGAGGCAAGTTGGATTTGTTTGACCCTAAGCCTGGGTTTAAAGGCTTTACCTATTTCGTTTTTTTTTTTTTTTTTTTTTGCTGTTTTTTGTGCATGAGTAAAAAAGCAATTTTAATTGTTTGTTAACAGTTGCAAGCATATATGGAGAAGACTGTGTGTATATGAATTATTTTACTTACGCAAGTTAGTTCCATGAAATCAGGCTATTACTAGTTAAGTGTCTGTTTATGAGCGGTTAATAGTTTTTATTTATTTTTTTTAGCGCTCGTTAGTGTGTCCTGTGGATAGCAACGGAACTGTAGATAATCTATGTGGGAAAATCCGACCGTATTTATGCAAGTTTTTACTTGTGAATGCCTGTAGTATTATATGAGGTTAACGATATGTAAGTGTCTGTTTCTGAATGATTATTAATCGGTAAATGTTGGTCGTTTTAATGTTAGTGTTTCCTGTGGAGGGCGACGCCGTGTTTGGCCCATTTTAGAAGTGTTCGTTAATGTAGTAATTCGTTTCATTCTGGAAGATGAGAATGTCCGGTTTCGGCCAATCGTAAAAGCCGGAATATTGTCGGGGAGTAGTTAATAATTTTTATGTGGAAATCGAAAGGAATATGTTATGTCTGTGTATGTAATTTTACAGTTACCAAAGGTGTAATCGCACTGTAGTAGAAAAATGCAGAATCGAACTCGGTAACAACTGGTAGTATATAGAGAGAAAAGTATGGACTTCTTCCTCTTATAATGTTGCGATTGTAATCGTGGTTCTACACGGATTGAATCTAGCATTTTAATATCATGACTGATTGTGTATGTAACGGCGTGCAACAGTCATATAAGATGGCGGATAATAGTTTAGACATAATAAATTTGTATGTGACATCTGCTATTGCAAACCAACGGTAATTTGGTCCAGAGGGGAATTTCTGCAATCAAAATATTATATATATATATATATATATATATATATATATATATATATATGCAGAATATATATATATATTCTGTATATATATATATATATATATATATATATATATATATATAGTATAAGTTCCTTTATTTATCCAAAAATTGTTGACTACATATATGATTAAGCTGTGATTTCCTTTAAAATTTAGCTTCATCAAGCCATTTTACAAACTAAACAGCAATTTATAACATGCTATGCAGCTCTACCGGTTATTGAGAACTACCGATATAATTTGATGTAACCATCACCTTTAATTATACATGTATGGGATTGGAGCAAAAATAATGTCGTTTTTTGGACGTTCAACTCCTTTCATAATAAACTTTATTAATCGAAATAAGAACCACTAGAATCGACACACGATAAACAAATTTATTCGTCCCATTAGCATAGAAATCCGGAGTTCTGGAAGCGATGAAGTCATTGAAGGTTAATTCGGCATCATCTCGGCTTTTGATGCGTTTTTCGTGCAGGACGTTATCGAGATGCGTGAAAAAGTGATAATTAGTGGGCGAGAAATCCGATGAATATGGCGGATGAGGCAGAGTCTCTGAAGCCGATCCTCACAAAACCACAGGAGAATTTGCTGTTGAACTCGAGGTCGATCACTCAACATAAGCATAGAAATTCGGAGTTCTGGAAGCGATAAATTCATTGAAGATCGATTCGGCATCACCTCGTCTTTTGAAGTATTTTTTGCACAGGAAGTTGTCGAAATGCTTGAAAAAGTGATAATTGGTGGGCGAGAGGTCAGGTGAATATGGCGGAAGAAGCAGAGTCTCGTAGACCAATTCGTTCAACTTCTGCGGGGCAGTTGAGCAACATGCGGGCGAGCGTTGTCATGGAGAAGAATTAGTCTCTTTATATTGACCAATCTCGGGCACATACGTTGGAGCTTCTGGTGCATTTCGTCAATTTGTCGGCAGTACTTCTCCGCCGGGTTCAAGAAGCCCGGATTCAAGAAGCTGTGATGGATGAGACCGGTCGCAGACCACCAAACAGTCACCATAACCTTATTTTTTTTGTGCAATTTTGGCTTCAAGAAGTGTTGTGGAGTTTCTCTGGCATCTTACCAGTGTTGGACGCCGCTAGTTGTCGTAGAGGATCCACTTCTCATCACACGCTACAATCTGCTTGAGACATGGGTCGTTTTTGTTGCGCAGAAGGAGCGTAGAAGCACGGTTACCGAGAGAGCAGGCCAATGAACATGAAATGCGTTACGTCATTACCATATCAACATGTAGGTAAAGGCACAAAGGTACCTAAACTTTCCGGTGCTCAACCACGTGGCCATTTGTCTTATATTTGTGTTTGTTGTAATTTTGTTTTTATTCTCCATTTGGATTATTATTACAATTACCATAATTTCATATTGGGGGGATTTTAATCTAACGAAATATAACGGTAAGTGAACTTGTTTTATTTTTATCAAAGGAACTTTTATTTCTATCGAAGGAAGTCGAATATTTTTAAACTGAAAAACAAACAATTTTATATGAGAATTTTTTCAGCCCGTTCTTTGTATAATAAATAAAACTTTTCATTGAGTATTTCCAAATATTTTAAAGTTAGAAGCATTTTTCACGACAGTTTTTTGTTTCCTTTTTTGTTGTTATTTTATTTTTAAACTAAAACGATTGATTAATTCAATATTTTAACACCGGGCGTAATTTATTTCTTTGAAATATATTTGAAACTTAAAAGTTTTTGTTTGCTTTATAACATTTTATCTGTAAATAATTAACGTGACTGAAATGGGAAATGAAATAGGAAATTTTCTCCAGAGATATGTGGACACAAATTCATCTTTAAAATTCATTGGCACTTCTGTACGACAGTGGCATGAGGCGAATGTGTGTTTTTTAATTTCAAGAACGGCCGATAGAGGGCGTTTCTTATTCAAAGAATAGGGGTCGATAACTCGTCTCTGTCAACTCGTGCCACTGTCGTACAGAAGTGTGAATTCATTAACGAATCAGTTTTAATTAAAGTTTTGATATGAACTAAAAATAAAGAGTACATTAAATTTTAGTTAACATACTTCTTGTGTTTTATCTTATAAATAAATTCATGCACCGTGCTGAAATAATAATGTTATTTAGAAAGCCATTCTTAACAGGGCCGGGGGGGGGGGCTCTCACCTAACAATTTAATGAAAAAAAGATACCACAAAAATTTTATTTAACTTGAAAATCCTGTCTAAAATATATCATAAAAGTAAGAGGGGCGTGCAATAAGTAATGCCCCTGACCCACTTCCCATAGCAGTAGAGCAACGAAACTTGGCACAGTTATTAGTCTTTCTCTACATGGGAACCACCCAGAGTTATACATTTCTCCCATCGATCGATGCAGCTCTGGAGACCGTTTTTGTAGAACACCCCGGGTTGGTCCCCCAACCACGATATGACTTCAAAAATCAAGGCTGCATCATCTGGGAAACGCTTTCCTTTCAAAAACAACTTCATGGCTGGGAAGAGATGAAAGTCAGATGGTGCAAGGTCAGAAGAGTAGGGAGGATGGGGAAGGATTTCATAAGCATACGCCCGTGCTTCTGATCTGGCGACATGCGAGTTGTGGACCGGAGCATTGTCCTGCAGGAGGAGGGTACCTTTGCTGATCTTGCCCCGCCTCTTGATTTTTATAGCTGCCCTTAATTTCCTCAAAAGTGAAGCATAATAGGCTCCTATAATTGTGGTACCCTTCGCCAGGAAATCTGTCATCACTACTTCGTCCTGGTTCCAGAAGACTGTGAGCATTAGCTTGCGTTCTTTGGAGGTGATGAGTCCAAGTGCTTCCACTGCATTGACTGGGCTTTGGTCTCTGGATTATAGTGATGGACTCAGGTTTCATCCTGTGTAATCAGTCTTTTGAAAAACTTTGATTCATCTTCTTAGCACATCTCCAAATTCATCCTCGAGTACTCGGCGCGTTCTCGCTTCTGGAATGGTGTGAGCAACCTGGGAATCCATCTGGCAGACACCTTATGCATATGCAAATGGTCATGAATGATAGCTTCCACAGATCCTGTACAAATGTTGACATCTTGGCTTCATCAATAGCAGAAGGGGGGGCGACCATGTCTGGGAGCTGTTTCCACAGACTTCCGGCTATGTTTGAATTCACGATGCCAGCGTTTTACAAGGTCATATGATAAGGCATTATCACCATAAGTTTCTTTTATTTCATCAAAAGTCTCCTGTGGTGTGTGTCCTTTCAAATACAAAAACCGGATCACTGCTCGACATTCAACAGGCTCCATTTCACACCTGACTCAGTTACACCTGTAAAACAGAAACCACAATTAGTTCAGAGCTGTAATTTGCCACATAACCCGTAGAGATATAAATCATTGCACATACAAAATTTCAGCTAGATCAGACAACTGGAAGTGGGTCAGGGGCATTACTTATTGCACACCCCTCGTACACTGCACAAACACTATTATTATTATTATTATTATTATTATTATTATTATTATTATTATTATTATTATTATTATTATTATTATTATTATTATTATTATAACAATAGTAAAAAGGTACTTCACGGGGAATGTGGACCCTGCGTAAACGGGTTTTAATTTAATGGTTGCTCCCTAAAAAGCGCATATGCAAAAGGTTTTCATTGGTTTATTTAATTAAACTTTTTTGAAGGTACTATTTGAGGCAAAAAAAAGCCAAAATAAATGTAACAAAAAATAAACATATTAGTGTGTAAAATATGATATAATAAAAATAAATTAAAATAAAATGAAACTAAAATAAAAACAAGCACGAAATAAAAGTAGGAATCAAATTTAATTAAAAAAAAATGCATAAAAAATTCCAAAAATAAAATACACGCTCGATTACAAAAAAAAGTGTATTAGGTATATACGAAGAAAGTGAAAGAAAACCACAGGAAACAGCCATTAAATTAACACCCGTTTACGCAGGGTCACTTCCTCGTGAAATGCCAAAACAAACTGTAGATGACATCGACTAGCGCCACACAAACTAGTTGTGAAGGCTCAGGGAAGATGGAAGTCCGAGGTGGGAAAGTACTAACCAAACCTCCACTGGAAGTGTACAGTTCAAATCTGGTACCATGTTTCTTTAATTGTTTGTTCACTAAATTCATAATTCATTTTTATCAGTATTTGATTGTATATTGCTTTAAATTTACGTAATTTTACATGGATGATATTTATATTTTATATTGAATAAAGTTTAGTTTCATTATCAATCGAATTGGGTTCCTTTTTTTTTTCTTTTCTGTTTTAGCTTGTTTTAATGCTCGTTTTAAAAATGCCCTTATATATATATATATCGACAGTAACTGTTCACACAAATCTTACCTACATTGCATGCAAGGATTTTTAGTTAACCGGCCTTCTATATCTCGGTGACCATGGTAGAAGACACCTCAAAACGACATTTTTTTTTATTATCGTTTACTTCATGCGGCATCCATTTATCCAACTTTTTTTACTTTACTTATTTGCTTTAAATGGAGAAAGACTGTTGAGTGGTCGACCTCGAGTTTAACAGCAACTTCTCGTGTGGTTTTGCGAGGATCGACTTCAATTATGGCTTTCAAATGTTCGCTATTAACCGTTGCGAAATTCCTTGAACCACCGTTATGCCACACGTTAGTTAGTGGTTCCTGGGCCAAACACACCATTGATATCACGAGCTGCCTCGGTAGCTTTTCGGCCTAGTTTGAACTGGGGCAAGAAACTCGTACGGATTTGAATTTTGTCCATGCTGTCGAAAAGCCTGCAAAAAAAATGAATAAAGAGATTGAGAACGGTAACGAATAACAAGATTCGATAAAACGACAAAAGCGCTTCAAAATTATATATATATATATATATATATATATATATATATATATATATATATATATATATATATATATATATATATATATATATATACTGCTGGGGAGCCATGATGTAATATACTGTTTTTAAATCCCCGAAACAGTGTTTCATGGTAAACAACTGATGATCCCTTGAAAAATAAATTATTGGTATTATAGTAAATTCGAGAGCGAGTTGATGCACTGATTGCAGGTGATTAAATGACTTACTGACTAGATGGTTTTCTAACGAATGATAAAAAATATTTTTTGTATAGTTTTAAAGGTTAAAAACTTCCAAGATATATATATATATATATATATATATATATATATATATATCAATGAATTAATTCAGAAATCATATATAAAAGTAACATATGTGAGAAAATGATATTGTTTTTGCTTTTGCACCAACCTAATAACTTAAGAGTCTCAGTTTCGAATAACAATAAGTTCGGCCATGCTGATGGATCGTATACGACGAAACACATGTTTGTGGGTAATTATATTTTAAAAGTATATGTGTCGTTCCATGTCTGGGAGCATCACATTAGTAGAGGGGAAAATATTCTCAGCTCGCATTAAGATAAAAACTCTCTTGCGTATCATTGAATTCGTTCAAAAAGTATGAATAAAATATACAAAATAAATTACCTCAATAAAAAAACACGGTAAATTCAAACATTAATGAACATATTGATTACTAAAAAGAACAAAAGCAGCAACATATCTGTTTGAATTCGAACAGTTATATGACGTTTTATAAACCATCCACTCGGTGCCATAAACGCTATATACACTATACACTTTTTCGTTCGGAAATAGGAAAAATTCATCTATTTCATCTTCAGAGCACTACAAATATATTTTCAAATATTGTACTGGTATGTTTCTTTTTTGTTTTGTTTTTTTTTTGTTTATTAGTTTATGTTTATTAGTTTATGTTTATTAATTAGTTTCTGCACTCAAGGGTTTTCGTTAATATTTCAGACGTTTTCATTATTGTTATCCGTTGTATCTTCTCAGCCATCCATCTGATTCCAATTGCTCCTATTTTTTTTTTTCGAAGTTTTCGTGGATTGTTGCTAATATTGCTTCTATTATTGGTGTTATTTTGACTTTTTGTTGTTGTTGTTGCTGTTGTTGTTGTTGTTGTTATTATTATTATTATTATTATTATTATTATTATTATTATTATTATTATTATTATTTACTCACCAGGCGTAATCACACAGGCCATCGTCAAATACTTCCCATGGATAACAACTTGCGGTGTTCTCTGGAGTATGAGTGACAACAAGTTTCGCTCAGATTTCCAGTACTCGCCACCTTTTTCGAAAACTTTTGGAAAAGAATTTGCGTCATCGCAACAGCCACTTACCATTGATTTCTCATTGCTCTTCACTGGAAATTGGGTGGCAATAAGACTCTCCAAGTTCCCAGTCCTCTTTGCGTTCATCCATGTGAGGTCTGGCTAGTGCTTTCTCTCTTTGGTCTTTCCATCCTCCTTGACCCTCCTCACTTGTTTGGTGTGATGCCAGTGTATGATAACACACACAAAAATTATTATTATTATTATTTATTTATTTTATTCTCTTTTTATCGTTTTGGTCATCTTGAAATTCTGCAAGCTGGCACCCGGCGTTTGTTTAAAGAAAAATAATTGAGTGCTAATGACGTCACAAAATGTCCGCAATTTACCCCGGGGGCAAGCGACACAATTTAATATGGAGATTAGATGAGATATTTAAGGATATATTATATCACAGCTTAGTATGCCGAATGGGTGACCATATGGCCGGGTAGCTGGATGTGTGTAAGGGGAGGGGCTTCAAGTGGGAGTGGATGTGGCAGAAGATGCCCTACAGTTCTGCAATTTGTTTCTCTTTTGTTTGCCATGAGTGCTTAACTTGAAAAGACATCGACGCCGAAGCCCCCCCCCCCCTCCACTCTCCTGAATTTCAACCCCAGGTCGTCGTCTTTACATTCGATTACAAATCTTTTTTTTAAGGAAGGGAACATTATTTATTTTGGGTTTAGCTTCATTTTATTAAACGTATTTTCGACTTAATCTTCACACATGCATAAACAATTTTTTAGCCAATTTAACAAGTTTACATTATCTACAAATTTAATACTTACAAGTTTTCTTTTCTTTAGATTTTTCACTTGTATGGTTGCTGTTTTATATAAATATTGGGGGGGGGGTCTGCGTTCGCGGCGAAGAACAATAAACAACAAATAATTCAATTGTACAAGATTAGGGTCTGGACATTTTGTGCTACTCCGCCACTTTTCCAGTTACCGCTGGGATACAAATCCGCTTACACACACACACACACATACATATATATATATATATATATATATATATATATATATATATATATATATATATATATATATATACTAGACAACCCGTGACCCGTTGGGTCACTCAGTGTTGAGAAATTATAGCAACATTTAATAAATCCAATAAACGTGATTGATACGACTGCTGGTTGTTGGCCCATTATATATATATATATATATATATATATATATATATATATATATATATATATATATATATATATATATATATATATATAGATAATGTTTTGTTTAACAAAGTTATAAAAACAAATATTTCTTATATGGCTAAAGCTACCGATATATTATTTTAACATGATTCCTGGCATATACTCAAAAAGCATATTTTTTTAAAAATCTTGAGTGAAAAATGCCATTTATGGATTGTTGGGCTCGCTGAAAACGTGCACAGTAAAACAATACATTGTAAAATAGTAGATTTATTTGTAAGAAAATTGCGTTAAAATAACTTAAACGTAATACGGAAATGGACGATGTAAAAAAATGCAGAAAGTATTAACAATTGTTTATTTGGATAATTTAAAATGCAAAAAAAATTAGGCCGCTGAAAACGTACACAGTAAAAAAAAATACGTTGTCAACAGGTCAAAGTTGATTTATTTGTGAGAAAAATGCGACAGTATAGTTGTAATACAGAATAGTTGCAAAACATCCCCTAAGGGATCAGTATGTTATATTAGCTATGGAATTAATGTATGAGCATGACACTTGTGACGTAAAGAAAATAGTTTTTGTGACATAACAGAAGCATTTCTATGAAAGTATATTAAAATGAAAAAAGAATATAGATAGATTTCTATGAGTCATTCTGTTTATAATTGTTTATTTTTGAAAAAAAAAAAATTACAACCATTGAATTATAAGTGGTCCTGCATCACAGCTTGGATTTTTATCAGCCACTTGTGGTCTTGTAACTTTGCGTTTAGGCATGATCTGAAAGGAAATACATTATTTCAATTTTCTTCTTCTTCATTAGTAGTAGTAGTATTAGTAGTAGGAGAAGTAGTAGGGAAAATACATGTCAACCAGTAGTAGTAATAGTACGATAAGGAAGAGGAGGCGTAGTAGTAGTAGTAGTAGTAGTAGTAGTAGTAAGAGGAAGAGGAAGAGGAGGCGTCGTAGTAGTTGTAAAGAGGAGAAGTAATAGTAGTAGCAAGAAGAGGAGGCATAGTAGTAGGAGGAGGAGGATAGTGCACAAGCAAACAAGCAAACATCCAAGAACGACAGAGTTTTAGTATCATATAGATAGATGGGCAATACCCGCACAGGTTCGAATCCTGTTCGTAGCGGATCATTTTTTATACACTGTGTAGAAGATAATAAAACAATCATGTAATATTTTCTGTGATTTGGAGAAGAAGCTGGGATGGCCGAGTGGTTAAGGCGTTGGAATTGAAATCCATGGGCAAGGTCCGCACAGGCCCGAATCCTGTTCGTAGCGGATCCTTTTTTATACACTGTGTGGGAGATAATAAAGCAAGCATGGTAGTAAGAGGAGGAAGAGGAGGCGTAGTAGTAGTTGTAAAGAGGAGAAGTAATAGTAGTAGCAAGAAGAGGAGGCATAGTAGTAGTAGGAGGAGGAGGATAGTGCGCAAGCAAACAAGTAAACAACTAAGAATGACAAAGTTTTAGTATTATATAGATACATTATTTGCTGATGGAGTATCTAACATACGGATATATATATCATAAGCCTGACGAATCCTATAGTTGGATGAAACGCAGAATATTCAGTGTAGCTTAATCGCCATATATATTTTATAAATTACTATATATATATATATATATATATATATATATATATATATATATATATATATATATATATATCTGTGTGTGTGTGTGTAAACGGATTTGTATCCTAGCGGTAACTGGAAAAGTGCCGGAGTAGCACAGTAGTATATATATATATATATATATATATATATATATATATATATATATATATATATATATATATATATATATATATATATATGAACAAAAAAAATGGACTAAGAAGGAAGAAATCGATTTTTCAATATTTTTCCATGAATTTTGTTAATTTTAAGTAAAAAATTTCTATTTTCCTGATCATTATTATTATAGCATATAAGATTAAGTGGAAAAATTAATCCTAAAAATGGTAAGACCGTATCCTGGCGAGGATATAAAAAAACCAATTGCAGGATTAAAGCAGTCCAAAATGACTTACAAGCAGATTTTTGATATTTTACGAAAAGAAAATGTGAAAACATCTCTTTCCGTATTGAAGCAAATTGATCAAATGTTCGAAGCCAAACGCTGTGTACAAGGAAGCCATTTTTATCTAAGAAGAACATCAATGATAAAAAGATTTTTCTCGTGTTATGACAAGAAAAATACAGACTGGTTCAGGAATGTTTTCTAGTTAGATAGAATCAAGATTTTGTCTTTAGTGATGCCTCTAAACGATGCAATCGAAGAACTGAAGAAAGATTTTCACCAAGTTGCATAAAAACGGCAGTGTAACACGGGAATGGAGGGATAATGGTATGATGAACTTTTACTGCAGCAGGAGTTTGGGAACTTATTAGATGTGAGAAGTCAATCAATGCAAAGGAATACATTCGAATGTTAGAAACAGGGTTGTTACCAAGTATACAGAAGCTGGGAATATCTCAGAACATTGCTAAAGTCACAAAAAATGGTTTTCTAGTAATTAAATGAATGTGATATTTTGGTTCAAAGGTCAAAGTCCCGATTTAGACCCAATCGAGAATATTTGGTCCATGATATCTCGTGCATTGACTGGAAGAACTTTTGAGAACAATGACAAACTGTAGGAGGCTGTGCAAAACGAATGGAATAACATCTCCGCTTCACAGTGTTCAACTTTGGTTAAGCGCATGTCTAAAAGGATTGACTTTTAAAGAAATCAAAAAGGAATGCGATTCCATCCTAAGCATTTATTAAAGTAAATGTCTTGTTCTGTTGCATTAGTCTCGTTTAAGTTTCCTTGTTCAATTGTTTTTTGTTCAATATAGCTTTTAGTGCAATAAAATGTATAAAATTTGTTTGGTTCATTTTTTTTTTTTTTTTTTGCTCACGCATATATATATATATATATATATATATATATAAATGGGAAATAACTTTACTGGAATGGAAAAAATTTTAAATAATGAAGAAAAATGGACCATATTAATCGACTAAAATAACAAGAGGGGAAAAGCAAAAACAAACAAACGGGAAATTGTCCCTTTGTTTGCCCTCCGCCTTTATTTATTTTGAATATGGTCCATTTCTTCATCATCATATATATATTCCTATTTAAGACGCTCAATTAGCAAATTATTTTCTGAAACACACACACACACACACACACACACACACACATATATATATATATATAGCCTTTGGATCCCCCTCAAAATAAATACCCCCGACAAACCCAACAAGCAACAAAGCCCTACCCCTACACAGTAGAGATCCCTAGATCTAAGAAATCCTTCTTCTCTTCCACAGTACTTCTAAACTTTGAAATACTTTTCAGGTTTCTTGCTTCCCCAACTGTACTGACATGCAGAAGTTCAAGTGTAATGTAAACAGACATCTTGCTGCTCAACTCTCTACATAGTATTCCTACAACTCATGTCCCTGATAGTAGTCCACTAAATCAAAGTAGCACTGTGCCTTGTTTAGGGTGAAAATTTAATAGCGTGTCAGGAAGCGATGAAAAGAAATCAAATAAATTTCAACTTGTTTTCATTGGACTTGAAGACACACATATTGTAGTCAGCCGGAAAGTAGGAAAACGGAAGACAGTTTCGAAGGCGTGCAGTTCTAAGAAAGGAGCTTTGTTCATGGAATCGACGTTTAGGTTTAGGCACAGATAAAGAGTAGGGGAAATTATTGTTAGTGTTTCTTATGAAAGTTTGGTGAGAGGCGATTATAGATTGGAGCTCAGTCGAGCACTTGCCATGAAAATAGCGATAAAGCAGAGACAAACTCGCAACATCTTTTATGAGAGAAAGAGGTTGCACGGAAGAGAAAAGGACATCCCCTACGAGGCTAGGAAGTCTTTTTGAACTCAATCAAGACAGGATAAGTCCTTTCTAGCAGCTCCTGCCCAGATGTGGCAACAGTACTCCATCCTTGGACGTACCTGGCTCTTATATAGATAGAGAATTGCATAAACAGTGAGATAGCTAATGGATCGATAGAAGGATCCCACCATTTTTCCAACGGCCTTGGCAACGGATTTGATGTACAGTACATGTTTCATTCCAGAAGCTTGTCAAAACATGTGGCCTCCCCAAGACGAGAGCCATGCATTTCAATTGATGCCAGATGGGGATCAGGACGTTTATGATGTAAAGATAAAAGCTTGCTTTTAGATACATTAAAAGTATAACAAGCCACTTCTTTCCCCATTGTACCACGTGCTTACGGTTTTAGATGTGCTACCATAGAGGGTAGTGTCATCAGCATAAATATCTACGAATGATGTAAGGACGTGATTTGGAAGATCATTAATGTAGATCAGGAAGAGAGTTGGGCCCAGGATGAACCCCTGAGGGACTCCAGCATTAATATTGTGAGCTTGTGATTTCTGCCCATCAACTACTACTCTTATGAACCTATCAGAGAGAAATGATTTAATAATTGAGAAGACATTTCCAGCTATACCGTAGCTGGAGATCTTGTGAAGTAAACCTTTATTCCATATCCTATCAAAGGCCTTTGAGATGTCAAGAGCAATTGCCCTAGAAAGGTAGCCTCCGTCGAGAGATTCGCTAATTCTATGAGGTATAACTGTAAGCACATCTGTAGATCTAGCAGAACGGAAACCATATTGCGTGTCACGAGGAAGGTTAATTTTTCTGAAATGGTTGATTCCTTCTGTATTTAACACAGATTCTAGCAACTTACTCATGACGCACAGGAGACTTATTGGCCTGTACTGAGAGGGAGATGAGCGATCACCTGAATTCTTAAATACAGGACATACTGATGAGATTTTCCAGGGTGATGGGAAGCAATTCTCCTTAAGGCAATGTTTAAACAGTTTTGTAAGTATGGGCGCTAGTTCTGGTTGAAGTTTTTTGAGTACTATAATTGGAATACTGTCAGGGCCGGTTTCTTTACAAGGTTTTTGATTAGCTTGTCAACATCACGTACAGATATTTGTATATCACATAGCATGTTTTCTGATACAGAAGGAAATATTGGAGGTTGGCGGCCTTGGTCGCAAAGGGTAGAATTAGCAGATAAAGTAAACTTCATGCCCAGAAGAGAAGAGCCAATTCTGGATAAAGATGGTGGCCACTCAAAATATCGACAGTTGACATAGTGTATTAACGAGGACCCGCATTAAGTTGGTCTGCAGTTTGACTTGTTGCTGGCTATCTTGCTCTTGTTTGTTGCTGGATTGCAACATTTTTAAATGAGAGGCAGCTGTCGTACAAAGCTAAAACTCTGTAATAACATCTTTGTACAAATATTCCCTCCGACAATGACACTTCTCTAGCCTCCCCCCCCGTCTAAAGAAAAAGTCCTGTGGTGATGGAAAAGTTGTGACGCATGTAGGCCTGACAGGCTGGAAGCATGTAGTAACCGATCTGCACACAGGTGACAAGAGACTTATTCTAATATCGCTTTTTACAACTATACTTAGGCAATTGTGAGCTCGGTGGGGCTTTTTGTGTTACATTATGGAGGTACCAAATCAACATACAGACATGTGTTTGTGACAGAGGGTTCATCTAAATATGTGTTATTATGTGTCGTTTACTAAATGTATATATATTGGCTTCTTCACTAACTGTATCCTAAGTTATCGTGTTGCAATCTATTTACATTTCAGCGATCATCATTAGTAAATAACAACATGTTTCTATATATATTTATGTATGCGTACATATATTTATTTAAAAAAATATTGCCTACCAAACTCCTGTGTCCGTTTTTGGTCTACAGACATGAAACTTAATAGATAGGGTATTCAAACCCATGCGGAATTTTATATTTGGGTTTATCCGGGGGAAAGTGGTGCAAAAGGGCGAAAATTTTAAAAATAAAATTTTCCAGATAAAGGTTGAACGACGACATAACGAATATGCATGCGTAACGTAATAGCTTTTAGTTCATGTTTTAATATTTAGCCCTACAGCGAACATGTCTTTATAGCTCGGGTATAAATGTCAAAGGAAAAAGTAAATTATAAGGTAAACGTTTTAGTTTCGATTCTAGGTGGTGGCGCACGAGACATTTTTTTTAAGTTTTTAAATCATTTAAAGCAATGCCGGGCGGTTTGCTAGCGTACATATATATATATATATATATATATATATATATATATATATATATATATATATATATATATACTCCGAGAAATTCGGTTTTCTTTTGTGTGTATCGATATTCATATTAAAAGCCCTCTTTTCTATTTATTTATTGTATTTATTTGCTTCGCCACCAAAGCAAATTAAGCACAAGGCCGTTTTTAATGTGAGGTAAAAACCAGTTCCCCTAAAAGTAGCCAAAAAGAGGGCACTCTGGTTACCAAAAATAATAATTGTCCCAATATAGAGGGTTTCTCCTCCATTGACTGGTACAAATTATCTTAAGTGCAGCATCTGCAGAAAAGATACTACACTTTGATCTTGGCCCGAAGGCCAAGAACAACAGAAAAAAGGCAAGGTATTTATTTGCTCCCCCACCGAACAAATTAGGCACAGGGTCGATTTTTAATGTGAGAAGTGAAGGGGAAATTTTTGCTCAACATACACATCAGAACACCCGGGCAACGCCGGGCTGAAATGCTAGTATATATATATATATATATATATATATATATATATATATATATATATATATATATATATATATATATATATATATGCGCGCATTTGTGATTAAGAGTTGGATAAATATTCTCCCAATTTTAATATTTTATCTCTCTCCTTTCCTTCTCTCTCCTCTCTCTCTCTCTCTCTCTCTCTCTCACACACACACACACACACACACTTTTTTGTCTTTCTCTTCCTTTTCGTATTCCTTAGCTTCGTGTTGCTTGTCTCTTTCTTTGCCATTTCATTAATTTCTCAGAGAAGCAGAGCCGTATTTCGCGAAATTCTCGTTTCCATCACTCTGAACGGTAAACCCTAACCCGATCAGCCTCCTCGTACACCTTTCCTCTCATTAAGAACCTCTTGTATACCCACCCAACCTAAGAACTTTTTTTTTTTCATTAAATGTCCTTTTTTTCTAATTTCGCTCTGCTTTCCCGATCCCTCGATTTCTTATCCCCCTCGGGTAAAACCATGAACGAGACCACGCTCTCTCTTGCATTTCCTGCGCTGGGGCCCAACCTGATCGGCACGACAATCTCTAACGCCCACATCTTGTTCGGAGCAACGACGCTATAAGGGCGGTGTGTTCTTCGTATATTATATGGGTTAGGTCGAAGGTCAGCCTTCAAGTATTTTTGTAATCGGCTTTGCCGGCGGCCAACCCTTACCGAAAGCTCGGGCCCCCTGGTGTCACAATGTCATAGCAACACTCGCTTGGCTCCAATTATGAGTGGCAAAGGTTTTAATAACATCAATTTGAGTAAAGAAGAGAACGACGGACTTGATTGTGATTCGTATGCTTGTCCGATGTCGTTACGGCGACATTTCTTTGTCTAAATTCGTTACGGCCATTTGGGGGGGGGGTCTTTCTTTCTTCTTTCCTTTTTCGTTGGTCAATAATTATTTTTCATTGTTGATAGCTTTATCAGTTTTCCTAATTGTATTCGGTTTTCTTCTATCGCTTTTTTTATCTGGTCCTGTTTTCATTTTCTAAAGGAACTTCAAGATTGCTGGAGCAACTACCTTGATTATTTAGCGGGGTTTTTTGTTTTGTTTTGTTTTTTTCGTTACGGTAATTAAAGACTGGATTTAATGATGTAACGAGGGAATGAATGAATAAAAGAAAGAAAGAGAGAAAGAAATGAACGAAAAAGAAAAAAAGAAAGAAAGAAGGAAAGAAAGAAAGGAACGGGGACAAAAGAAAGAAAGGAAGGAACAAGAAAGAAAGAAAGAAAAAGAAAGAAAGAAAGAAAGAAAAAGAAAGAAAGAATCAATAAATAAAAACAAAATCAATGAATGAAAAAGTTCAATAAAAATGAAAGGATAACTGAATGAAAAATATATATGAATGAAAAATATATATGAATGAAAACGAAAATACCAATGAAAATTTTTAAAATTAATGAATGGAAAAAGAAAAGATGAATGAATAAAAAAAAAAAATTCTCGCCCTAACATTGATATTAAAAGCCTACGTTTATTATTTAAAAATTATTAAAACGAACTTCTTACTTAGTATTGAATATGCGAGCGACTTCATAAAAGTTAACTAATTTGCCTAATCTTTTGAAAAACGAGCCTCCATTAAATAATTATTAATTTGTTTGTATAGTTCCTTATTAGATAATTGGTTTCATTTAGCTATTATGTTGAATTCTTTTTGTGTATAGTTTCTACATTCTGCATAATTGCGTAGAATTTACGGTAGAGGTGTTCTAGCGCTTAAACATTATATATATATATATATATATATATATATATATATATATATAAAGTGACCTTCTCCGTGCGTGTGGAAAACGTCTCTACAAAACTCCTCTCTGAATATTGAGTCTGCAGACCTACAGACTTGAAACTTGATATATAGGATATTTGGATCTGTGGAACACTTTCGATTTGGTTTATGTCCTCTAAAAAGAGCTGCTAAGGGATAAAAAATGAAGGAAAATCTGTTGACCTTGGAAGGAGTAAATCGACAAACTCCTGATCATGCATACATGTATTTTTTTAACTTTAAGTTAATTTTTAATCTTGTTTATTTGTCTAAAGTGATGGCTCAGATGGTAATGACGCAGGCTGGAGCGGTAAATAACAACTGTCTGGAGTGTTGAATGTTTTGGTTTCGATTCCAGCTGATGGCATCGAAGTCATTATTTTTAACTTTTGAAACCATTACTATGTATATATTTTGGGTACAATATAATAACCAATAGAGAATTTGCTCTATAATAATAAATACGAAATCTGCATGAATTAAAATATATTTAAGCGTATTTTACGACCAGGCAACATCGGGGGGGGTGCTAATCAATCAATAAAATAGAATAATTATATAAAAAGATCAATGAATGAAAAAAAGAATCAATAAACAAGACATGTTCTAGAAATAAAAAAAAATAAAAATAAATGAACAAAAAAAGAATCAATAAGTGAAACTTGCATCAGACATCACATCAACAACATCACATCAACAACATCACATCAACAACATCACATCAAAAACATCACATCAACAAAATCACATCAACAATATCACATCAACAAAATCACATCAAAAACATCACATCAAAAACATCACATCAACAACATCACATCAACCACATCACGTCAACAACATAGCACATCAAAAACATCACATCAACAACGTCACATCAAAAACATCACATCAACAACATCACATCAAAAACATCACATCAAAAACATCACATCAACAACATCACAGCAAAAACATCACATCAATAACGTCACATCAACAACATCACATCAACAACATCACATCAACAACATCACATCAAAAACATCACATCAAAAACATCACATCAACAACGTCACATCAAAAACATCACATCAACAACATCACATCAAAAACATCACATCAACAACGTCACATCAAAAACATCACATCAACAACATCACATCAACAACATCACATCAAAAACATCACATCAACAACGTCACATCAGCAACATCACATCAACAACATCACATCAACAACATCATATAAAAAACGTCACATCAACAACGTCACATCAAAAACATCACATCAACAACATCACATCAAAAACATCACATCAACAACATCACATCAAAAACATCGCATCAACAACATCACATCAACAACATCACATCAAAAACATCACATCAACAACATCACATCAACAACATCACATCAACATCACATCAACAACGTCACATCAGCAACATCACATCAACAACATCACATTAACAACATCACATCAACAACATCACATCGAAAACATCACATCAACAACGTCACATCAGCAACATCACATCAACAACATCACATCAACAACATCACATCAAAAACGTCACATCAACAACGTCACATCAAAAACATCACATCAACAACATCACATCAACAACATCGCATCAAAAACGTCACATCAACAACGTTACATCAAAAACATCACATCAACAACATCACATCAAAAACATCACATCAACAACATCACATCAACAACATCACATTAACAACGTCACATCAACATCACATCAACAACGTCACATCAACAACATCGCATCAACAACGTCACATCAACAACATCACATGATAATTTCTTTTCTGCTGATCACCGCGAAAATGAAGAAAGTTGAACACATGTTCGCACGCAAAAATTTTATAGTAAGCCGCACTCTTCCAAATAGTTCACTTCGATCTGTGCAGCTCCTATAAAACATAGCACGAATATAAAACTGAAATTTATCCAAAAACAATCGACAAAAATAAGTAATAACTCAACGCTTGGGGGCACAGCTTAACGAAGTTTCCGGCCACGATTATGGTCTTTGGTATATTTTCAAGTGAGGGTCACACCATGCCACCGTATATCTTTGAAGTCGACTTGAAAGTACACACCAAAGTGTACCTGGCTTGGCTTCAAAGGGAGTGCTACGGCTTTGTACCCTTCTCTCACTGGCCTCCTTCGTTACCCGGCATGAACCCGCTGAACTACTTCGTTTGGTCATAAGTCGAGAACATCACCAACATGACCTCCCACAAGGCAAGCTTAATCTCAAAGCAAGCCTGATCGCCGCCATCCGCCGAGTAGGAAAGGCATGTGTTGAACCGTCTGGATTTGCATTTTAAGGGTACTGGAAATGGTCCTGTTGTCATAACTTGGATCGGTAGAGAGCATGAGTTCTACAGCGACGCATCTCCGATCTCGCTTGTTGAACATTGTGTCACTTTCAGATATGATAGAAGGCGCCTATCCATTTGTACACAATTTGCCAACTAGTAGATAGTTTGAAACAAAAAAAAAACAAGACCGATTATCATCAAACGGAAATGGAATTATGTCGTCTTTTCTAGGGCGACAATTTATCGTTCCACCCTGTATATCATCTGTCACTAGATTGCGATTTCGATTTGGTATTCTGTCACGAGAAGAAAGAGTTCTATAGGCAGCACTTCCATAGTATTTCATTTTAGGCCATATCTTATCGGATATTTTCTGGGAGGGGGGGGTCAATCCTGTATTTTATGGTCATTTTAATTACTTCGTGGTTACTTTTTTTGCGTGTTGTAAACTTTTTGTGAATTTTTTTGTGTTTGTTTTGTTAGTATATAAAAATGCTACGGTTAAACACGTGACCAGCTGCACGGTTAATGGGATGAGGGAAAGGGTGTTCGGCACCGGTCCTGCCCTTCCCGCATCTTCTTTTGCTTTTTGACGCGCGTGTCAGTCGCATGACAATTTGGGCGTCCGCTTTTTATGACCCACCTCCCTCTTCCCCTTATCACCGAGTCGAATTGATCAGGTGGGCGCTGTCGCTGTCGTAAACGAGGATATGCACCACGAAATGTTTTACGACATTCGTGAAAAATTGTTTGTTTGTTTTTTTTGTTTTTTTTTGGGGGGGGGTTAACATTAAAATAAAACAAAAATGTTCATTGTTGGTTTTAGTTTCTTTCGGCGAAAAGGATATAAATCTTTGTGGCCATTGGGAGTCACCAATGTGGAAAGAAAAAGCGGCCATCTTGCCACTTTCAGAAATGCGAGGTTTGTGGGGAGAGACACCGGAAAGGAAACAATCGTGTGAAGGCCAGAAAAAATAGAAATAATGATAGAAAAAAATGATGAAAGAATAATAGCAAAATAATATTTACTTCTTCGTACTTGTTCATGTTAATACAATACCTGCGTATGGCAATCTCGCTGATTTATAAAGCCGTAAAGACAATCTTGAAGCGATCTTGAGATGATATGTGAAAATAATTCTGTGTAAGCATGAAAAAATGTCTCTTGTGTTTAATATTATTACGAGAAATCATTTCGAGTTAATATTTAGTTTATTTTAAACATCTAAACACGAAAACACACACGATTTAAATCTGTAAACATTAATTAAAAACTAACCATCATGGCTGACTTCATCTGCTTCATTTCGAAGGAAAGAATCCCGACCTTGTTGATCGAAAAGGCGAAACGCTTGTCCGAAACGGAAAACGAAACGAGCTCAAATTGAAAAGTTGGAGCAAAAATAAAAACTGAAGCCACACTTTCAGAAACAACCACAAAAAATATTTTATTTACAAACACTATTGTGTAATTAGAAAAGAATAAATTAAACAAGCAATTAAGATATTTGTTAGAGAATGAATCGAGAGAGAGAGAGGGAGGTGTGTAAATTATATTGAGACACATTGACCGGAAGTCAGGATCAGCTGATCGGATTGCGTGTGAGTCACGTGATCAGGTTAGCTGAATCGTTGAGATTTGGTTTGGACTTAAGGCGACGGACGGCAGTCACAGACGTCTCCTCCCTTTCACGGGGGGGGCGCTGACATGTGTAGAAATGAGACCAAGAGAAACCACACAAGCAATGGATTCACTTTCCATCCTTCTGCGAGACATCTGGAAAGTGAAATAAACTATAAAACCAATTCCTTGTCTTGGAGTGATTGAATCTTCGTCCCCGAAACAAGTACCAGTCTCCCTCCAAGACACGAGATGATTCCAGATGGACCAACATCGACGACGCACGAAGGTATTTTGAAAAATGCATGTACCACACACACACACACACACACACACACATACACACACACAACGGCATATGAACAAATAGACAGAACAACTAGACGATCACACACGACATTAACTCTGACTAGACGATCACACACGACCCCCTTTATGATACAACACAACAAAAACAAATTTTGGTGCCGTTCGTGAACCAGAGTGCTCATACAAGAGTGTTAAAAAAAATCGCACCTAGGGGGCCATTGTGAAAAAAATATATATATAGACACAACGAAAATAAAATTGTACACTAGATATAAAGATGAAAAGATAAAGAAAAAAATCGAACCTGGGGATTTAAGAAAGCTAAAACACATTTAAATGGTCAATTGGGAAGAGAGAAATCATGTTCTCTACTTTTTTACTTGAGAGGCAAAGGAGAACTTTAATGGAATATTTTAATATCTCATATACATCTCATATATATCTCATATATACATCATATAGATCTCATATATATATCGCATATATATCTCATATATATCTCATATAAATCTCATATAAATCTCATATATAATTCATATATATCTCATATATCTCATATATATCGCATATATATCTCATATATATATCTCATATAGAGATCACGTGTTAGCCCCAGGAAGTGGAGCTAACACGTGATTTCTGGAAAGTTCGACTGAAGTAAAATGAAACAAATGTTGAATTACATATTAGACATCATCCTCGAGTGTCTCTGTACACGGGTTTGTCAGGACAACTTGACATGAGGATACGTTGCCCTGGAAATAAACCTTGACTAAATATTTTAAATAACATAGTATTCGAAGCCCGATTAAGATTCAATCGAAAGATTTATATACTGACTTATACGAGAAGTGATCCACTTTCTCCTAGTGATAACACCTGTTGTATTGTCTATTTATAAAGGATTGAGTGTTAATTATCTTACCAGAGTTAATGTTGTTGTATGTGTGATCGTCTAGTGGTCTTTCTACTACATATGTTCATATGCTGTTAAGTGTGAATATGTGTGTGACATGTCATTTGAACATACCTTCTGCCATTTTGTTGGTCCATCTGGAACATCTCGTCTGGGAGGGAGACTTGATACCTGTTTTTGGGGACGAAGATTTATTTCACTCCAAGACAAGAAATTTGTTCTATAGTTTTTTATTCACCTTCCAGATCGATCGCAGAAGAATGGAAAGTGAATTTGGCCTGTGTTGTTTCTTTTTCTAGGTCTTATTTCTACCACATCAGCGTTCGTCTTCCCCCCAGCGAAGGGGAGGAGACAACGGCGAAGCCGTCCGCTCTCTTCCAAGTCCCAACCAAATCTCCTCGATTCAGCTAACTTGATCACATGACTCACACGCAATCCAATCAGCTGATCTTGACTTCCTGTCAATGTGTCTACACTATAATCCACATTCTCTCTCTCTCTCTCTCTCTCTCTCTCTCTCTCTCTCTCTCTCTCTCTCTCTCTCTCTCTCCTGGGATCCGGCACAACTAAGAGACTCAATAACATAGTTAACTAGTCAATTATGAGGGAGTGGGAGGGGGTAAGGTTCTTCGCTTCCTTACAAACGTTTTAAAGCTACTAAAGAATCTTCATTGAATAGTTTTTTCCTCAAGCTGTTTTTCGCCCACAAATCATAAGCCATACTATCATTGAGAGGTAAGAAGCTACTTTGAATTAGGGATCATATTTATAGGGGCATTCTAAGTGGGGAGTTGTGTAACGAGATGTTTGTTCGGATTACATTTAAGTCTTTGATTGTTTTACAGTCGAAAAAAATAGAAAGCTGGGAGGGGAAATCCAAAGGCGAACAGCCAGAGGGAAGAAGCTGTTCAAATAGAAAGTGTTCAGACATCTGACGACATCTTCGGTGAAGGGGTGGGATTTTGCTAGTTGTCAAGTCGGTTGGGTGTAATTATCTTGAAAGGGCACTGAACACATTCCATTAAGGTACTTGTAATGCCTCCTACTTTCATTCCATTTGAAGAGATTGTAAATTGCATTGTTATGATGACTTCAATTATGCATTAATCACCTGAAAATTTTATCTCTCTGTCGCACATATTGACGGTGTAAGACCTTGTCACGGACGTGCGTCAGTAGCAGAAATGTGTCATTAAATTCCTGGCAAAAGTACAATGTGAATGATGGTGACTATGTAGAAAAATAAATTCTGGAACACAGAACGTTCCCTGTCTTAATGGCATCACTTCCGTCTTCAATATTTTAGTTAAAAATTGGAGGCTTTACCTTTGGAATGACGCATATATATATATATATAATGAAATAAAAAATGTAGTGTTTACTTGATATAAGCAATGGTAAACTTCAATCTTTTTTTTTTACACAGTGATCACCACTTATCAAGGCCCGGAAGCCACTCAGGGATAAGGGTTATTGCAAGTACAGTACGTTAGTGTGGAGATCTGATGAAGTGTTTACTTAAGGGGGCGGTTCATTAGGAATTTGTTAACATTGGACTTGAAGACATCCAAGTTGTATTCTGGAGGGAAGCAGGCAGACGGAACAGAGTTCCACAGGCGTGCAGTTCTAAGAAAGAAGCTTTGTTCATGGAATCCGCGTTTTGATTTAGGCACAGATATAGAGTGGCGGAAATTTTTCACAGTGGATTCAGCTAGACGGGTGTTTTTCGTGAAAGATTGGCGAGGGGGGACCAGAGATTGGAGTTCAGACGAGCACCTGCCATGGAAATAACGATAAAACAAGGATAGGCTCGCAACGTCTCTTCTGTGGGAGAGAGGTTGCAGGGTAGAGAAAAAGGCATCCCCCACTAAGCCACGAAGTCTATTTTGTACTCTGTCAAGGCAGGGTAGGCTGTTTTTAGCAGCTCCTGCCCAGATATGGCAACAGTATTCCATCCTTGGACGTACTTGGCTTTTATATAGATAGAGAATTGCATCAGTAGTGAGATATCTTCTGGAGCGGTAGAAGGATCCCACCATCTTTCCAGCGACCTTGGCAACAGACTTGATGTACGTGTTCCATTTCAGATCAGGAGTAAAGGTCAAACCGAGAAGCTTGTCAAAACACGGGGCCTCACCCAGACGAGAGCCATCCATCACAATTGATGCCAGCTGGGGATCAGAGCGTTGATGATAATGATATAATATAAATAACAGTATTTATATATAGATATTTTAATCCCAACCAAATGAAAAAGCTCAATACGCAATAGAGAGTAGAGCTTATTATAAGAGAAAGAAATTCAACCTGTAAGTTTAAATTTACAATCAAAATTTATTGTTCGACTGAATACTCCAAAAAAAAATTACAAAGTTATTATTCCGCAGACTTTCAAAGAATGGTATTCTTGCTATTCTTCTAATCAGAGGACAGAAAGAAATCAGCAAATTATATTTGTAGCAATGCTAGAATTTGCTGGTTAGGACAATATATGAAACCGCAATTTATTATAATCATAAATTGCAAAGATGTACATGACCTTTAAAACAACGAGTGAAAAATGTGGGAACTTTAAAAAATATTAAAAACAAATCGGGCATAACATTTCAGCTTGCATGAAGATTCTTTCAAGGTAATCTGAAAAGCGAAAATAATTCTTTAGAAAGAATCATATCCAAATATAAAATGTTGTAATATAATAAAATGAAGAAGACGCATATAACCATAAAAAGTTATAAAATAATTTGATACACATGATGTATATAAATGTAAAAAAGTTGTAAATAATAAAATTAACTAAATGTATATTAATACGTAAAATGTTGTATAACAATTTGACGAACTAGATGTATATAAATATATAAAATCTTGTAAAATACATAAATAAACAAGATGTATAAGAATATGTAAAATGTTTAAAAATAATTAAGATGAACTAACTGTATATATATAATATATAAAATGTTCAAGTATAATAAGTAACAAGATATATTTAAATATGTAAAATGTAAAATATTTAGATGAACAAGATGTATATTTATATATGAAATGTTAAATAATTAGATCTACTAAATATATATAAATGTACAAAATGTTGTAAAAAATTTAGATGAACAAGATGTATATCGATATATAAAATGTTGTAAAATAATCAGATTAAGAAAACTATATAAATAATAAAAAATTGTAAAATATTAAGATAAACAAGATGTGTAAAAATATGTAAAATGTTCTCAGATAATTGGATGAACAAAATGTATGTAAATATGAAAAATGAATGTAAATATGAAAAATTTATGTAAAAATAATAAGATGCACTAGATATATTAAAAATGTTAAACAACAAATAGAACAACAAGTTATGTATAAATGTGTAAAATGTTTTCAAATAATTAGATGAACTACGTGTTTATAAATATATAAAATGTTTTAACATAATTCCATGAACTACATGTTTATAAATCTATAAACTGTTGTAAAATAATTAGATGAACTACGTGTTTATAAATATATAAAATGTTTTAAAATAATTCCATGACCTACATGTTTATAAGTCTATAAAATGTTCTAAAATAATTAGATGAACTACATGTTTATAAATCTATAAAATGTTGTAAAATAATTAGATGAACTACATGTTTATAAATCTATAAAATGTTGTAAAATAATTAGATGAACTACATGTTTATAAATCTATAAAATATTGTAAAATAATTAGATGAACTACATGTTTATAAACCTATAAAGTGTTGTAAAATAATTAGATGAACTACATGTTTACAAATATATAAAATGTTGTAAAATAATTAGATGAACAACACGTTTATAAATCTATAAAATGTTGTAAAATTATTAGAGGAACTACATGTTTATAAATCTATAAAATGTTGTAAAATAATTAGATTAACTACATGTTTATAAATCTATAAAATGTTGTAAAATATTTAGATGACCAACATGTTTATAAATCTATAAAATGTTGTAAAATAATTAGATGAACTTCATGTTTATAAATCTATAAAATGTTGTAAAATAATTAGATGAACTACATGTTTATAAATCTATAAAATATTGTAAAATAATTAGATGAACTACATGTTTATAAACCTATAAAATGTTGTAAAATAATTAGATGAACTACATGTTTACAAATATATAAAATGTTGTAAAATAATTAGATGAACTACATGTTTATAAATCTATAAAATATTGTAAAATAATTAGATGAACTACATGTTTATAAATCTATAAAATGTTGTAAAATAATTAGATGAACTACATGTTTATAAACCTATAAAATGTTGTAAAATAATTAGATGAACTACATGTTTATAAATCTATAAAATGTTGTAAAATAATTAGATGAACTACATGTTTATAAATCTATAAAATGTTGTAAAATAATTAGATGAACTACATGTTTATAAATCTATAAAATATTGTAAAATAATAAGATGAACTACATGTTTATAAATCTATAAAATGTTGTAAAATAATTAGATGAACTACATGTTTACAAATATATAAAATGTTGTAAAATAATTAGATGAACTACATGTTTATAAATCTATAAAATGTTGTAAAATAATTATATGAACTACATGTTTATTAATCTATAAAATGTTGTAAAATAATTAGATGAACTACATATTTATAAATCTATAAAATGTTGTAAAATAATTAAATGAACTACATGTTTATTAATCTATAAAATGTTGTAAAATAATTAGATGAATTACATGTTTATAAATCTATAAAATGTTGTAAAATAATTAGATGAACTACATGTTTATAAATCTATAAAATGTTCTAAAATAATTAGATGAACTACATGTTTATAAATCTAAAAAATGTAAAATAATTATATGAACTACATGTTTATAAATCTATAAAATGTTGTAAAATAATTAGATGAACTACATGTTTATAAACCTATAAAATGTTGTAAAATAATTAGATGAACTACATGTTTACAAATATATAAAATGTTGTAAAATAATTAGATGAACTACATGTTTACAAATCTATAAAATGTTGTACAATAATTAGATGAACTACATGTTTATAAATCTATAAAATGTTGTAAAATAATTATATGAACTACATATTTATAAATCTATAAAATGTTGTAAAATAATTAGATTAACTACATGTTTATAAATCTATAAAATGTTGTAAAATAATTAGATGAACTACATGTTTACAAATCTATAAAATGTTGTAAAATAATTAGATGAACTACATGTTTATAAACCTATAAAATGTTGTAAAAAAATTAGATGAACTACATGTTTATAAATCTATAAAATGTTGTAAAATAATTAGATGAACTACATGTTTATAAATCTATAAAATGTTGTAAAATAATTAGATGAACTACATGTTTATTAATCTATAAAATGTTGTAAAATAATTAGATGAATTACATGTTTATAAATCTATAAAATATTGTAAAATAATTAGATGAACTACATGTTTATAAATCTATAAAATGTTCTAAAATAATTAGATGAAATACATGTTTATAAATCTATAAAATGTTGTAAAATAATTAGATGAACTACATGTTTATAAATCTATAAAATGTTGTAAAATAATTAGATGAACTACATGTTTATAAATCTATAAAATATTGTAAAATAATTAGATGAACTACATGTTTATAAATCTATAAAATGTTGTAAAATAATTAGATGAACTACATGTTTACAAATATATAAAATGTTGTAAAATAATTAGATGAACTACATGTTTATAAATCTATAAAAAGTTGTAAAATAATTAGATGAACTACATGTTTATAAATCTATAAAATGTTGTAAAATAATTAGATGAACTACATGTTTATAAACCTATAAAATGTTGTAAAATAATTAGATGAACTACATGTTTATAAATCTATAAAATGTTGTAAAATAATTAGATGAACTACATGTTTATAAATCTATAAAATATTGTAAAATAATTAGATGAACTACATGTTTATAAATCTATAAAATGTTGTAAAATAATTAGATGAACTACATGCTTACAAATCTATAAAATGTTGTAAAATAATTAGATGAACTACATGTTTATAAATCTATAAAATGTTGTAAAATAATTAGATGAACTACATGTTTATTAATCTATAAAATGTTGTAAAATAATGAGATGAATTACATGTTTATAAATCTATAAAATGTTGTAAAATAATTAGATGAACTACATGTTTATAAATCTATAAAATGTTGTAAAATAATTAGATGAACTACATGTTTATAAATCTAAAAAATGTAAAATAATTATATGAACTACATGTTTATAAATCTATAAAATGTTTTAAAATAATTAGATGAATCACATGTTTATAAATCTATAAAATGTTGTAAAATAATTAGATGAACTACATGTTTATAAATCTATAAAATGTTGTAAAATAATAAGATGAACTACATGTATATAAATCTATAAAATGTTGTAAAATAATTAGATGAATTACATGTTTATAAACCTATAAAATGTTGTAAAATAATTAGATTAACTACATGTTTATAAATCTATAAAATGTTGTAAAATAATTAGATGAACTACATGTTTATAAATCTATAAAATGTTGTAAAATATTTAGATGAACAACATGTTTATAAATCTATAAAATGTTGTAAAATAATTAGATGAACTACATTTTTATAAATCTATAAACGGTTGTAAAATAATTAGATGAACTACATGTTTATAAATCTATAAAATGTTGTAAAATTATTAGATAGACTACATATTTATAAATCTATAAAATGTTGTAAAATAATTAGATGAACTACATGTTTATAAATCTATAAAATGTTGTACAATAATTAGATGAACTACATGTATATAAATCTATAAAATGTTGTAAAATAATTTGATGATTACATGTTTATAAATCTATTAAATGTTGTAAAATAATTAGATGAACTACATGTTTATAAATCTATAAAATGTTCAAAAATAATTAGATGAACTACATGTTTACAAATATATAAAATGTTGTAAAATAATTAGATGAACTACATCTTTATAAATCTATAAAATGTTGTAAAATAATTAGATGAACTACATGTTTATAAATCTATAAAATGTTGTAAAATAATGTGATTAATTACATGTTTATAAATCTATAAAATGTTGTAAAATAATTAGATGAACTACATGTTTATAAATCTATAAAATGTTGTAAAATAATTAGATGAACTACATGTTTACAAATCTATAAAATGTTGTAAAATAATTATATGAACTACATGTTTATAAATCTATAAAATGTTGTAAAATAATTAGATGAACTACATGTTTATAAATCTATAAAATGTTGTAAAAAAATTAGATGAACTACATGTTTATAAATCTATAAAATGTTGTAAAATAATTAGATGAACTACATGTTTATAAATCTATAAAATGTTGTAAAATAATTAGATGAACTACATGTTTATTAATCTATAAAATGTTGTAAAATAATTAGATGAATTACATGTTTATAAATCTATAAAATATTGTAAAATAATTAGATGAACTACATGTTTATAAATCTATAAAATGTTCTAAAATAATTAGATGAACTTCATGTTTATAAATCTATAAAATGTTGTAAAATAATTAGATGAACTACATGTTTATAAATCTATAAAATGTTGTAAAATAATTAGATGAACTACATGTTTATAAATCTATAAAATATTGTAAAATAATTAGATGAACTACATGTTTATAAATCTATAAAATGTTGTAAAATAATTAGATGAACTACATGTTTACAAATATATAAAATGTTGTAAAATAATTAGATGAACTACATGTTTATAAATCTATAAAAAGTTGTAAAATAATTAGATGAACTACATGTTTATAAATCTATAAAATGTTGTAAAATAATTAGATGAACTACATGTTTATAAACCTATAAAATGTTGTAAAATAATTAGATGAACTACATGTTTATAAATCTATAAAATGTTGTAAAATAATTAGATGAACTACATGTTTATAAATCTATAAAATATTGTAAAATAATTAGATGAACTACATGTTTATAAATCTATAAAATGTTGTAAAATAATTAGATGAACTACATGCTTACAAATCTATAAAATGTTGTAAAATAATTAGATGAACTACATGTTTATAAATCTATAAAATGTTGTAAAATAATTAGATGAACTACATGTTTATTAATCTATAAAATGTTGTAAAATAATGAGATGAATTACATGTTTATAAATCTATAAAATGTTGTAAAATAATTAGATGAACTACATGTTTATAAATCTATAAAATGTTCTAAAATAATTAGATGAACTACATGTTTATAAATCTAAAAAATGTAAAATAATTATATGAACTACATGTTTATAAATCTATAAAATGTTTTAAAATAATTAGATGAATCACATGTTTATAAATCTATAAAATGTTGTAAAATAATTAGATGAACTACATGTTTATAAATCTATAAAATGTTGTAAAATAATAAGATGAACTACATGTATATAAATCTATAAAATGTTGTAAAATAATTAGATGAATTACATGTTTATAAACCTATAAAATGTTGTAAAATAATTAGATTAACTACATGTTTATAAATCTATAAAATGTTGTAAAATAATTAGATGAACTACATGTTTATAAATCTATAAAATGTTGTAAAATATTTAGATGAACAACATGTTTATAAATCTATAAAATGTTGTAAAATAATTAGATGAACTACATTTTTATAAATCTATAAACGGTTGTAAAATAATTAGATGAACTACATGTTTATAAATCTATAAAATGTTGTAAAATTATTAGATGAACTACATATTTATAAATCTATAAAATGTTGTAAAATAATTAGATGAACTACATGTTTATAAATCTATAAAATGTTGTACAATAATTAGATGAACTACATGTATATAAATCTATAAAATGTTGTAAAATAATTTGATGATTACATGTTTATAAATCTATTAAATGTTGTAAAATAATTAGATGAACTACATGTTTATAAATCTATAAAATGTTCAAAAATAATTAGATGAACTACATGTTTACAAATATATAAAATGTTGTAAAATAATTAGATGAACTACATCTTTATAAATCTATAAAATGTTGTAAAATAATTAGATGAACTACATGTTTATAAATCTATAAAATGTTGTAAAATAATGTGATTAATTACATGTTTATAAATCTATAAAATGTTGTAAAATAATTAGATGAACTACATGTTTATAAATCTATAAAATGTTGTAAAATAATTAGATGAACTACATGTTTACAAATCTATAAAATGTTGTAAAATAATTATATGAACTACATGTTTATAAATCTATAAAATGTTGTAAAATAATTAGATGAACTACATGTTTATAAATCTATAAAATGTTGTAAAATAATTAGATGAACTACAATTTTATAAATATATAAAATGTTGTAAAATAATTAGATGAACTACATGTTTATAAATCTATAAAATGTAAAATAATTAGATGAACTACATGTTTATAAATATATAAAATGTTGTAAAATAATTAGATGAACTACATGTTTATAAATCTATAAAATGTAAAATAATTATATGAACTACATGTTTATAAATCTATAAAATGTTGTAAAATAATTAGATGAACTACATGTTTATAAATCTATAAAATGTTGTAAACTAACAAAATAAACTAGATGTATATTGATATGTAAACTATTGTTTTATAATTAGAAGTATTATATTTATATAAGTATATAAAAAGACTTGTAAAATAACTATATGTACTAAAATTGGCCAAGAATCAATTTATTAAACAAGAATACGTACTTAGTTGTCTCAACACGAGGACAGAGTTAGACACAAAGTCGGTTTTAAATGTGGGAAAATCCATCATTTAAAACTGACTTTGTGTCTAACTCTGTCCTCGTGTTGAGGCAACTAAGTACGTATTCTTGTTTAATAAATTGGTTCTTGGCAAATTTTCATGAAAAATCTGTTGGTTTAAGTCTGAAAAAAAGTTATCTCGGATTCTTATGTCAAAACGAGATGCAATCAATTTTAATTTAGATCTGCTGACAGTTTTTGTATTTTGCTTTTGTGTTCGTTAAAAAATCTTTGTAAAAAAAAAAAAATAGTTATATTTCTTGGGAATATATTTAAAAATATGAGTCAAACGTAAAGAGGAAAAACACCCTGGCTTACAAAAACGTTTGAGAGAGAATGTCTTGTTTGTTTGTTTTTTTTAATCTATTTATTGTATTTTTGTTTACTTGCCTCCCCACAAGTGCAGAGTTAGACATGAGAAGGCCATTAGAGTTTATCTATATATTTATAAAAGTTTGAATGTGTGTGAGGACACTTCTCAACCTATATACTCAACGAATTTTTATCTACAGACTTGAAATTTGGTATATGGTGTATTTCGATATGTGGAAAATTTTTTAATCGGCTTTTATCCGGATAAAAAGGCTGTAAACGAGTCAAATTCGAGTTGTCGGATTTTTATCTGTTTGTCACTTGTTTCACGAGGTTTGAAAACACTTTTTAAAGATCTTGGCAAGCTTGTCTACTGGTTATCGTACTTTTACTTCACTGCCGTTAGGTTTTGGTTTCAAGTATTATTTTTTTTTACTTGCAAGGAGTGAACTGCCTAGAAAAAAAAACATCATACTCGCATGCACATGGCTCAGTCGTAAAATACGGTTAAATATGATATTTTGATTCATGGAGATTTCGTTTACAACCTGGGCACTCACCAAAAGATTGGAAATAAAACTAGACGGCACATACACCCGTATGCTACGAACAGTATAAATTATATCTTGGCAAAATCATCCCACGAAGCAGCAACTTTATGGCAACCTACCTGCCATATCTAATACCATCAGAGAAAGACGCCTTCGATTTGCCGGTCATTGTCTGAGGAGCAAGCATGAATTGGTGAGTGATGTATTGCTATGGACTCCACGACACGGACGCGAAAGCAGAGGGCGACCTAGATCCACGTACATCCAACAAATAGCACACGACGCCAACTGTGAATCTGAAGATCTGAGGCAGCTGATAGAAGACAGGAGAGGAAGAGTCACATTGGTCCGGGTAAGGAGCTTGTCATTAATATGATGATGATGATGATGATGATGATGATGATGATGATGATGATGATGATGATGATGATGATGATGATGATGCGATTTCGTCTATATTTAATAAAGTCAAGTAAACAAAATGTGACTTGGGTGGCATCTTATTGTGTAATTAATTAAAAATAATGACGCGTGGTGGAGGCCCGTAAGAAAGTTGAGAACTTTAAAAGATAGAAGAAAAAAAACATAATTAAAATAAAAAAATACCGCGTGCTGAGCGCGAACTTGCAAAAGTTACGTTCGTAAGCGTATACGCTATAGATTGGACCAAGACGTCGCCGACGTTATCACATTGCAAATTTTGCTTTTTAAAATGATATAACGAATTTACTGTTCGTGCATGCGCGACTGACAAACAACATTGAAATCAAAATTTTTACCAGACCCCCCCCCCTTCAAACAAAACATTTCTATATGAAATAATTGACGATTTTTTTCTAATATTATGGGTCTGAGAGATCGCTCTTTCTAACCGTATCAGATTCATGCCGGTTCGATGCGGATGGCAAAAGTTTTAGTGGATACACAAACACATATACGACTAAGATTTATATAATAGACTAGCCGGTATTGCTCGGTATTTGGTGGGGGGTTAAGCAAAAAAAAAATAAGAAGAAGTGGTAGTAGGCAGGCTCGAACCCGTACCGCAAAGGAGGAAAAGAACGTGAAAAAATATGTGACGTGTTTGCTGTTGCGTCCATCGCCACGCTGGAAGTGGTGAAGGTTTAAATTGGGGCTAGTCAATCGAAAAGAAATGGATGACTTTCGTCGGCGAAAAGTGTCCAGTTGAAGGTGAAGGAATTAATGCTTTTAACCAATTTTTCGATATTTGTTGCCCGAAGGGTCGAGCTTCAAAACGATACCGATCTCGTGAAAATTCGTTGTCTTTGTCGAAAGTTTTATGCATACATACATACATACATACATACATTTAAACAGACAGGTGAGATTTATATTATAGACTAGCGGGGGGTACCCGGCGATGCCCGGGTGTTTGGAGGTGTGTGTGGTGTTAAATAAAAAAGAACCGGGGTGGGGGATCGAACCTGAAGCCCTGAGGCGAAGTTTGAAAATAAAATCGGCCAGCCAGAATTAGTTAGTGAAAGATGTTTGAATTTATTTAAGAACCAAATTGACAGGTACGCGGCCGGAAGTCGTTGAGCGTTACGACGACGACGTAGGTTTGTTTGTTATAAGCGAAGTAAAAAAAAGAAAACAACGTTAACACTAAGCGGGAAAAAATAACACAAAAAAAACTAACGTAAGGCAAACGAACGATGGAAACAGAAAAAACGAACACGTGAAAAATGGCTTAAATAAGCCTGTTTCGATATTAAAATTTAAAAAAAGGAAAAAAAATATCTCACACCACGATTCGAACCCAAAACGTTTAGATAATGAACCAAAGTATTACCCAACTGAGCTAAGGCGACGTTAACGAAATTTGTGCGGTTTTTCAACTATTTAAAGTAAATCAGGTCACGACGTCATCTGGCGTATGCGTAGAATCGGTCATTGTCACGAGAGGACCGTTTTTGTTGACCCCCCCCTGTCAAAAATTGTCGATTTCGGGGTGAAAAAGTTAACGTTTTTGGCCAATTTTTCGATATTTTTCGAGCAAAGGATGGAGCTTCGATGGGATACCGAGTTTGTGAATTTTCGTCGCGTCTGTCGAAAGTTTTTAGCAGACATCCAAACATACACACAAACATACATACATACATACATTTTCGCTTTTATATATATAGATAACAGAAGACCCCTAACATTTGCATATCTATACTAGCCACCTTTTCTATTCTTTCCGATCGGTACATTACTACCGTTCATACCTGCAGTAACTCCGGTTTTCGCTATAATCTCAAGATTTTCAGATGATTCATTTAATTATCTCCCCACAACATTTCATACGACGAGACTCTTTTATACTCGCCCCTGACGTTTCTTTCCGCCGCCCCACCTCCGGTAACCATCTGAGTGAGACGAAAATGAACATGGTGGGTAGGGCTAATGGAAAAACTTAATGTTTATTCCGAGACCCATTTAAACATCGGTCATTGCTTGATAACTAAGCTTGCATAGTTTTCGACGTGAACCATCACAGTGGAACGTTGTCGTTCTTTTCTGCCATTTCTTTTTTTTTTTTTAATTAAGACACGTGTCGACTGACAATGGCCAATCGTATTTACGCATACAAATGTCGTTTCTGTAGAACATTTCTTAACCGCTTAGAAAAGGATAGGTTTTCAAACAACATAATTCGACCGCCCATTACGGACAATTGCGGAGGTAGAGGGGGACTTTATTTGACTGCAAGGAATCAAATGAAATGAAAGAAAAGGACAGATAGAAAAAAAAAACGGGCATTAATAATAAAAAAAAACATAAGTTTTAAAATAATCTAATTCAATTGCTTTTACGGCCATTGTGGTGATGGGGCAGATTTTATTCGGTTCGTGTTCACTACTTGAAATCAATGAAACGAAACTAATCGAGGAGAAAAACGATAAATGTACTGATATTGCTAACTCTAAAGTAATCTCTCTATTTATCTAGTTATCTAACACACAAAATTTTAAAAGAGAAAAACAGACAATAAGCACGAGTCAAAATGACAGAAAAAATCTTTCAATTGCCGAACACGTCAATCATTCATATATATTATTTCTTAATTGGAATTCATTTTGAGATGAGCATTATATATATTAATTTATTTTTATTTCGGACTATTAGTCTCATCTTTATTAGTTGTTTTTTTAAACAAACCAATAAAAGATGAAAAACAACAACTAATAAAGATGAGACTAATATATATATTATTCCTTAATTGGAATTCGTTTTTTGAGATGAGCATTATATATATTAATTTATTTTTATTTCGGACTATTAGTCTCATCTTAATTAGTTGTTGTTGTTTTTTTTCATCTTTTATTGGTTTGTTTATTCACAACGTTTCGGCCAACTATTCCTCTGGCCTTCGTCAAGTGGTAACCGCGACGGATAGGAACTTCGAATCTCCTAACTGCATTCTCAGCCATCACTGCCATCCGTAGTTGTTGTCGTCTCACCACATTTTGGCCAAGTAACCCTCTGGCACGCTTTGGGTGGGATTGAAACCGCTATCTTCAGACAATGTTCATCTGGAACCGTAGAGATTCAACGTCTCTATCAACTGCGCCACGGGCCACGAATGGCGATCAAGGTTGGATTCTTTGATCTTATAAATCCACGTTTATTTATTATCTGATCTTCCATAGTCGAGTCCGTACCGATTGGTATATATATTATTCCTTAATTGGAATTCGTTTTTTGAGATGAGCATTATATATTAATTTATTTTTATTTCGGACTACTAGTCTCATCTTTATTAGTTGTTGTTTTTTTGTTGTTTTTTTTTTTTTGTTTTTTTTTCATCTTTTATTGGTTTGTTTATTCACAACGTTTCGGCCAACTATTCCTCTGGCCTTCGTCAGGTGGTAACCGCGACGGATAGAAACTTCGAATCTCCTAACTGCATTCTCAGCCATCACTGCCATCCGTAGTTCCAGATGAGCATTGTCTGAAGATAGCGGTTTCAATCCCACCCAAAGCGTGCCAGAGGGTTACTTGGCCAAATTGTGGTGAGACGACAGCAACTACGGATGGCAGTGATGGCTAAGAATGCAGGTAGGAGATTCGAAGTTCCTATCCGTCGCGGTTACCACCTGACGGAGGCCAGAGGAATAGTTGGTCGAAACGTTGTGAATAAACAAACCAATAAAAGATGAAAAAAAAAACTAATAAAGATGAGACTAATAGTCCGAAATAAAAATAAATTAATATATATAATGCTCATCTCAAAACGAATTCCAATTAAGGAATAATATATATGAATAATGATAAGCACGAATCAAAATGACAGAAAAAAAAATCTTTCAGTTTGCGAACACGTCAATCATTCATTAAAAAAAAATACACAAAGAAACTTGGTAACACTTCTTTGAAAACATTATTTCATAAGTTTGATTTGAAATTTGATTTTTTATTAAATGATTAAAATCATTTTTTCTTGTAAATTTATTTGTTAAGACAACATATTCACAGCAGAAGTTTTTGTTTGTTTTTTTGTTTGTTTGTTTGTTTTTTTTTTCATTTTGTTGGTGGTATTAACCAGAGCGATTGACCCCCTCGAGAAGAGAAAAAAGATCCGATGTTTTTGACGGTTGCCGTAAAGTCTGAATCGATGTGGTTTGCGTGGTTAGCTGAAATTTTGAATAGAGAAACTTGGTTACATCTTTAAAAACATTATTTCGTAAGTTTAATTTGAAAATTTTAGAGAACTTGTTCTGAGACGTTCGTTGTTAAAACAACTTATTCGTAGGTAATATTGAGTATTTGAAGCAGAAACAACAGATTATAAACTGAATTCTGAATTGAACGATATAAAATTTTGAAAGAAACAGCAGCAACTGCCGTTACTCAACCTGATAGTTTTTCACTTTCTTAAGCGTTCTTCGTCTTTTATCTTCTCTTCTTAATATTGCGAATAGGACCGAGCACACGTACGTTTACTTTTGTAATTGAGATTAGCAGGGCTACACGGCATTGCTCGGGGCGTATAAAACAATGAGAAAAATTAAGATACTTTTGAATATACCTATTATTCTTAGGATGGAGAATTTTTTATGTCTATGTATCATTTGCTATCTCGAGCAAAAAACTTTTTTACCTACCCTAGGACGGGTATTACACATTCATGAAATAATTGTACCTTCCCTAGAATAGGTAATTTACAGCACTCATATAAAATAAGTTTACCTTCGTTGGGACGGGTAATGTACAACATATATTTAAAATACTTTTACCTATCCTCAGACAGATAATGTAAATACATATACGAAACAATTTAACACACTCTCAACAGGTATTGTAGAACATATATGAAATTATTTCTCTTCCCACCACGGTCACCATAATTTTAAGAAAAATGAAATCATTTTTAGAAAATTGATCAATGGGATTTCCAAATTAATGCATAAATGCATTGTCGTGATTAATGATTAGGCAACCCTTCATCATGAAGACGGGCTCCTTGCCCGGACCAATGTGACTCTTCCTCTCCAGCTGCCTCAGATCTTCAGGTTCACAGTTGGCGTCGTGTGCTATTTGCTGGATGTACGTGGATCTAGGTCGTCCTTTGCTTGCGCGTCCGTGTCGTGGAGTCCATAGCAATACATCACTCACCAATTCATGCTTGCTTCTCAGACAATGACCAGCAAATTGTAGGTGTCTTTTCCTGATGGTATTAGATATGGCAGGTAGGTTGCCATAAAGTTGCTGCTTCGTGGGATGATTTTGCCAAGATATAGTTAATACTGCTCATAGCATACGGGTGAATGTGCCGTCTAGTTTTCTTTCCAATATTTTGGTGAGTGTCCAGTTTGTAGCACCGTAAACAAGGACAGACTCTATTACTGCCTTGAAGAACTGCCTTTTCCGTTTGTCAGTTAGCCTGAAGTCCATCCAATGCGGCCCATGCATTTGAGATACGAATTTTGATATCTCTGTCTGTGGAAACTATGTTGCTGCCCACGTAAACTCAGCGACTTCTTTCGGTGTTGCTCCAACCAGAGCCCTAATCTCTTCTTTCACATTGAAAGTCATAAACTTTGTCTTATCCGCATTAATGTGGAGACCAATGTTATTTATGGATTTTTCTAGCCTGCGTAACAGTGTTTGTGCGTCAGTAGTTTCATTCGCGAACAACGCAATATCGTCTGCGTAATCTGCATCAGTTAAATTTCAACATTACTGGGTTTCTTTCCTTCATCACTATCGGCATTATAATTTTAAGAAAAACTGTTTCATTTTTGGAAGATGTTTCAGCTGGATTTGCAAATTAATGCATAAATACTTTGAAACAGCTGTGATCGGATAACCCTTGCTTCATTATAAAATTCCACATTACTGTGTTTTTTGGGGGAAAAAGACGTCATTTTCGGAAGATTATTCAGCAGGTTTTACAAATAAATACAGATACATTGAGAAGCTGATTAATTAGGCAACTCTTGCTTCACTACAAAATTCCACATTACCGTTATCTTTCCGTCCCGACTACCGACACCATTATTTTTAGTGAAATATCATTCCTTGAACATAAATCTGCAGGTTTTCCAAATAATTGCATAAATGCATTAACACAGATGATGATTAGGAAACTTTTACTTTACCATGAATTTCAATATTAATATAGTTCTTCCCTCTCCACCACCGACAACATAATCGTAAGAGAAACGATGTCATTTCCAGAATATGATTCCACAGGCATTCCATATTTTTGGAATATGACATTGTGGGAGATTGCTTTATGACCCCAAAATGGACATTACTTCCTCCAGCCCCACCCGAAAAGTGAAGCTTTGGTAATCTCTAGAGAACTCCAGAGCACGTTTAAAAAGCAACATAATCATGCTTCTTTTCACCCATCACTGCAACCGTGACGTCATTCCCCGAAAGTAACATTAAAAATTAAGAAAAATATGAATCACCCCTTACAGAAACTGCCAGAGTTAACCGTGACAGAAGACAGACAATATATATGAATTAAAGTAATTTGAGATCGTAAGCTATTTCAGTCATTTCCGGGACTGACTTAATATCCCCACAAAAATACTATTAAATATAGACATTAAATAAAGTAACTTTGACATTGGAAACTGTTTCAGTCATTTCCAGAACTGATTTTATATTCCACAACCCTCATTTAATCCTGGGCAACGTCAGGTCTTCAACTAGTATATATTTCCACACATCTAATTCAACCCCAGGTGAAACCGGGTCATTTGCTAGTACATATTTACACATAGCTCATTTCACCTCGAGCGATGCCGGGTTTTCTGCTAGTATATATTTCCATACGTCTCAATTAATCCCATGCTACGCCAGGTCTTCTTCTAGTATATATTTCTACACATGTCATTCAATCCCTGGTGACACTGCGTCTTCTTCTAGTATATATTACCACACATCTGAATAAATAAATGACGCTGGTCATTTGCTGGTATATTTTTTCACACACCTCATTTTACTGCGAGCGATACCGGCTCTTCTCCTGGAATATATTTCCACACATTTCAATCAATCCAGTGCCACGCTGGGTTTTCTGCTAGTATATATGTCTACACTACACATCTCATTCAATCCTAGATCTTCTGCAAGTATATAATTCTTATTCAATCCTGGACGACGCTGGGTCTTCCGCTAGTATATAACACCACACATCTCGTTCAATCCCTGGCGACACTGGGTCTTCCGCTAGTATATATTACCACACATCTGAATAAATCCCAACTGATGCCGAGATTTCCGCTAGTATATATTTCCACACATTTCATTCAATCCTGGGCAACACCAAGTCGTCTGCTAGTATATGTTTCCATGCATCTCATTCAATCCCGAGCGACGCTAAGCCTTCTGTTAGTATATATTTCCACAAATTCCATTAAACCCCTACCGATGCCAGGTCTTCTGCTAGTATATATTTCTACGCATCTCATTCAATCCCGGGCTTTCCGTTAATATACAGTACCAACCATCTGATTCAATGCCGAGCGATGCCAGCCTTTCTGCTAGTGTATATTCCCATAAATCTCATTCAATCACGGGTAATGTCAGGCCTTCTACTAGCATATATTTCCACAACCCCCATTTAAATCTGGGCGATGCCTGGTCTTCTGCTAGTAGGATTATCTCATTAAACACTTACCAATGCATTAACTCATATTTCATCAATTTTCATAATTTTGGGATATATATTTCGACATTAGTTACTTATAATTTTAACCCACATTATGGCCCCCACACGAATAAAAAGGTTGAGATAATGTATGGGAGAATAATACCATTAAACACTCACAAATTAATTAACTCATATTTCATCATTTTTCATCATTCTTTGGTATGTTAATAATTTCGACAATTATTTTTCATAATTATAACTCACATTATCGCCCCCCCCCCTTACTCGAATAAAAAGGTTGAGATAATGTCTTGGAAAATTATCTCATAAAATACTCACCAATCCATTAACTCACATTTCATAATTTTTCGTAATTTTTGGATATGTTACTTATTTCAACATTCATTTTTCATTTTTTCTAATCCACATCCCCCCCCCCTACTTACTCGAATAAAAAGGTTTAAATAATGTCTGGGAGGATTATCTTATTAAACACTAACTAATCTATTAAATTACATTTAATCACTTTTTCGTAATTTTTAGATATGTTAGTAATTTCGACAATAATTTTTCATAATTTTGAACTACATTATCGCCCCCCCCTTACTCGAATAAAAAGATTGAGAAGATGTCTGGGAGGATAGCTGGAAATGTCTTCTCAATTATTAAATCATTTTCTGTCTGACAGGATCATAAGGTTAATGGGCAGAAATCAGAAGCTCAGAGTATTAATGCCGGAGTCCCCCAGAGGTCCATCCTGGGCCCAACTCTCTTCCTAATCTACATCACTGATTTTACATAATGCATAATCTTGGCCTTCGGGCCAGGATCAAAGTGTAGTATCTGTTCCGACAGATGCTGCAAGCTATGACTAGCTATGACTAGCTATGACTAGCAAAGACCAGATGTGGGGGCAACCCCACATGCCTGACCATTAACCAGCTCCCATTTCCCACCTCTCGGGAGCTGGTCCCCTTTTCCCCTTCCCCCTCCCTTCACTCCTCACATTAAAAATCGGCCTTGTGCCTAATTTGCTCGGTGGGGGAGCAAATAAATACCATCTGTTCCGACAGATGCTGCAGGCTATGACTAGCTATGACTAGCTATGACTAGCAAAGACCAGATGTGGGGGCAACCCCACATGCCTGACCATTAACCAGCTCCCATTTCCCACCTCTCGGGAGCTGGTCCCCTTTTTCCCTTCCCCCTCCCTTCACTCCTCACATTAAAAATCGGCCTTGTGCCTAATTTGCTCGGTGGGGGAGCAAATAAATACCATCTGTTCTTCAGATGCTGCACTTCTATTTCTTGTTCTCTTTCGGTGGAGGAGAAATCCTTCACGACTGAGACAATTTTTATTTTTGTACCTTTTCTCCACGTTAAAAAACGACCCTGGTGTCTAACTCTGTCCCGTGGGGAGGCATAGTAAATAGGTACATCACTGATTTTACAAATCACATCCTTAGATCATTCGTAGATATTTATGCTGGTGACACTACCATCTATAGCAAAACATCAAAGACCGTTAACGACCAAGTTCTCTCTGATTCTCTCTCCTCTGATCTTGGGCATGTGGTACAATGGGGAAAGAAGTGGCTGGTTACTTTTAATGCATCTAAAACCAAACTTTGCATTATCAATGTTCTGACCCCCATCTGGCATCAACTGAAATGAATGGCTCTCATCTTCAGTAGGATCCATGTTTTGATAAGCTCCTGGGCTTGACCGTAGCTCCTGATCTTTAAAAAAATTAAAATCAAAAACGTTTATCTTTCTCCGAGACTGGCATTCATCGCTATTCTTAAAACGCGTGAAGTTTTTAACCGTTTAGGAAAAAAGTTGGTTTTGAATTAATATAATTCGATCGCTCTTACAGAAAATTGAGGAGGGGCGATAGATTAAGTCTGACTACAAACTTCGTATCAAATGAAATTTAGAAAAGAAAAGAATCCAATAATTACGAATAAAACGTCTATAGACTACAAAACGATTAAAGAATAATAATAAAAAAAAAAGATGGCAACCAGTAAAAGAAATAACGCACTGGACATGCGCAGATCGATCAAATGACAAAGGTAAGGAATAAGTAAAAGAAATCTAATATACAAACGGCTATATGTCTGTCTCCATATTTTCAAACTCTATCTCTTCAGAAACTAAAAGTCGCAGAGCAGTGCTAGGGGACTCAAATGAGTGGATTTTTACTAACTGTTTTTTATGGGTCTTTAGTCAGTTAAAATATTTTTTAAGGATCAAAAATGAGTCGAAATTGAAAAATCGTTATACATTCATCTTAGTTTATTTTTTATTTTTAATTTTAATCAATTCATATGCGTGTCACGTTGGTACAGTAGTGACGTCATTAACTTTTACTGCTACGATTTCGAAACACCCAAATATAGTTTTTTAACTTTTGAAATCATGACTCTATAATAATATATACGAAATCTGGACGAATTAAAATATCATATTTAAGTGTATTTTACGACAGGGCAAAGTCGGGCATCCTCACTGCACCCGCTAGTCAATATATACTCGTAAACCCCCATATTATTTTCATTTAAATTATTTAGACATGACAAACTTTCGATCTGGGTGTATCAAGTTCGAATCCAGTCGATTTCCTAGCATTAGTTGTCCTTATGGTTGTTGGCAACCTTCACTTTTGCTTTCAATAGGTACATATGTCAAAGAGGCTTGGGCGACATAGAATGAACATAGGCTTTCCTATGTTCGATAAATACTGCTTGATGATCATAGCTGACAAAATCCGTATGAATGACCTAAATAAAAGAAACTCTTGAGTTCCAAAATGATATCCTGAAGATTGTCAAAAATAACTGCTTGTAGCCACATTCGTCCGAAGCGTTCTTGAGAGCAATGTATAGAAAACATCAAAACAATTATTTCCTGGTAAATGATCTTGTGATAGATTCTTAAAGTGCTACATTTAACGAATTCATAGCGATGTAGAGCTCCTTTTTTTACGGTAGAAAATTAGTAAAGCACCGAACAATATAGAATGATTGTGTGTTGAGGAAGTAAATATCTCTCGAGGATTTTGCTATAAAGTGTGGCTAAGTAAGTAATCTTTATCATTTTAAAGCTTGGTATTTTGAAAAGGCTGAGTTATGGAAAAACCCCAACAGGGACAGAACAGTGGTTGAGCACTGTCCAGGACACATTGTCAGGAAAAGATCAAGAAGGCTTATAAAATATCCGTTAACATCGGGTATGCGAGGTTTGTCAACAATCTGTGTTAGATTATAAAATTTATGGTATGATGATGACCTACACGGTTTATATATTTGTTTATAAAGGATTCACTTCTAAACTAATTAACCGATCATTATGAATTTTCGATCACTGTTGGTACACATGAGGGGTTCAATTGTGGGCTATATTTAGTTCATTTTTGATAGTAAAAAGAGGGTGGACCCCGTTCATGTTAATTCAGATACATTCAGTATCAACGAAATCTTAACAAAATGTGTAAGAAATTAATGCAGGAAATATCCACCAGATTTCAGTTGGAGGGGGGGGGCATTTTTACTTGCTGTTATGAGACACGATATAGGTACAACGTCCCATTTGAAAATTCAAATATTTCAGATTTACATTGAATTTTATCTCTAACCATGTAATTTTAATTCATTCTTAAGACCCCTTGAGCCTTAAATTTGAGGCATTTTCTAGTCTTATATATTGGTTGTATATGACGCGTGTATATATTTACGAGTGTCTTTCACATGTGTAATGTCATGTTATATACGGAGTATATAACGCGTGTATACGTAATGTGTTTGTGATCGTCTAGTGTTCAATGTACGTTTGTATCACCATCCGTATCTTTTCTAGAGTGTTGAGTGAATACTTATCAACTATATAATTTATGTGCACACTATATATATGTGTGTGTCTGTGTGTGTGAGTGTGTCTGTATGTATGTCTGTGTCTGTTATCGTCTAGTGCATATAACGTAGATACTTTCAACAAACGCGGGCATAATAATTTACTAGCAGTGCTTTACGGGACAAATAAAATCTTTCTGGGGTTTATTCAGGCTCAAAATGGGGAACATACCTTCTTCCGTCGGTTGGTCTTGACGGTCTGTAAACTGCATGAAGATTTCCTGGGGAACGACAGACTATACTTCGGTTTATTTAGGCAACTTTTTTTTATAACGCCCCACCCTCGTCTTTGGGATGCACGATTCTCTTGGTCTCAAATTCTGTTATGCGTCCGCTCTCCTATTACGAAAACAGGTCGCCTGTTCTTGTAAGTAAAAATGAGATAGGATAGTTCGAGAATTCGAACCTGGGAAGCTAAGTTGTGAATTAAGATTCAGGAGAGTTTAAAATAAATAACAGATATGTTTATTGAAAAGAAATTCGTTGTTTAGAAATGTTATTGAAAGGAATTTGATCATTCAATTCTGTTTATGAAAATGAAATTAAAATAAGGGATTTGAAACGAACAATAGCAAATGTTAAACATATTGAGAAATAAGTTAGACCAAAAATAGGTTAAAGAATTCTTTTTAGAGATATGTATGCACGTGAATTCAGCTCGGATATGGGAAGCATGAGGCACGAAAGCATGTCCAGGCCATGTGATCGATATGCACGTGTTGGCTATGCAATGACGTCATGGCTAAGATATGAGCTCAATAAAATTGGAGTTTTAGTGAGACAAAGAGATAGCGTAGAGATAGTGCCGAGGCAGGGTCGAGAGTGTCGGACAGAGTCAGACAGGCAGAGCTGATATTGGTCAGAAGGAATTTCCCTTTGGAAGCGAAAGGTTAGAAGTTGAAATCATCTAGAACTTTGAATTTCTTGATGCGAAGATCAAGAAATAAAGGACGTCATCATTTTGTAACTGCTGTCTTGTGTTGTGTCATTCTACAAACAAAGGTATTGTGAATCATTTATATGAACTTTGTGTATAAACCCACCTAAGTAATGTGTCCCTCTCATCTTAAGAATGTGTCTCCCTCAGCTGTAATTATAAGTAATGAGTGTTCCCTTTGTGATAAAAGACTGATAATCCTCATCCCTAAAATATGCGTTAATGAAATATATAAGACTGTATAAATGTCATCTCTTCTGTCTATCTCTCCCTCATCCAAATGTATTACATGTCACTTTAAAATTATACCCTGTCTCTCTCCCTCTCCAATATGAACAATCAACAACAAATATAATATTCGTCATCTTAATAAGACCACTACGTAACACTCCAACTCGAACAACAATCTCTCGAGAGACTGCTAACTCGTCTGTTCACTGACTCACTGACTCTAATTGCCTACGTGTATATATAAAAATATTTTTTGTTTCACTCTGATCACGTGACTACTAATTAATACTACGTAGTACAAAAAGAACAGCCCCCCTCATCGTTGTCACGTGGTCTATTCGTTATTTATGAAACTAAAATTCATAAGTTTATTTCTCAACATTCCGTAGTTTTTTATCTTGCGTGATTCCAAATTTCATCACAATTCAACATAATTGCTTTTCTCTTTCCTCAAATTCCGAACCCGATTGAAATTTCTCGTTTTCATTCTAATAACAACGAAAAACATAAGAAGAATTGTTAGGTCATTCGGTGACGCCGGCCGTCCATAATATAACACTAGAATTAAAAACATGCAATCAATTTTGACCAGTAAAAATTTTAGACGCCTTGGTTTTAGTTTTGTAAGAGGATGTAAAAGTGTTTCTGTTCGGGGGATTAAGTTTACCTTTCCTAAAGTGTGTATTCTTCTAGTGTGCTTATATTTCAAATAGATAAATCGGTTTGAAACGCACTAAACCGTCTTATCTGTGTGTTTATTGTTCATCGAATGTTCGGAAATACTTTTAAACATTACCTGTGGACGTATTGAACACGGAAAAAGATGATTTTCCTATGAACCATTCGATTCCTAACGGAAAAAAAATCGATCGGCCAATTGATCAACCTCAAAAACCATCAAGAAAATAATTAAGATTAAGATAAAACAAACATTGATTTAGCCAAAACTTTTCGTTGGAACAGAGCGCAAAAAATTTACTTGTAATGACGAATTGAGTTATACGATATTCTGGTATGAAAAAATATATAAATGTTCACGAGTTTTCTTTTCAACAAAGACTCTAGCATATATGCGTAAGTCTAGCACAATGATGAAAATACTATTTCAAACTTAAGTCTGTAAATTCATTCGTTTTTTATTGTTATGTATTTCAGAGACGTACCATGGTTTCATTGCAGTGGGTCTGCTCCAATGAAACCATGGTATGTTTCTGAAATATGTAACATATAGTGTTTTATATGGATAAATTGTATTTCGAATCTTAGCTGTAATCGTAACTCCCCACACTGATGATTCCCGAAAGAATGAAACACTAGTGTCTGTGGGTATTAAAATAATTATATTAATAATTATGTCAGCCCCTTAAATAAAAATCATATTGTTGAGCACTCTAAGTTGAAATGTAATAATTCGGTCACTTAAGTTCACGTGCGCAGATCATGATGCCATAATCATAAGATCACTCTCGCCATTCATTTACTCTTTATATGAATTAGTTAATTTCAACGTTTTCTCGCGGTTGATATTGGGCGGTTTGGTTTTTGCTAATGGAATCATAGACGGCTTCGTGGTCGGATTCGAATCTCTCGAGCGACTGTAATCGTAACTCTCTGCACTGATGATTCCTGAAAGGATGAAACACTATTGTCTGTAGGTATTAAAATAATTATATATATATATATATATATATATATATATATATATATATATATATATATATATATATACTAGCAAAAGTACCCATCGTTAACTGGGTTCAAAAACAGCTTACAGAAAATGGACTCTGATTTATGAAAGTATAATATGTTATGAAAAGGAAGGGTTGCAAAGAGATAGCTTCGAATTTGGGGGTATCAAAACCAAAGCAAAATATGATGAAAGTAAAAATAAAATAGATAAACCCCATAATTTATTATACCATACCTGTTCACACTGAAACACTTATCACAATATTCTGTGCATCTATATTAAAAAACCTTGTTAAACTTTGTGACATATTTCCATTCTATGGAGATCAGGCGCGAACGAACACCCCATAATTTTATTATACCATATTTCTTCAAACTGAAACATAATTATCAAAGTATACTTACGCAGATAGATATAAAAAGTCTTTATTAAAGTTTGTGCCTATTTCCATTCTATGGAGGCCAGGCGCGAACGCAGACCACACAATTTTATTATACCATCCCTATTTAATTTAAAACATACTTCTCAAAGTATTATGATGTACATCTATATCAAAAACACTTGTAAACGTTTTTTTTTTTAATTTTTTTTTTCCATACTTTGTGGACCAGGCGCGTACGCAGACCCCACAATTTTAATGAATCATTACGCCAGATCAAGCATACCCATTCCTGTGTCTCGATACATCTTCTATCATTATATGTCATCAGTTTTCTATAATAGTCAACCATATAGGAGCCTGTTCGTGACCAGACACACACACAGACGGTCAGCTTTATATTATAGAAGATATATATACGTATGATATTTGGGCTTGACGACCTTAGAGGTAGTTTTTTTCTCTGATGGATAAAATTCTTTTTCATCTATAAGAGGAAAAACTATTTTTAAGATCGGATTTCTTCGATTTTCGATACTTATCGGATGGATTTCTGTAAAATAAAACATATCTAAGAACATTGTCAGACATATAAATTAGCTTTGTGTGAAATTTGCAAAAGATAGCCGTTTCGGAACTTATGAGGAAAGAACTCACACACATACACAAAGTGACTTATATATATATATATATATATATATATATATATATATATATATATATATATATATATATATATATATATATATATAAAGTCAATCACAAACAAAGGGCACTCATATCTTGCAGGAAATGACTGTGGACTAAAATTATGTTTCAAATCAATTTTTTCCAGAAAAATCAATTTCCTAATAATGCCTGATACATTTTTTAAATTTGATTATTTTTTTAATTTTATTCCTTTGTTTCTTAATTAACAACGACTAATTGCAAACCTTGAAACTTGCCATCTCACATAAAAGACCAACAACCTTTCCCTGAGAACTTCCCAGCCGATGAACCCCACCTGCTTCTCCTAATGCTACTCTCCGCCCACCTCCAGAGGTCATGTTCGTAGAATCACAATTAGCAGCCCCCCCTCTCCCTCTCTCTATATCTCTCTCTCTCTTTCTATCTCTCTCTCTCTCTTTCTCACACACACACACACATACACACAGACAAACCGCTTCAAAGGAAAACTAATGGAGAGGCGATCGGGAAACACTCATTTCTTACAAGTCGAAGCCGTGTCGGGACTCTACATTAGAAAAACGAGAGTGTCGGCAGGGAATTTTCCGGGGTTTCATTTTCCGTTGCCATCTTGTGGCTCAAGGGAGACCGGACAACAAGAAAAGACAATATGGCGGCGGTTCATCTCATCCACTCGAAATCAAAGCTTTGTTCGCTTTATTTGTTAGCACTTTATTTTGCATCTTCACGGTCCTGTCGCTCACGATATCAATTTAAAGAAAAAGGGGGACGGGCAGATAAAAGGAAACGGGCGGGGGACAATAAGACAGAAACATCCAAGCAGTGTTTAACCTGTCTGTTTTCCGAAGTGTTTATTTACCTCCCCATGAGGTTAGACACAAGATCAGGCGTAGGTTTCATGAAAGTGTGGTTCTGTGGAACGAACTAGATTTGAACTTGGCATACGTACGTTTGGAATCCACATCGTTAAACACTTAGCCACCATCAACCCAGCTTGTTTTATGAAATATCAATCCGTTTTGAATCGTTTGAACGATGCAGCGCAATATTAATTGGAACTTGTTGGGGGGGGGTCAGAAAAATATTTGTGCTATTTTCAGATCCCCAAAATAATTCTTTTGCCTTTATTATTTGATTTTTGTTTAAAAACAAAATCTTTCACGGCTGGTAGCAATAATAAAATAATATTTCGTTTCTGATTTTTTGAGATGAGGATTGGTTATTCGTATTATCTTGATTCATCAGACTATTGTTCTCATCTTGAGTGTGATTTTCTCAACGTTTCGGTCGATGTAACCTCCGACTTTCTTCGGGTGTATCTTGTCGAACTCGTGAATGTTTCTGTCGAACTTGGGAATTTGGATGAAATTTAGAACGGAACACTTTATTTACTTCATGGGGGTAGCATGCCCTTGTTCCGTCAGCTATGACTGGATAGAGGCCCTAAGTAATTCGCTTCACTATTGTATTTTTTTGGTCGTCCACACTGAAGATTGAACTGTCAACCGTTTTTACAATTGATTTTTCCAAATATTTTAACTACTACACCATAGTTTAAAATGAGAACAATAGTTCGCAAAGGAATCTAGTGTAGGTGTGACGTAGTGCATATGAAAGTATTAGCAGCAGCAGAGGATAGCTGGCTTGCGAAGAGATTGGCAGCAGCAGTAGCCGAAAAAGGCGCATATAACAAATTAGGAAGTGTGCACGAGAAGAACAAAAGAAGAAAGGATAAAAAATGCACCACGTGGTCAGGGAGAAAGAAAGTCGACGTCAAAGAAAATGGACGTGTAAAGGCGAGGACCGGCTGTGACCGGCATGCGGTCGGGGGAAGAATAAAAGCGTACAGCAGGCGAGATGGGCGATGGCGGGAGACTTGTAAGTGGTGTTGAGACGGGAAAGTAACGGGAATAAAAAAATTTGTAAAAAAATTTTAAAATGCCGACCCACATTTTTATTTATTTATTTCCATTTTTGTTTTTATGAATTATGAAAGTAAAGTGTAACGCCAAGTTGCGTTATACAGGGAGGATAGAAAAGTAGTTGTATATGAAATTGACATTCCCTACACTACCCCCCCTTTCACCTACTAGCAAACAGAGTGGGCAAAATTAGTAATTCCTAAATGTTACTGATTGGTTTATTGTACTAGTTAGCTTGATAATCAGAATCGCATAACATAATCAGATTGTCCTCGATAGCCGTACGTCTATACAACGTATTTTTTACATGGTAGTCACCACTTATCAAGGCCCGGAAGCCACTCGGGATAAGGTTATTGCGTGTACAGTAATCAATGGGATAATATCATAGTAATCGTTAGTAATGGAGATTTGATAAAGTGTCTTACTTAAGGGGGCGATTTATCAGGAATTTGTTTATGTTGGACTTGAAGTCATCCAAGTTGTAGTCAGGTAGGAAACAGGCAAAGGGAACAGAGTTCCATATGCGTGCACTTCTAAGAAAGGAGCTTTGGTCATGGAATCTACATTTTGATTTAGGCACAGATAAAGAATGGGGAAAATTATTGACAGCTGTTTCAGCTAGACGGGTGTTTTTCGTGAAAGATTAGCGAGGGGGGGACTAGGAATTGGAGCTCAGACGAGCACTTGCCATGGAAATAACGATAAAACAAAGACAGGTTCGCAATATTAATGCAGTTATGCAGGTGTAACGCTAAGGTCGAGCCTTAGACCCTTATTATTCCTAATATTCATAATTAAACTCCCTGATTAATTTGTTTCCAATAAAATAAGATGGAAAACGAATATCCACATGTGAAAAGAAATAGCAGAAACTCTAGAAAACAACATTCAATCTGTAGCGGAATTGGACCATAAGTGCATCGTAACAATTCATGTTACTCAAACTAAGTGTCTTGCAGTTAACAACTACAAAAACCTTCGTAACCATTAATTGCCATTACAAATAACACCCTGCTTCACCGTCCACCTTTTACATTCACAGGCAACTTTTGGAACAAATATATTGAGGACATTGCCAAAGCTGCTGCAAATTAGGTGGACTCTTCCTTCCGTGTTAGATAACTACTCGCGCCAGAGTAAGCTATATCTTTCCAAAACCACAATTCACCCATGCATGGAGCATTGTTGCGGCATTTCGACTGGTGCATTTACCACTAGTCTCTCTCACTCTCAGACAAAGTAAAAAAAGTATCTCAAATCTAATAGGTCTGGCACTATCAGAGAAACTCCAACGTCTGTTCGAAAGAGTAAAAATAAAAAACAAGGCCGATAGTTATTAGTCGCGTGCTCTCGTGTAATGAATGAATGCGTGACTGTAGGATTGACATGAAATTCTTAAAGATAAACTAAAATGACCGAAAAATGGGCTGAAATGACTTAAATAAATAAAAAGTAAATGACTTAGAATGACTTTAATGAACTTAAGGATGAATTGAATGACCTTAAGAATGACTTGAATGCTTAAAAAATAACTGGAATCCTTCAAAAACAACTTGAATGATCTGGAGAATGACTTGAATGGCTTTGAGACTGGTTGTAAAGTGGGTGATCATTTTACATAAAATTAATAGCGAAAAGTGATCCCCCACTTTATATCACAATAAGTACAGCATGTAGTAAGAACAGATGGTATTTATTTGCTCCCCCACCGAGCAAATTAGGCACAAGGCCGATTTTTAATGTGAGGAGTGAAGGGAGGGGGAAGGGAAAAAGGGGACCAGCTCCCGAGAGGTGGGAAATGGGAGCTGGTTAATGGTCAGGCATGTGGGGTTGCCCCCACATCTGGTCTTTGCTAGTCATAGCTAGTCATAGCTTGCAGCATCTGAAGAACAGATACTACACTTTGATCTTTGCCAAAAGGCCAAGAAAAGCTGTATTTATTTGCTCTCCCACTGAGCAAATTAGGCACAAGGCCGATTTTTAATGTGAGGAGTGAAGGGGAAATGGGGACCAACTCCCCGGGGAGTAGGGGAGCTGGATAGTGACAATTGGTATGAAGAGTTGCCCCTACATTGACCAAGGTCTTATATGTGTGATTGCCCCCACATACGGTCTTTGCTTACAGTATCTGCCGGAACAGATACTACACTTTGAGGTATTTATTTGCTCCCCCACTGAGCAAATTAGGCACAAGGCCGATTTTTAATGTGAGGAGTGAAGGGGAAATGGGGACCAACTCCCCGGGGAGTAGGGGAGCTGGATAGTGACAATTGGTATGAAGGGTTGCCCCTACATTGACCAAGGTCTTATATGTGGGGTCGGCCCCACATATGGTCTTTGCTTGCAGTATCTGCCGGAACTGATACTACACTTTGATCCTGGTCCGAAGGCCAAGAAAAAGGTATTTATTTGCTCCCCCACCGAGCAAATTAGGCACAAGGCCGATTTTTAATGTGAAGGGTAATGGGGACAACTCCCCGGGGAGCTGGATAGGTATGAAGGGTTGCCCCTACATCTTATATTTGGGGTTGGTATTTATTTGCTTCCCCACTGATTAAATTAGGCACAAGGCCGTTTTTTAATGTGGAGAGAGAGGGAGGGAGAGGGAAAAGGGGACCAGCTCCCGATGGGTGGGAAATGGGAGCTGGATAGTGACAATTGGTATGAAGGGTTGTCCCTACATTGACCAAGGGCTTATATGTGGGGTTTCCTCCACATATGGTCTTTGCTTTCAGTATCTGCCGGTTTTTAATGTGAGGAGTGAAGGGAGGGGGAAGGGAAAAAGGGGACCAGCTCCCGAGAGGTGGGAAATGGGAACTAGTCAATGGTCAGGCATGTGGGGTTGCCCCCACATCTGGTCTTTGCTAGTCATAGCTAGTCATAGCTTGCAGTATCTGCCGGAACAGATGCTACACTTTGATCTTGGCCAAAAGGCCAAGAAAAAGCTTAAAAAGCTAAAAACAGCAGACCTTCAATCTTAACAAAAAAGGTCAAGCACAAAAGTGTTACTGACAGACCGACCGACCGACCGACGGAGTGACTTATAGAGTCGCTTGCACGCGACTAAAAACAAAAAAATATATTAAAACTGAAGTCTGGAATTAGGAAGAAACAGGCAGAGTTCACTTCATACTTTCATCTAACGCTGTTTTTTAGTGAAAAAAAATGATAAGACTTCGTTTCTATTTGCAAAGTGAAGATAATGAAAACGTTTGCAACCGTGTACTACGTTATATATGTATGGTCTTGTGCAGTTCTAGGTGGTCAACCCTCTTTTTCCCTCTTTGAATACAAGTTAGTTTATCGCTAATCGCTTGAGGCGCCCCTGTCAGGAAATATTGACGGGCTGCAAAGGTTTTTTTTTGTTTTTTTTTTTGCAGGTTAAGGTGCTCTCCCTTTAGGTCACATGCTTTTTTATCCTCAAAGATGGACTCTTAACAATGATCAACGAATCTAAAATCGAGAATACTGACGGTTTTAATAGTCTGATAATAATCTAACTGGATGTTAGAATTAAAGAAAGTTCAAGCGAACTCATAAAAATAGAGTTAAACAATGCATTGGACATCGTCGTATCTTAAACATCAGACGTCCTCGTCCAGGCGACCCGGTCAGATTAAACAGGTGAAATCTGGTGTACAAACCTTATATCTATCAAAAGTTTGAAAATTCTGACTAAAATTAGGTAACTTCTAGTTTGGAGCAGATAGCTAATCAAACAAACGAGCAGGTGAAATCTGGCGTACAAAACTTATATGGATTTTGTTATGGTTTTAACATTCTTCCCACCACTTCGATTACCTTAAACCTAAAAATCTTTAGTACGGATCATATAAACGACGTAATATTTCGATGATCACTTTTAACGAATAAAAACTTTACAAAGAAAAGTGTGATATGGCTTCTTTCCTTTTTAATTCACAACAGATCCAAAATAAGAAATTATAAAATTTGATGAATAAATGACAAAAAAAATGTTTAAAATGTGTTTAAAAAATTGAAGACATAAAAATCTTACATAATAATATGATGTAAACATGTGTTATTGTTGTGTTGTGGAACAGCAGTGAAAATAAGAACAATCAAGTCGCGGTTCGGTTAAGGAACAATGTGTTAACAATAATGTACAAAGATAGGAAAGAGTGTACATCTGCTACGCACTCGGCTGGCAGTTGAAGTGCAGTCGCATCTCTCTCACCGGTGTTGGAATTACTAGCGCTATTTATAGTGCTAATCGGTGTAAATTCCTCTGTTCAAGGAAGGCCGGTATAACAGTTATCCAGGGAAAACAATAAAATAAAGTTGGGGCTTTGTAGATAAAGCAAGACACACGCATGGAATTATAAAGTTATACGACAACTAAAATATAAAGAAAAACATAACATTATTTTTGTAGAACCTACGAATTTTTGTGTCCGTTATTGATTTATAAACGACATCTGAAGGTCGCGTGCTTCATGTTCAGTTTCGACCTTAATGACGTAGTGAAGTCTCGGGGGGAAACTCTTTCAGGTGAGCTGTGTTTGACAAAAGATTCTCAAAGAGAATCATTTTAAATTTGGAGACTACATCAATTATTGGCCAAAATATGACTTTTTTCTATCATAAAATGTGTCAAATGTATGCTGAATACCATGTACGAATTTTCAAGAGTCTACGACAATTTTAAACGCCTGTAAAAAAAGAAAGATCTGGAAACTTATAGTATGTCTCAATACCAATAAAAGTGTATGTTTTCCCCCGTGCCTATGTGACTTGCATATTATTTTAATGTACTATCACTAAAAAGATAAATAATATTAAGTATAATAATAATAATAATAATAATAATAATAATAATAATAATAATAAGTAGTAGTAGTAGTAGTAGTAGTAGTAGTAGTAGTAGTAGTATTGATGGAACGACTATAAACTTTGTAGTTCCAACATTTGCACTCCAACCCACCTAACTGCAACCTGATGGACTATAATGTGTGGAGTATACTTGAAAATAATACCAATCCCGGCGCCTACAACACCAGGGCGAGCTGATTACCAGGATCAAACTGATGTCCAGGAATCTCAAAAGATAAAGTGAAGGAAACGTGCTCCAAGTTCAGGTAATGCCTGGAGTGCGGATTCTTCAAGTCAACAGTACTCGGCATAGGATCTTCCAAGAGATGCATTTTGAATTTGCATTTGAGAATCTCGAACATCTTTACATGTACACGTTGCATAAAAAACATTTTTCTTTAATTGCGAAACGATAAGAATTGAAATATGCGTTTGTGTTTTGTGACTGTTAATTGCAATTTTGAATGACGTTAGCTTTTAATTTATTTTTATTTCGGACTATTAGTCTCATCTTTATTAGTAGTTATTTTTTGATCTTTTATTGGTTTTTGTTTATTCACAACGTTTCGGCCAACTATTCCTCTGGCCTTCGTCAGGTGGTAACCGCGACGGATAGGAACTTCGAATCTCCTAACTGCATTCTCAGCCATCACTGCCATCCGTAGTTGTTGTCAATAAAAGACCAAAAAACAACAACTAATAAAAATGAGACTAATAGTCCGAAATAAAAATGAATTAATATATAATGCTCATATCAAAAAATGAATTCCAATTAAGGAATAATATACATAGACGTTAGCTTTGCAGAAAAGTTTCGTCTTTCTCCCATATGCAGTCCCTGGTACGATCAAATGGTCACCCATTAGACACTGATGAAGCTCAACGTTGCTTATCTTTGATCTAACAAGAATCGGTGTGTCATCGTGATTATGCTAAGGCAGACAAAGAAAATAAATGAAAAAAATTGCTAAAATTTATGAGTCACGCGACAAGTAGACGTCTTTTTTGTAAGTGTTTATTTAAGAACACTTTAAAAGTGGAGGCGGGTATAAAATTGGTTATTTTTGTGTTTATAAGAAAAACATTTTATTTTATTTATTCGATAGTAGCTGCACATACCCGGTGTTGTCCAGGACAAAGTGAAGCCATTTTTGCTTTTAATTTTTATTTGTTTGTACATAAGAAAGACAATTCATATATTTTTTTCTTTTTTCAATTTAAAATATCAGTTAACCGTTATTTTTATTTTATTTCAAAAGGTTTAATATTGGCAATTATATGGGCCGAATTAAAAATATTTTTTTAAAAATACATTATAGCTAAGCACATTATTGTATTTCCAATAACATGGTACAACAATAACAAATTAGATTTGACTAGTCAGAAGAAAAGTTTGATTTATCAGCTTTGTATATGTTAAATGTTTTTTGACTGATACCTCGACCGCTACTGAAACGGTCTTTTCCTTGTTGACTGCGATATGCGTAACAGAGTGCGGACGCGTGTATGCAAATCCCGAGCCGTGTGCGAAATGACGTCACGGCAAGGAAAAAGAAAAAGACTATACAAAGGACAGAGAGTATGTTCGAGATCTCGTTCAGCACAATCGAAACGACGTTCGAGGGGACAGGCATCAGAGAAGACGAGCACATTAGAGACGTTGGGTGACGTAACAGTCGTAACGAGAAGTCACACGTGGCGGAAAAATGAGGAAATAAATGTTGTTACAAAAAAGGAGTACAGTTATTACTTGTCGTATGTTCCTTGTGACGTAATCTGCTACAACGTGGTCGATCCTAGGTGTCTACATGTTAACACGTGTGTAAAAGTGTAACGTAGACTTCATACAACAAATGGGTCCCGTGTGTAAATGTGTACTACGTTACATATGTTGCTGGTCTTGTGCAATTCTAGGAGGTCAACACTCTTCTCTTTGAGAACAGGTTAGTTTATCGCTAATCGTCTCAGGTGCCCCTATCGGAAAATGTTAACGGCTGTCCATGTATTATTATTTGCAGTTCAGAGTGCTCTCCCTTTAGGGAACTGGCTCTTCAACCCTACTTTCCGGCTGTTGTATCATATAATCTCGCCATAAAAGGAAGATAATTTGCGTTACCTTCACTACATTTCAGTTCATTTCGACAAATATTTTTGTTTTTTACTCACGTTCGCCCCAAACGAAGTATATCATCACTCGAATATAAGGGGCTACTATTTGGAACCATGCCTAGGAAATATTAACAATATGGTGGTTTACATTACATCTAAACTTCTGCATATCAGTACAGAAAGGGGAGAAGGTAGCAGGAAGGGAATTCCAAAGTCTAGCTATTGGAGGTAAAAAGAAAACTATAAAAGTAGAAAGGGGTGTGATTTTGTTGCTAAGCGGGTATGCCGAGGGGGTACAAGTGCAACTAGTTCATCAGAGCACATTCCATTAAAATATTTGTAAGCAGGCATAGAGATGCAATATTGTGGTGATGAGACAGGAGTTGGAGCTTAGTTGACAAAGTGGGACCTAGATTGAAAACTCTGTTTTGGATCGTATCCAAGAGGGAGAGGCTAGTGGCAGATGCACTAGCCCAGATGTGGCAACAATACTTTATCCATGAGCGAATGGTGGTTTTGTAGAGGTACAGGATACTTTCAGATGTGAGTAATTTTCTAGCACGATAGAGGGAACCCACCTTCCTTGCAGCAGCCTTCCTAATGTTCTCAATGTATTTATTCCAGTTTGACATCACATTGACTGTCAGCAACCTTTTAAATAAAGTTCGTAATTTTTCCTTAGTGTTGGTATTATCGTCTATTATACTTAAACGCGAATAAGTTAGTCTGCCTAAAAGTTAGTTTGCCTAAAAGTTAGTTTGTCTAAAAGTAGGTTTCCTAAAAGTTAGCTTGCCTAACAGTTAGTTTGCCTAAAAGTTAGTTTGCCTAAAAGTTAGGGGGGTAGTGGTGCACATATGCTCGGACAACATGAATTGAAATAAGTACATAGAATATGTTAATAATGCTGCTACAAAGAAAGTAGTCTCCCTCTACCCGGCTAAAAAAAATCTTCTCACACCTGCCAGTATACTATGTCTCTACAAAGCCAACATTCACCCGCGCATGGCATATGGTTGTCAGATTTAACAACCACTAACCTCTCCCTTGTGAACAGGGTGCAAAAAAAATGACCTAATAGGTCCCGCAGTCTGCTAAGTTCCAACCCCTGTCGCATCGTCGCAATTGCACCCATATGCTTATTTTATAAGTACTTTTGCGTAATGTGCTCTAATAAACTTATTGTACTTGCAACCCCTAAACCCTGTTTCCCCGACAGTAATAAGAAGCATAAATTTAAATATAATGTGAATAAACATCTCGCTTATTCAATGGGTAATCTGCCTATTCATTTTTATTAAAGCAATCACATGTTTCTATTTGTGTACGAACAGACAAACTCCAAAATCACCGTAATTTTATATATAGTGTAACAGCAGCAACTGGATCAGAAATCAAATGGCGAAATAAATAACTGATGAAGAATATTTTATTTCGACGAAATGTACATTCCTCAACGAAGACAACGTCAGCCTCGAATGACGGTCGATTTGAAAATGCACCAGGCGGGACTCACGACGGAAGTATCTCCCGCACCCACAGACGCTGACGGTGCGGGAGGCAAAAGTTCGCTCTAAAAAATTATACCGTCTGTAACGCAATCACCTACATTTACATATAAACAGGCGGCAAAAAGAAAGTCCGCACTTGTATTTTTTTCAAAAACTGCAAATTTAAGCTAAATTTAATGTAACTGTTTAAACAACCTACACCTCATCTGATTGGCATTTTATTCCTCTATTATTTTACCTGTTCATATTTGACTTTTAATTGAAATATTTTAGTGTTCACGTTAATTTTAAAAAATAACTTCAAATTTAGGAGGCAAAAAGAAAGTCCGCACAATGGAAAATTGTTATTTAAGTGTAACTTTAGGACATTAATGCAACACAAATACAACAGGAACACAATGAACTAGTTAATATTTAGTAGCATAGCCCTTCTGCAATTTGACAGCCTGCAATCTTTGGTGAATTCCTTGAATTAGACTGCAGCAATATTCTGGGGAAAAAGCATCCCAATTTTATTTAATTTTTGTCCAAAGTTCTTCCAAATTCGAAATTTTATCATTGCGTAACTGTTGCTTGATGTAATGCCATATGTTTTCGATAGGATTGAGGTCTGGAGATTGTGCAGGCCAATCCAGGCACAGAATATCATGCTCTTCTAGGAACCTCTTGATATTGCCAGCGGAAGCATTATCTTGCATGAAGATGGGATTATCATCCAAATTCCAACCAAATTAGGGTAGAAAATGCTCAGTCAACATATTAATGTACTTAGTCGAATTAATTCGACCTTGCAAGCGAACTATAGGCCCTGGACCATTGGTACTAATAATGCCCCAAACCAAAACTGAACCTCCACCACGTTGCAGCATTGAAACTGAGCACCTAGGATTAAATTCTTCGTCTTTCTTCCGACGGACGTACTGCTTACCATCATTGCCTAGCCTATTGAACTTGCTTTCGTCGCTAAAAAGCACTTTTGACTAATATGAAGAGTCATGATCTTCATTGCATCTGACGAAGTCCAGACGGCGCTTTCTGTTCTTTTCAGAAATCATTGGCTTGCGTCTTGCAACATATCCTCGCCAATTAAATTCCTTTAATCTGTTCCTGGCAGTAGAAAAGGAGCACTTTTAACAAGATTGAATAGTTGTTGGATTTCAAGTCTGTTCCTTAGGCTGCGGATCTTGATAGCATTGTCTTCCCTGTTAGAAATAATTCTAGTACGACCAGATTTAGTGGCATCACGAACACTGCCGGTGTTTTGGTGCTTTTGCACAGTCTTTCGTACCGTTTTCTCATCACATTATCATCTGCAGCCGATTTCTCGATTGGATAAACCAGAAAGGTGGAGATTAATGAGCTCCTGATGATCACTAAGAGAAAGTCGTTGCATATGGACTAAATGTTACGTTGTATAACCTGGAACAACAACAATTATGATTAGAGATGCTTTGTTGCCTGTTGGTGGATATTTTAAACTGATTTAGGGGCGATAATTTGAGTTGGTTTTTAAGCGAATTTGTTGCTGCGGACTTTCTTTTTGCCTCCTCAATTTGAAGTTATTTTTTTAAATTGATGTGAACACTAGAATATTTCAACTAAAAGTCAAATATGAACAGGTAAAATTATAGAGGAATAAAAGGCGAATCAAATAAGGTATAATTTGTTTAAACAGTTACATTAACTTTAGCTTAAATTTGCAGTTTTGAAAAAATTACAAGTGCGGACTTTTTCTTTGCCGGCACTGTAGATATATTGATTTGACTCATTTTCAAAAGAGCTATTACTAGATGGCGTTCTCTGGAATCTAAATGATAATTTTCCTCAGATTTTTAGCATTTTTCTCTTCTTCCGCTATAGTTATTTTAAATTTTGTTACGCCCTCGCAACAGCTATTTATCATTATTTCTTGTTGGCATCGGCCATTGGTTTTCTCCGAAACCTGGATTGTAATAAGCTTTCTCATGTGTGTGTCGCTAAATGAATTTAAAATGATTACAGATTTTCTTTGGGAATATTTGAATTTTCCATCTACATTGACTTATCTCTCTTGTTTGTTAATTGTTGTATGTTGGTTGGGAACATTCTCTCTCTCTCTCTCTCTCTCTCTCTCTCTCTCTCTCTCTCTCTCTCTCTCTCTCTCTCTCTCTCTCTTTACTCTCGCTCTCTCTCATTCTTTACTCTCTCTCTCGCCCATTCTTAACTCTCTCTCATTCTTTACTCTCTCTTTCTCTCTCTCTCACACACACACACATACATATATACACATACATACATGCACACGGGCGCATATGCAATACATTTTTATTTCTTTGTATTATTTTAAGTCATTTATGGAGTGAGAGCGGGCTAGAAGTATAAGTAGGTGTTTTTGTTTGTTTTTTGTTTGTTTGTTTGTTTGTTTGTTTGTTTTTTCATAACAAATTTCTCCTAAACTCTATCCCTGGCGCTACCTAACTCTAATCCTTACCCTAATCATAACACGCCAGACCCCCTCATATCATACACAAACGTAAAATCTCAATTTTTAACCGTCTTGAACTACTCACTTCCGGTGTCTTCATTTTTCAAGTACGCAGAGCTCAGCAATAAATAAATAAACAAAATTAAACAAATAAACGCAGACGACAAATATTCATATTTTTATCCCTCTAACCCCCACCCCCACCCCCAACCCACCTAAAAAAAGTGATGTTCCTTTATTCGGAACGTTTTCTGAGGTTGGAACATTTTTTTTTTTTTTTTTTTTCTAGTTACTAACTCTCCCTCTACTTAATTTCTTTTCTTCTTCTTCTTCTTCTCGTTGGAAATTTCGTCTTTTCTGGGTCAACAATAAGTCACGTGTTCCGGAAATGCAAGTGAAGTTAGACTTCCGATTTACGAAAAGAGAATCAAGTGATTTTCGCATGGCTGCGTTTCTGCCTTCTGCGTTTTTACTCTCAATCTAATTTAACCTTGTAAATCTGCAGCTGTATGCTCGACCCCCGGGACTTCCTGCGCGCAGGCTGCTCTGCAGAAACGGTGGTTCTTTAGTAGATTAGTGGCGCCTCCACACAAATATTATTTATCTTCGGTTTTGAGCACAAATCTTATCTTATATTCAATAAAAATGAGAATCTGTGTATGAGGACACTTCTCAACCTATATACTCAACGAATTTTTAATCTACAGACTTGAAAGTTAGTGTATAGGGTAATCAGTCATATGGAAAACGTTTTAATCGATTTTCATCCGGAAAAAAGGGCTTCTAAGGGGTAAAAATTGAAAATTTGGTACGTGGGAGGAGTCAGATTTTTTTAAACTGTTTGCTGTTTTACGATTGCGCGTGCGTGAATATTTCACATTACAGATTAGTTATGTTAAGCATAAGTCGGTTTGAAAAAAACGAGTCACGTTGGCCGAATGGTAATCGTATTTGATTCACTTTCTTTCGGTTTTGGTTTCGATCTCAGCTCGAGTACTTTTTTTTTTACTTACAGGAGGTGACGTGTTCAGGAAAAAAACATGATACTCGCATGCACGTGCCTCAGTTTTTCCGGGTTTTTTTTGGGGGGGGGTTTACTTCATTTTTCAAAGGAATTTGACGCTACGTTTAATACCTACGGTATTTCTGTTTATAATAAATAGGAATATTGCCTTGATTAAAATATAATATTTATGCGTATTTTATAACCGGGAAACGCCGAGCAGCCTGCTAGTAAAGCATTATATTCGAAATTATAAAATTAGTGTTCAGTTGTAGGATCTTAATGTTAAGAAAGGAGCACACAATCTGCAACTTTAGCAAATTTATGTTAACTTTACGAAGTGTACTGGCCATTATTTTTGAACTGTGTCCTTACAGTTCAAATCCCTTCTGACCCATAAAAAAAACAGGAAATAAAAAAAACAACCCAACATTTTTTTTAATTGCAAATGAAATGCATTTATTCGTGATTCTTTCAAAACAATGCATTTCATTATTTTGCAAGAGACTTTTCGAGCACACGTGTGCTTTTTAAAAGTTTCTGTCGCCGCCACCTTATTTCTCGCCCTCGTATTTTTTTTTTTTTAATTGTATTTTCGCCCCAAACAAGCACAGTGCCACTTTGATGCAGGGGGCTACTATCTGGGACAACTTGTAAGGATACCATGTAGGGAATTGAGCAGCAAGATGTCTGTTTGTTTTACACTTGAACTTCTGCGTGTTAATACAGTCGGGGAAGCAGGAACCTGGAAGGGAATTCCAAAGTCTAGCAGTCCTAGGGAGGAAACTATTACAGTAGAAGGCTTTTTGACATCTGGGGATCTCTACTGTGTAGGGGTGGGATTTTGCTGCTTGTCGTGTTTGTCTGCTTGGCGTATAGGGTATACATGGGGTTGTAGTTCGTCGGAGCACCTACCATTAAAATATTTGTAGAACATGCAAAGGGATGCAACATTTTGTAACTGTGACAGAAGTATAAAGAAAAGAGCACACAATCTGCAACGTTAGCAATTTGTGTTAACTCTACGAAGTTTCAATAAGTATGTAACGTGGTCGTTACTGTTCAAATCTCTAGGACCCACACGTTGTCTGGTACTTCATCACAAAGGAACAAACGATCAAAAAGAAAAGAAATAAAAATCCGAGCCAGCATTTTTATTTTTAGTGCAAATGAAATGCATTTATTCGTGGTTCTTCCAAAACAAAGCATTTCATTATCTCTCCAAAGTCTTTTCGCACACACATGTCCTTTTTAAAAGTCTCTGTCCCCGCCACCTGACGCTGGCACTAGCCAGCACTTTCTCACCCTCGTATTCATACGTCCATCTTCTACGGTTATTTGCTCCTTCCTTCGACTGCGCGGTGTATTTTTTTTTCATCTTTTTTGTGGCGCAAGCTCGTACTTGCACCCACTAGCTAATTTGCATACGTGTTTTTGCAGATGCTGCTAATATTTTTGCAAGCCAGCTATCCTTTGGCTGATAATATTTTCTCATGCGTACCAATATGGACTCTGTGACAAGTATAGAACATTAGAATCGAAATAAAGCCGTTTCTTTTTTGACATGTTTTTTTAACTGAATTGAATAATAGAAGAAAACTTTGTTAGATTTTCAGATTTACACAATTTATATTATCATTTTTAAATGATATAAATAAGTTATATTTTTTAATTATTTTAAAATGATATAAATAAGTTATATTTTTAAATTATTTTAAAATGATATAGAAAAGTTATATTTTTAAATCATTTTAAAATGATATAAATAAGTTATATTTTAAATCATTTTAAAATGATATAAATAAATTATATTTTTTAATTATTTTAAATGATATAAATAAGTTATATTTTAAAATTATTTTAAAATGATATAAATAAGTTATATTTTTAAATTATTTTAAAATGATATAGAAAAGTTATATTTTTAAATCATTTTAAAATGATATAAATAAGTTATATTTTTAAATCATTTTAAAATGATATAAATAACTTATATTTTAAAATTATTTTTAAATGATATGAATAACTAATATTTTTAATTTATTTTACAATGATATAAAGAAGTTATTTTTCTAAATTAGTTTAAAATAATATAAAAAAGTTATATTTTTAAATTATTTTAAAATTATATAAATAAGTTCTATTTTTAAACTATTTTAAAATGATATAAATAAGTTATATTTTTAAATCATTTTAAAATGATATAAATAAGTAATATTTTTAAATTATATTAAAATGATATAAATAAGTTTTATTTTTAAATTATTTTAAAATGATATAAATAAGTTCTATTTTTAAATTATTTTAAAATGATATAAATAAGTTATATTTATAAATTATTTTAAAATGATATAAATAAGTTATATTTTTAATTGTTTTAAAATGTTATAAATACCTAATATTTTTAAATTATTTTAAAATGATACAAATAAGGTATATTTTTTAAATGATATGAATCAGTTATATTTTTAAATTATTCTAAAATGATATAAATAAGTTCTATTTTTAAATCATTTTAAAATGATATAAATAAGTTATATTTTTTAATCATTTTAAAATAATGTAAATAAGTTATATTTTTAAATTATTTTAAAATGATATGAATAAGTTATATTTTTAAATTATTTTAAAATGATATGAATAAGTTATATTTTTAAATTATTCTAAAATGATATGAATAAGTTATATTTTTAAATCATTTTAAAATGATATAAATAAGTTATATTTTTTAATCATTTTAAAATAATGTAAATAAGTTATATTTTTAAATCATTTTAAAATGATATAAATAAGTTATATTTTTAAATCATTTTAAAATAATGTAAATAAGTTATATTTTTAAATCATTTTAAAATGATATAAATAAGTTATATTTTTAAATTATTTTAAAATGATATGAATAGGTTTTATTTTTAAATTATTTTAAAATGATATAAATAAGTTATATTTTTTAATCATTTTAAAATAATGTAAATAAGTTATATTTTTAAATTATTTTAAAATGATATGAATAAGTTATATTTTTAAATTATTTTAAAATGATATGAATAAGTTATATTTTTAAATTATTCTAAAATGATATGAATAAGTTATATTTTTAAATCATTTTAAAATGATATAAATAAGTTATATTTTTTAATCATTTTAAAATAATGTAAATAAGTTATATTTTTAAATCATTTTAAAATGATATAAATAAGTTATATTTTTAAATCATTTTAAAATAATGTAAATAAGTTATATTTTTAAATCATTTTAAAATGATATAAATAAGTTATATTTTTAAATTATTTTAAAATGATATGAATAGGTTTTATTTTTAAATTATTTTAAAATGATATAAATAAGTTATATTTTTAAATTATTTTAAAATGATATAAAAAGTTATATTTTTAAATACTAAAAACAAAGCATTAATTTATTAATATTTTTAATAACGCATTATTGATTATAACGAACAGGTTTTTTTTACATATTTCTCATATATTACCAATAAAGCATCCACGGTCCGTGTTAATGAAATCAATATTCACTAAATCAAATATATAATTTTATATTAAAAAGATTTGGCTAAATTTTAGAAATCAATAATATTTAATAAATTTTGAAGTATGTATTAAGTAACGATCATAAAATTAAATAAAACCGTTGTAAAAATTTTGCACAGACAAAAAATACATTATTAAAGTTTTATTTTAAATACTGGAGGCACGTGAATTGTTATTATCTATATATAAAAGCGAAAACGTATGTATGTATGTATGTATGTATGTATGTTTATATGTGTGTTTGTGTGTCCGCTACAAACTTTCGACAGACACAACGAAATTCATAAACTCGGTATCATATTGAAACCCCATCCTTCGCCCGAAAAATAGCGAAAAATTAGCCAAAAACGTTCATTTTTCACCCCGAAATCGACAATTTTCAGCAGGGGGGGGTCAACAAAAACGGTCATCTCGTGACGACGACCGGTTCTACGCATGCGTCAGATGACGTCATGACGTGATTTATTTTAAATAGTTGAAGAACTGACTAAAATTCATGAACGTCGTGTTAGCTCAGTTTGTTAGCGCGTTGGTTCATTATCTAAACGTTTTGGGTTCGAATCGTGGTTTGAGATGTCTTTTTTTTTTCAATTTTTTAAATTTAAATATTGAACCAGTGTTATTTAAGTCGTTTTTCACGTAACGGTCGTTTTTCTGTTTTTCTTTTTTTTACTTCGCTTATCCACCCCCGACCACACACCCAAAAACACCCGGGTACCCACCGATTTTTTAAATTTTAATATCGAAATGGCTTATTTAAGCCACTTTTCACATGTTTCTTTTTGTTTTAACGTTCGTTTTTCTGTTTTCGTTTTTGTTTTTTCGATTTTTACATTTAACATCGTTCGTTTGCCTTACGTTAATTTTTTTGTGTTTTCTTTTTCGATATTTTTATTCCCCCCCCCCCACGCTTAAGTTTTAACGTTCGTTTTTATGTTTTCTTTATTTACTTCGCTTATAACAAACAAACTTGGTCATTGACCTCATTTGCTGATAAGCTATTGCTTACGTCGTCGTCGTCGTCATAACGCTCTAGGACTTCCGTGCGGGCACCTGTCAATTTGGTTTTTACTTAAATAAATTCAAACATCTTCAGTAACTCATTCTGGCTGGCCGAACGGTTCATGTTTTTTTCACATTTTATTTTCAAATTTCGTCTCAGGGCTTCGGATCCCCCCCCCCGGTTTCTTTTTTATTTAAGAGCACACGCACCTCCAAACACCCGGGCCACGCCAGGTACCCCGCTAGTCTATATATATAAAAGCGATAATGTGTGTATGTATGTGTGTATGTGTGTATGTCTGTGTGTCTGCTAAAAACTTTTGACAGAACAAAAATTCACAAACTTGGTATCATATTGAAGCTCCATCCTTCGCACGAAAAATTGGCCAAAAACGTTCATTTTTTCACCCCGAAATCGACAATTTTCGACAGGGGGTGGGGTAAAATAAAACGGTCATCTCGTGACGACACCGGTTCTACGCATGCGTCAGATGACGTCATGACGTGATTTATTTTAAATAGTTGAAGAACTGACTAAATTCCATGTGCGTCGCATTAGCACAGTTGGTTAGCCGGTTGGTTCTTTATTATTTATTTTGGGTTCGAATCGTGGTGTGAGATGTTTTCTTTCTTTTTTTTTCGATTTTTTAAATTTAAATAGTGAACCAGTGTTATTTTAGCCATTTTTCACGTAACGTTCGTTTTCCTTTTTTTTTTTTTTTTGCTTTTTTTTTTACTTAGCTTATTCTTAGTGACACCCAAAAACACCCAGGTACCCATCAATTTTTTAAATTTAAATATTGAAACAGGCTTATTTAAGCCATTTTTCACGTGTTTTTTTTTTTGTTTTGGTTTTAACGATCGTTTTTCTGTTTTCTTTTTTGTTTTTTCGATTTTTACATTTAACATCGTTCGTTTGCCTTACGTTAGTTTTTTGTGTGCTTATAACAAACAAACTTGGTCATTGACCTCATTTGCTGAATAGCTATTGCTTACGTCGTCGTCGTCGTCGTCGTCGTCGTCGTCGTCGTAACGCTCTAGGACTTCCGTGTGGGCACCTGTCAATTTGGTTCTTACTTAAATAAATTCAAACATCTTTCAGTAACTCATTCTGGCTGGCCGAACGGTTCATGTTTTTTTTTCACATTTTATTTTCAAACTTCGCCTCAGGGCTTCGGGTTCGATCCTACCTCCCCCCTCGGTTTCTTTTTATTTAAGAGCACAAATACCTCCAAATATAAAAGCAAAAATGTGTGTATTATGTGTGTTCCTCTGTATGTATGTGTGTTTGTATGTCTCGCAAAAACTTTCGACACGTGTCACGGATTTTCGCCAGATCGGTATCATTTTAAACTCCCAACCTTCGCCCGACAAATATCGAAAAATTGGCCAAAAACGTTAATTCCTTCACACTGAAATCAGTAGTTTTCTACAGGGGGGTCAGCAAAAACTATCCTCTCATGACGGGTCCGTTTCTACGCATGCGTCATACGACGTCGTAACCTGATTTAGTTTAAATATTTAAAAAGTGAAACAATTTCAACGACGTTGTCTTAGCTCAGTTGCTTAGAGCGTGGCCTCATCATCTAATCGCTTTGGGTTCGAATCGTGGTGTGAGCTGTTTTTTTTTTTATTTTAATATTGAAACAGGGTTATTTAAGCCATTTTTCACGTGTTTTTTTAGTGGGGGTTCTGTTTCTTTGGGTTTTTTTTAATTGATTATTATATCATTTATTTAAAATCGGTAAATATTTATTATTCGTTTAAAAATGATTATTATATCATTTATTTAAAATCAATAAATATTTATCATTAGTTTAAAATTGATTATTATATCATTTATTTAAAATCAATAAATATTTATTATTAGTTTAAAATTGATTATTATATCATTTATTTAAAATCAATAAATATTTATCGTTATATTAAGATTAGTTTAAAATCAATAAATGTTTTTATTTTGTCGTTAGTTTTAAATCAATAAATATGTATCATTTTATTATTAGTCTTAATATATATTAATTGCTATATTATTAGTTTAAAATCCAGAAATATTGTTCATTAGTTTAAAATTTAGAAATGTTTATTTTATAAATAGATTTAAATAAAGACATATTAATTGTTTTAAAATACATATATAAATAGTTTTAAATAAATACATATTAATTGTTTTATTATTTGTTTAAAATCAATAAATATCTTTTTTAATTAATTTTAATTTAATAAAAAAATATTATTTATCATTTTTTTTAATCAATACATATTTATTATTTACCTATTATTTTAAGATCATAAAAATTGATTATTTATCATTATTTCAAAATTCATAAATATTTATTATTTTACTATTAGTTTAAAATCAATACGTATTTATATTTCATGATTAATTTAAAATTTGTAAATATATATCATTTTATCATTAGGTGAGATTAATAAACATTTATTATGAGATTAATAAACATTTATTATTTAATCAATAAATATTTATTATTTTACTTTTAGTTAAAAATCAGTAAATATTTATTGTTTTACTATAAGTTTCAAAATCAATAGAAATGTACTATTTATTATAAGTTTATATCGAAAAAATGCTCTAATTTTCATTATGAGTTTTAAATAAATAAATATGTATTATTTCATTATTTTTCTATTAATAAATATTTTTTTATTTTATAATTACTTTAAAATCAATAATAATTTATTAATATTTTATCATTAGTTTAAAATCAATAAATATTTATTATATTATCATAAGTATAACATCAATAAATAATGATTTTATCATTTGTTTAAAATCAATAAATAATTAATTTATAATTAGTTGAAAGTCAATAAATAATGATTTCATCATTAGTTTAAAATCAATAAATAATTTTTTATCATTTGTTTAAATTCAATAAATAATTATTTTATCATTAGTTTAAATTCAATATATAATTATTTTATAATTAGTTTAAATTAGATAAATAATTATTTTATCATTAGTTTAAAATCAATAAATAATTATTTTATCATTAGTTTAAATTCAAAAAATAATTATTTTATCATTTGTTTAAAATCAATAAATAATGATTTTATCATTAGTTTAAAATCAATAAATAATGATTTTATCATTAGTTTAAAATCAATAAATAATGATTTATCATTAGTTTAAAATCAATAAATAATTATTTTATCATTAGTTTAAATTCAAAAAATAATTATTTTATCATTTGTTTAAAATCAATAAATAATTATTTTATCATTAGTTTAAAATCAATAAATAATGATTTTATCATTAGTTTAAAATCAATAAATAATGATTTATCATTAGTTTAAAATCAATAAATAATTATTTTATCATTAGTCTAAAATCAATAGATAATGATTTTATCATTTGTTTTAAATCAATAAATAATGATTTTATCATGTGTTTTAAATCTATAAATAATTATTTTATCATTAGTTTAAAATCAATAAATAATGATCTTATCATTTGTTTAAAATCAATAATTAATTATTTTATCATTAGTCTAAAATCAATAAATAATTATTTTATCATTTGTTTAAAATCAATAAATAATGATTTTATCATTAGTTTTAAATCAAATAATAATTATTTATCATTTGTTTAAAATCAATAAATAATTATTTTATCATTAGTTTAAAATCAATAAATAATGATTTTATCATTAGTTTAAATTAAATAAATAATTATTTTAACATTAGTTTAAAATCAATAAATAATGATTTTATCATTAGTTTAAATTAAATAAATAATTATTTTATCATTTGTTTAAAATCAATAAATAATGATTTTATCATTAGTTTAAAATCAATAAATAATGATTTTATCATTTGTTTAAAATCAATAAATGATTATTTTATCATTAGTTTTAAATCAATAAATAATGATTTTATCTTTAGTTTAAAATCAATAAATAATGATTTTATCATTAGTTTAAAATCAATAAATAATTATTTTATCATTAGTTTAACATCAATAAAAAAAATTTATCATTTGTTTAAAATCGATAAATAATTATTTTATCATTAGTTTAAAATCAATAAATAATTATTTATCATTAGTTTAAAATCAATAAATAATGATTTTATCATTAGTGTTAAATCAATAAATAATGATTTTATCATTAGTTTAAAATCAATAAATAATGATTTTATCATTAGTTTAAATTAAATAAATAATTATTTATCATTTGTTTAAAATCAATAAATAATGATTTTATCATTAGTTTAAAATCAATAAATAATGATTTTATCATTTGTTTAAAATCAATAAATAATGATTATATCATTAGTTTAAAATCAATAAATAATTATTTTATCATTAGTTTAAAATCAATAAATAATGATTTTATCATTAGTTTAAAATCAATAAATAATTATTTTATCATTAGTTTAAAATCAATAAAAAAAATTTATCATTTGTTTAAAATCGATAAATAATTATTTTATCATTAGTTTAAAATCAATAAATAATTATTTATCATTAGTTTAAATTCAATAAATAATTATTTTATCATTAGTTTAAAATCAATAAATAATGATTTTATCATTAGTTTAAATTCAATAAATAATTATTTTATCATTAGTTTAAAATCCATAATTATTTATTGATTTTAAATTAATGATAAAATCATTATTTACTGACTTTAAACTAATGATAAAATCATTATTTATTGATTTTAAACTAATGATAAAATATTAATAAATTTTTATTGATTTTAAACTAATGATGAAATAATTATTTATTGATTTTAAACTAATTATAAATTAATTATTTATTGATTTTAAACAAAAGATAAAATCATTATTTATTGATTTTAAACTAATGATAAAATCATTAATAAATTTTTATTGATTTTTAACTAATGATAAAATAATTATTTATTGAATTTAAACTAATGATAAAATAATTATTTTTGCTGTTTTAAGTCGAATATAATATTTATATTATCATAAGTTATCCATGTTTTCTCCATCTTCTCTTCGTGTGTGTGTGTGTGTGTGTGTGTGTGTGTGTGTGTGTGTGTGTGTGTGTGTGTGTGTGTGTGTGTGTGTGTGTGTGTGTGTGTGTGTGTGTGTGCGCGTGCGCGTGTGTGTGTTAGAAATCATCTCTTTTATATGAAGTATGCAAAAGTACTGATTGACTTGACACTCTGGAGGGAGAAAACAATTCGAAAAGGGTTTCTATTTATGGAAAGAACAAATAGCACACGTTAATTCTAAGCAGGATTTGTTGGAAATAGTCAATCGATCTTTATTGATTTCGAAAACGTTTTGTTTGTTTTGTAAAGCAGGCAAAGAAAGAATTTGTTTACGATAAAAGTTGTGTTCTGACAATAATGCTGAAAGGGTTGATATGCCGTCAAACAAACGAAAAGGCAGGACATAAATGGAACACAATAAAAAGTTTTGTTTTGTCTGTTTTTTATTTATTTTTTTTTTTTGTTTTGGTCATTTATTTTTTATTTTTTCATTTTTCTGATAAAAAAATGTGGGAAGTCCTTTGCTTGTAACTTTGTCATATTGCACTGTTGCAGGTGTTCAAAGATTGGGATGCTTTTTTTTCTTTTTTTTTTTTTTGTTACTTCAATGTTTGCCGCTTAGTGAAAGCGTATAAAATGCCGATTCTAATTGATAACCAATAAGGCCAAACAAGATTCATCGTTTTTTTTTATTTTTTCTCAATTCCTTTTACTGAAGCTTTTATTCTATTTTCTATTTTGGTGGTGGTGGTGGTGGTGGTGGTGGTGGTGGTGGTGGTGGTGGTGGTGGTGGTGGTGGTGATGATGATGATGATGATGATGATGATGATGTATTAGCAAGCCTTGTCGGCGTTGCCCGGGCAAATGTGACACTTATTACTTATCAATCATGTGGTGAGACGACAACAACTACGGATGGCAGTGATGGCTGAGAATGCAGTTAGGAGATTCGAAGTTCCTATCTGTCGCGGTTACCACCTGACGAAGGCCAGAGGAATAGTTGGCCGAAACGTTGTGAATAAACAAAAACCAATAAAAGATAAAAAAAAAAAAAACAACTAATAAAGATGAGAATAATAGTCCGAAATAAAAATAAATTAATATATAATGCTCATCTCAAAAATGAATTCCAATTAAGGAATAATATATATATATACACATGCATACATATATACATACACACATACATACATACATACATACATACATATTATAAATAATTATCTAAGGCCATATGTTTAGTCACCTGCGGCTCATCAGCGTAGCCAGACTTAATGACATCCGAAATATCGATCCTAGTGGTTTACGAAAGTTCACTTGTAGATATAACCACGCTGATAAGACATTGACGGCGAAATACGTGTCGGGGAATAATTATAATTTAAAAATAAACGCGCTCACATATCGGCAAAATATTGATGGAAGAAACAGTATCTTTTACATACATGATTCCCAGTAAAATATATCTATAAATTTGTTTATTTGTTTGTTTGTTTGTTTGTTTTTTATGTGTACATGTGCTTTGATATTCATATTCAAAACTCTTTTTTTATTTGTTAATTTATTTAACAAATAAAATACAATTTTGTTATATATGAATCATTGAATTGCATTCATCTGCAAAAGATCTAGCTAATTTGCATATTCTTTTAAACATTCATTTTAATCAATTTCTTATTAGTTTTTTTCGGTTTTCTGATGCGATGATCATTTTTAGTTAATTATTACGTGTAATTATATTCATGCAGATATTCTCCATGATTTATACTTGCATAATGTTTGCGTAAAAGGATTATAGTAAGCACAAACCTCTTTCTATATATATATTTGTTTAAAAGGTTTTGCCTGACAAACTCCTCTGTCAGTTTTTCGTCTACAGATATGAAACTTAATATATAGGGTATTCGAACTCATGAGAATTTTATATTTCGATTTTAGCCAGGGAAAATCGGTGCAAAAGTGTGAAAATTAAAGAAATGGAATTTGCCAGGTATAAGTTGGAAGGGCGGCATTACGAATATGCATGCGTAACGTAATAACTATTGGTTCATGTTTGGATTTTTAGCCTTGCAAGCATATCTTCATTGCTCAGGCATTAACGTCAAAAGAAAAAGTAAATCGTAAGCTAAATGTTTTGGTTTCAATTCTCGGTGGTGGTGCACGAATCATTTTTTTCTTTTAACTTTTTAAATGATTACTATATATTGGGTCCAATATGATATAATAATAAATACGAAATCTGCATTAATCAAAATATCATATTTAAGCGTATTTTACGACCGGGCAATGCCGCGCGGCCTACTAGTATATATTTTAACGCATTCAATTATCAAAGTCGCAAAAAATAAAGCTAAACAAAATGACAAAATTTGTATGTAATATACCGACAGCAAATTTTCATCTCAGTGGTAAGTGCGCCGGGTTCAAATTTTAAATCTTGATAGATTTAACCACGCTAATGAATCGTTTACGTCGAAAAACATATTCGTGAATGATTATATTTTTTAAATATTTACGCTTTTATATGAAGGTCTCACATTTGGCGGAAGAACAATATTTTCACCTTTAACATTTACGTAAACGTTTCTCGGTAGGCATATAATTAGTTATATTCAACTATCATGTCGCAAAAACAATGACAATAGTATAAGTTCATTATAATATGTGTGTGTGTGTATGTGTGTGTGTATGTTTATGGAAAAATATACTTATTGAATTATATTTCGCCCTTTAATTATACGAATCCTTTTATTTATGAAGCTCGATGTATGTTAAATATAACTACAGAGCATATATAAATAAATGACAAAAAGTTGATATTCCAAATTCCAAGACGTTATAAATTTTCCAGTTTATTTCTTTCGGCATGTAAAAATGTTAAATTCTTGACAGTAGCTGTTTCGTAGTGCAGAAACAATCTATAATTATTAGATCAATTCCGTCCTGATTCTATAAGAAGAATAAAAACTCATTAATTTTAAAAACTTAAATAGGTTATTTATTTTTAATAGTACCTTAATAATTGTTACGTGTTTTGCCTGAGTATATGTGTGTGTTCGTTATGTTGTATATCTTTTAATTATGAACTTCATTTGCTTGGATTTGGATTTGGTCATTAGAGAAAATAAAGATTTTGCTCTGATCTAGTCGTTTTAAAACACGCGTAAAGATTTTTTTAAATGAACATTTGTTTCTGAAAACTGATTAGAATGTATTATTTTAATCGATAAACACTAATACATTGAAGGCTTGAAAAAGGAAAAGGTTTCCGAAAATTACTTATAGAATAATGTCACAAAACAGAAAGAAAAATACTTGATAGGAAATAATAAATCTTACGTTTATTTGTTTGTTTGTTTGTTTTTTTAACCCATTTGTGTACTTATGATTTACCGTTTACTGATTACACCTATATATATATATATATATATATATATATATATATATATATATATATATATATATATATATATATATATATATATAATATATATTATTCTTTTATATCTACACATGCAAGTGTTTCATGCTTACGCAATAATCAGTGTAAGAAGTGACAATTTCTGTCGGCCAAAAGATTCAAACACAGCCACAAAGCCACCTTTGACTTCATTTGTCAAGCCTTTATTTCCAGCCAACCAGACAATTGCTATTGGAATTAAGTGAATTAACAAGTAATAAACGCACAATTCGGGTACAGACATTAGACAATCCAGAGTGTTCAACGGTCGAAATTCGTAAACATTGCATAAACGCTAATTAACTGTCTCTTAGTTTATATTTCTCAGGCAGTTCCCATCCCTAAGTATTCTTAAAGGGATTTGATATTTATAATTAAATTATGATTATTATTTTATTTTGTTATGTCTACAGATACTAGTCTTCCGCGTTTACGCAATCATCAGTCTAAGAGATGACAATTCCTGTCGGTCGGGAGATTCGAACCCAGCCACGATACCACCTTTGACTCCATTTGCTAAACCATTACCTATACAAGCTGATAAATTGTGCATGGTTCAGATACCATTCTATATCATGCGACATATCAACAATATAGACACTATTAACAATATAGACACTATTAACAATATAGACAATACAATGTGAATTAGAAACTGCAACTGAATAGTTTGCTTAAAATCTGTTTAAAACAAACTTCGACGTAACTGTCAATCTCATGAAAGGCGATCGCAAGGCACCATTTTACGTCTTGTGTTTTTTAATGCTGACGATGATATATAACCCCAAACATACATACACATACACATTTCTCCCTGACGCACACCTACACGCACATACACAAGTACACACACGTACATACACACATCTATTATTTAATGGCGAAACACTATATATTATTTACCAAGTACACACATAATGTTGACAGGTACTTATTTATTTTTTTAAAATATATTAATTAATATAACTATTTCAAATATATATTTTAAACATAAAGTTCTATTAATAGCGCTGTACTAGAACTATAAATATTTTATTTTTTACCATTTTTTTGTTACAATGTTATGTTCATCAAAAAAATATCTTATTGTTCATACATACCTACATACATGCACTAGCGCTGTCAGAAACAGATCTTAAGAATGCGTGAAAAAATTGAATAATTCGACCTCCTATCTTTACAAGCTTATAACTACTTGAAAAATGTAATTATAACCCTAATTTTATTTTTCAATTAAAGGAGCAAAGACGAAATTTTTTTTTTTAATAGCAGGTTTAATAGCAAATTATGCAATATTTGTTTTTTAAATTGGTTTTCTTTAAAAAAGATTTGAAGAAAATCAACGAAATTTTACTTACTTCGGTTACAAAAAATCGATATAAATTCGAAAAAATCACTTACCTATGAAAAATACTATTGAATGTTTACTTCCATTCTTCATTGTTCAGAATTTATCCATACTTATATTTTATATTCCATTTATTTTTTAAATAAAAGAATTTTTTAAACTACTGTTTGAAAAAAGCATTTTTACGTCTTTATCGAAAAACCGGAAGTAGCCGTTTGCCCTTGTTAAGAACTACGGATGAACAGAAGACAGTAAAAACCAAACGTTCGCGTTAGGCGTCTAGCATGGTGCCTGAAGAAATATGTGTTCCCATAGTTTTAAAAAAAGTAAAATTTTACTTATAAGTTTTTGCCTTTAAAAAAAACACACGCGAGGAATTTTTTTTTCTTTTCTCAAAGAAATACATAAATTTTTGATTTATTATATTTTCATTCTTCTTTATCGAGTGAAATTTTTTTTATATCTAAACATAGGAAACATTGAATAAAATAGAAAAAATGTCCTCAGCGTCCAATATTGACTGGAAAATTCTAAACATAAAATAACCTTCCACTTAAAAAAAATTAATGTGGTTTTAGAAAAAAAAGGGTTTACACTTTGGACTTTACAGGTAAATTTCTAAAAAACACTTTTTTGTTTTTAAATTTGAATATGTTATCAATTGATCATTTACCTTCAATTAGTGATATATAAAGCGTTGGTGAGTAAATTAATTATTTAAATTTTAATAGACATTTCAAAATTGGGGTGTATTTAACAAAAAACTTTTGTCTAAAATATTAAATTTTGTTTATTGGAAAGAGCATAGAATTTCACACTGACCCTGAAAATATCGAAAACATTGAACTAATAGAATATTTTGATAGATTTTTCAAGTTTAAAAATTGAAAAATATTTAACTCGTAAAATTCAATTGATTTCATTACGTAAACAAATGACTGCCTGAACGCAGGCAGGCACTTTGTAAACACTGCTTTTTAAAAAATAAAAAATAATATTTCTATTATTTTTTATAAAATAATATTTCTATTATTTTATAAAAAATATTTCGATTATTTTTTCTGTTATTTTATTTTTAAATATTTCTATTATTTATTTGTTTTGGGAGTATATTCCATAAAGAAAATAAACAACCCACTTTAAAAAGAAAAATTACGAGTTTTTTTATATTTTATTCGTAGTTTTGTGTTAGGGGTGTCAAAAATACCCCCAAAATTAGACAGAAAATTGCCAGAGTTATTTGGTAGGAAAAGGTACTATCACTGTTAATATATTTAATATTAATAATCTTTAATATCGTTATGTTTTTATTGTGCACATTTTTAAATTTATTCATGAGAAGAAAAAGAACTTATTAATTCTAAAAAGAAAATAAAGGAATAAAATCCGACATTAAAACAAAAGTTGCAATTATTTTTCAGTTTGTTATACCATGTTTGTTTTTTGTCATTTATTTATATATGCTCTGTAGTTACATCGAGCTTCATAAATTAAATGACTGGTATACTCATATTTGCCGATGTTTATATAATAATATATTATGTATTATACCGTTCATTGGATAAAACAGGGGAGGGTAGAGCGGTGGCCCTTGATATATCTAAGGCTTTTGACAGGGTATGGCACGATGCTCTTCTAAGGAAAATTAGATCATATGGAATCACTGGAAGAATTCATAACGTAATTAAATCCTTCTTAAGTAATAGAAAAATCAAAGTTGTCCTCGACGGTTGTACATCCAAACAATATGACATAAATGCGGGAGTACCTCAGGGGTCTATCCTTGGACCTCTATTATTCCTGATATTCATAAATTACCTCCCTGATAAAATTGTTTCGGAGATGGGTATATTTGCCGATGACACCACTCTCTATAACAGATATGAGGGGAAAACAAATGAACACATATCTAAAGAAATGGCAGAAACTCTAGAGGATGACCTCCAATCTGTAGTGGAATGGGGACAAAAATGGTTGGTCGCATTCAATGCTGCTTAGACTAAGCTTGTTTCCTTCAATAACTACAAGAAACCTTCTCTACCACCAATAGCAATGGCCAAGAACACATTGCCTGAAAGTACTTCTTTTAAACTCCTCGGCCTAACGTTTACAGGGAATATGAACTGGAATAGATACATTGAGAGCATTGCCAAGGCTGCTGCAAGGAAGGTGGGCTCCCTCTTCCGTGCTAGAAAACTACTTACGCCTGACATTATCCTATACCTCTATAAGGCAACCATTCGCCCATGTATGGAGTACTGTTGTCACATCTGGGCTGGTGCATCTGCTGCTTGTCTCTCGCTCCTGGACAGGGTTCAAAAGAGAGTCGCCAACCTGATAGGTCCTGAACTGTCATCTAGGCTTCAGCCTCTGTCCCATCGACGAGATGTTGCATCCCTCTGCCTGTTCTACAAATACTTTAATGGTGAATGCTCTGACGAACTGCAAGCACTTGTACCTCCCCGACGTAACTACCCCCGACAAACCCGACAAACTACTAAGTCTCATCCCTTTACAGTAGAGATGCCTAGGTGCAAGAAAGCCTTCTACTCCAATAGTTTCTTCCCCAGAACTGAGGGTCTTTGGAACTCCCTTCCAGGATTCTGCTTTCCCAACTGCAATGATATGCAGAAATTCAAGTGTAATGTTAACAAACATCTTTCTACTCATCTCCCTTCATAATGACCCCGCTAATTAAGTCCCTAATAGTAGCCCCCTGCTTCAAAGTGGCACTGTGCCTTGTTTGGGGTAAAAATTGAATTAAAAAAAAAATATATATATACATATATATATATATATATATATATATATATACGACGGGCGTGCAATGAGTAATGCCCCTGACCCACTTCCCATAGCAGTAGAGCAACGAAACTTGGCACAGTTGTTAGTCTTTCTCTACATGGGAACCACCCAGAGTTATGCATTTCTCCCATCGTTTGATGCAGCTCTGGAGATCGTTTTTGTAGAACACCCCAAGTTGGTCCTCCAACCACGACGTGACTTCAGAAATCAAGGCTGCATCATCTGGGAAACACTTTCCTTTCAAAAACAACTTCATGGCTGGGAAGAGGTGAAACTCAGAGGGTGCAAGGTCAGGAGAATAGGGAAGATGGAAAGGATTTCATAACCACATGCGCGTGCTTCTGATCTGGTGACATGCGAGTTGTGGACATAAGCGTTGTCCTGCAGGATGGGGGTACCTTTGCTGATCTTGCCCTGCCTTTTGATTTTGATAGCTTCCCTTAATTTCCTCAAGAGTGAAGCATAATAGGCTCCTGTAATTGTGGTACCCTTTGTCAGGAAATCTGTGATCACTACTCCGTCCTGGTCCCAGAGGACTGTGAGCATGACCTTACCAGCGGAGGGCTGCACCTTTGCGTTCTTTGGAGGTGGTGAGTCCAAGTGCTTCCACTGCATTGACTGGGCTTTGGTCTCTGGATCATAGTGATGGACTCAGGTTTCATCCTGTGTAATCAGTCTTTTGAAAAATTTTGACTCGTCTTCTTGGCACATCTCCACATTCATCCTCGAGCACTCAACGCGTTCTCGCTTCTGGAATGGTGTGAGCAACCTGGGAATCCATCTGGCAGACACCTTATGCATATGCAAATGGTCATGAATGATAGTTTCCACAGACCCTGTACTAATCTTGACATCTTGGGCTATTTGGCAAATAGTAATGCGCCGATCTTCCAAAACGTCAGCCTCAACTTGACGGACAGATGCCTCATCAATGGCAGAAGGGGGGGGGGCCAGGTCTGGGAGCTGTTGACTTCCGGCCATGTTTGAATTCACGATGCCAGCGTTTTACAAGGTCATATGATGGGGCATTATCACCATAAGTTTCTTTCATTTCATCAAAAGTCTCCTGTGGTGTGCGTCCTTTCAAATACAAAAACCGGATCACTGCTTGACATTCAACAGGCTCCATTTCACACCTGACTCAGTTGAAACACCTGTAAAACAGAAACCACAATTAGTTCATAGCTGTAATTTGCCACATAACCCGTAGAGATATAAACCATTGCACATGCAAAATTTCAGCTAGATCAGATAACTGGAAGTGGGTCAGGGGCATTACTTATTGCACACCCCTCGTATATATATATATATATATATATATATATATATATATATATATATATATATATATATATATATATACACACACTCATGAGCAAAAAAAAAATGAGCCAAGTGTGAAAGAAGGAAGAAATCGATTTTTCAATATTTTTCCGTGAATTTTTATTAACTTTAATTGAAAATTTCTATTTGTCAGATTACTATTATTATTATAGCATATAGCAATAAGTGGAAAAATTAATCCTAAAAATGGTAAGACCGATCTTGACAAGGATATACAAAAACCGAATTGCAGTATTAAGGCAGTCCAAAATGACTTACAAGCAGATTTTTGATATTTTAAGAAAAGAAAAAGTGAAAACATCTCTTTCTGTAGTGAATTGAATTGGTCAAAGGTTCGAAGTCGAACGCTTGGTAAATGGGAAATCTGGATTTGGTCGCCCTAGAGCATCCATTTTGAAGGACGACCACTGTTTTGAAGGATTGAAAGAAAACTGATGTTGACCATAGCTAAGAATTAAAAACAGAGGCTGGAAATTCTCTTTCTAGATATACAATATCTAGACGAATGAAAGAAATAGGATTTTCCCCTAAAAGGTGTGCAAAGAAGCCATTTTTATCTAAGAAGAACATCAATGATACGAAGAGATTTTTCTCGTGTTATGACAAGAAAAATACAGACTGGTTCAGGAATGTTTTCCGGTTAGATAGAATCAAGATTTTTTCTTGTTATTGATGCTCCTGATTCTCCTGAACGGTGCAATCGAAGAACTGGAACATGATTCTTGCTAAGTTGCATAAAAACAACAGTTAAACACAGGAATGGAGGGATAATGGTATGAGGAACTTTTACTGCAGCAGGAGTTGGGGAACTTATCAGATGTGAGAAGTCAATCAATGCAAAGGAATCCATTTAAATGTTAAAAACAGGATTGTTACTAAGAATCCAGAAGCTGGGAATATCTCAGAACATTATTTTCCAACATGATAATGTCCCTGCACACACTGCTAAATTCACAAAAAATGTTTTTCTGATAATTCTATTGATGTGATATTTTGGCCAGGTCGAAGCCCCGATTTAAACCCAATCGATAATATTTGGTCCATAATATCTCGTGCATTGGTCGGAAGAACTTTTGAGAACAATGACAAACTGTTGGAAGCTGTACAAAGCGAATGGAATAGCATCTCCTCTTCAGTGTTCCACTTTGGTTGAGAGCATGTCTAAAAGGATTGATCATTTAAAGAAATCAAAAGGGAATGCGATTCCATCCTAAGCATTTATTAAAGTAAATGTCTTGTTCTGTGTTATTAGTCTCGTTTAAGTTTCCTTGTTCAATTGTTCTTTGTTCAATATAGCTTTTAGTGCAATAAAATGTTTGGTCCATTTTTTTTTTTTTTTTTTTTTTTTTTGCTCACGAGTGTATATATGAAACTCGATGTAATTAATTATATATATATATATATATTATTCTTTTATATCTACACATACAAGTGTTTCATGTTTATGCAATCATCAGTGTATGAGGTGACAGTTCCTGCCATTCGGGTGATTCAAACCCAGCCACAAAGCCACCTTTGACTCCATTTGCTAAGTCTTTACCTCAGGGCAACCAAATAATTGCCAGGAAAATGAAATGAATTAGCAACTAATAAACGCAAATTCGGGCGTAGACATTAAGCAATCCAGAGTGTTCGAACAAGCGGAATTCGTAAACGATGCATAAACGCTAGTTGACTGCCTCTTAGGTTATACTTCACAGACAGTGGCCCTCCTTAAGTAATCGTAAAGAGGCTTGATAATTATAATTAAATAATTATTATTCTTTTATGCCTACAGACACTAGTGTTCCATGCTTACGCAATTATTAGTGTGGGAAGTGAACAATTCCTTCTAGTCAGGAGATTCGAACTTAGTCACGAAGCCACCTTTGACGGCATTTGCTAAATATATAATAGATACAATACTGACGCACAGAAAACACAATAGGAAGATTATAAACCGATAAGCGTATCGATTACTCTGCTAAATGGCAATAAATATCACGTAAACATAAGTTTACAAAAGCAAAGCGTTCATATACAATAGTAAACTCTTTTAAAATAATTCAAATAATTAACACAAGTTTTTGACATCTTATAGCCACTTCATTATATATATATAATGTATATGTATATACTAGCAAAAGTACCCGTCGTTGACTGGGTCAAAAACAGCCTACAGAAAATGGACTCTGATGGTATGATAGGTTATGAAAAGGAAGGGTTGTAAAGAGATAGCTTCGAATTTGGGGATATCAAAACCAAAGCAAAATATGATGGAAGTAAAAATAAAATAGATAAACCCCATAATTTATTATACCATACCTGTTCACACTGAAACACTTATCACAATATTCTGTGGATCTATATTAAAAAAAAACTTGTTAAACTTTGTGACATATTTTCATTCTATGGAAGTCAGGCGCGAACGAACACCCCATAATTTTATTATACCATATTTCTTCAAACTGAAACATAATTATCAAAGTATACTTACGCAGATAGATATGAAAAGTCTTTATTAAAGTTTGTGCCTATTTCCATTCTATGGAGGCTAGGCGCAAATGCTGACCCCCACAATTTTATTATACCATCCCTATTTAAGTTAAAACATACTTATCAAAGTATTCTTATGTACATCTATATTAAAAACACTTGTAAACGTTTTTTTTTTCATTTTTACATTTTTTATTTCCATACTTTGTGGACCAGGCGCGAACGCAGACCCCACAATTTTAATGAACCACCGCTCTGCCAGATCAAACATACCCATTCCTGTGTCTCGATACATCTTCTATCATTATATGTGATCAGTTTTTTTAAATAGTCAACCATGTAGGAGCCTATTCGCGACCACACACACACACACACACACATTCAGCTTTATATATATATATATATATATATATATATATATATATATATATATATATATATACACACAGGCGAATTTTCTATATGCATGTGCGGGTGTGATAGTGTGGGCGTGTGCGTGTGTGTATGTGCGTATGTATCGCCTCCAACTAAAAACCGGATGTTTAAGGCGTGTCATAACTGTATGCTTTTAACTCTGACTGAAAATTTAGGTCAGAATTCCTTCATATATATATATATATATATATATATATATATATATATATATATATATAGTAAGATATAAAATATATATGGCGATTAAGCTCTACATGTGTATTGAGCACTGTTTAAGTAAATACTTAACTTTACACATAAATTTATACTTTCGTGTATTAATTTATGTGATATGTATATATATTTATTTATATATATATATATATATATATACATATACATATATATATATATATATATATATATATATATATATATATATACATGGACAAATAAATTGGTTTCATCACGTGTTCGTTTGAGAATGTAAATTTGCATCTATTCATCAAATGAAACTGTAAGGACGCTTTGGTTGTGAAAAAGGCTGGATATTTAATAGGTGTGATCGAAACATGTTTTGCAAATGTGTAGTTAATTTAAGTTTGTATGAATATAAATTTCAATTAAACAGCTCTCCCTATTATTGAGCATTTTTATATATACTCATTAAGAATCCTCTGAACTTTTATTCCGTGAATGGATGTAAACTTTACCAGAACATCATCAGGGCTCTATGTTCCAACCTCCAGAGGTTGAAACAAAATTACAGGAGATGAAACCGGACATATTCTTTCTAAGTGAAACTGGCATAGGGCACTTCCCTAGACGAATTCATAATTAAAGGATACTCCAACTTAACATCTAAATCTGACCCCCAAGATCGCCATGGGCATGGAGTGTGTGCCTACATTAAAGATGGCTTTCCATGTGGTAGGGATATCTTCAGAGAAGACCCTAATTTACCTTATATGTGCTTCCGGGTTGCACTAGCTTACACCACTGCATTTATATTTGCCCTCTATAGGCCCCACAACAGCGGAGTTACTATCTTTAAGAGCATATCTGAGAAAATTGACCACATCCTGTCTGCTCATCCTTCGGCTAACATTCACATTTGTGGTGACTTCAATGTCCATAATGTGGAATTGCATACCCACTCAAATAAGGCCGATGACGAGGGGAGGTTTTGTCATGATTTTACCATTGCCGATGACCTCACTCAGATTGTTCACGAACCCACCCATGTGCCCGATACTACCGGTCAGTATGCAAGCCTTCTAGACCTTTTTCTCACAACTTCCCCTGAGCTATGTTTATGTTCCGTTCTATCTCCTCTGGGATCCTTTGACCACTCCGTTGTATCAGTTAAGATAAAAATGAAATATAATAAGTCTAGCTTCAGACGTACCTCTCCACCGTACTGTATATCGATACTCTATGGCTGACTGCTTCCGTACATTTATATCTGATCTACCTCTGCAATTCCATGTTTGAAAAGGATGTGAACTCTATAGTATCAGACCTGACTGAATGGTTAATTGTAGGCATAGACCGATTCATACCATCCAAAAAATTCCAACGAAAACCTTACAGCCAGCCATGATTCACTCCAGAATGTGCTGCTGCCATCGCGCACAGAAATCACTTTTTCCATAGCTACCAACGTAATAGATGTACTGAGACTAAATCTGCTTTCAGGACTGCCAGAAACCACTGTAAAAGAGTAATAAAAAATGCAAGAGAGCTATATGCTCAGTCCGTTAAATCTAAAGTAGCTGAGCAGTGGCTTGGTTCCCACCAGTTTTGGCAAATAGCAAACAGAATCCTGAACAGAAGTGTGTGTTCTATCCCAACCATCATCAATGGAGCTGAGGTCATCTCGTCAACATCAGAAAAGGCCAAACTATTTGCCAAGAACTTTGCAGCTAATTCTATCCTAAGCGACGAAGGCCATCAACTCCCTGTATTTCCTCCTATAACAAACAACACGCTATGCAACATACAAATATCTGTGCATGAGGTCGCCAAGCTATTCAAGAACCTTGATTCCAGTAAAGCAACTGACCCTGACGGCATTCCAATTATAGTGTTGAAAAAGCTCCAACCAGAACTTGCCCCCAAACATACAAAACTGTTTATGTGTTGCCTTAAGGAGAAGTGCTTTCCAACACCCTAGAGAACCTCAACAGTATGCACTGTATTTAAGAAGTCAGGTGATAAGTCATCTCCCTCTCAGTACAGACCAATAAGTCTCCTGTGTGTCATGAGTAAGTTGTTGGAATCCATATTAAATAAAGAAGTAGTCAACCACCTCAACAGAAACAACCTTCTTAGTGACATGCAATATGGTTTCCACTCCGCAAGATCTACAGCAGATGTGCTAACGGTTATATCACATAGGATTAGCGAATCTCTTGACAAAGGCTTCCTTTCCAGGGCAATTGCTCTTGACATATCAAAGGTCTTCAATAAGGTATGGCATAAGGGCCTACTTCACAAGATTTCCAGCTACGGTATCACTGGAAATGTTTTCTTAATTATTAAATCATTTCTCTCTGATAGGTTCATAAGAGTAGTGGTTGATGAGCAGAAATCAGAGGCCCACAGTATTATTGCTGGAGTCCCTCAGGGGTCCATCCTGGGCCTAACTCTCTTCCTGATCTACATCAATGATCTCCCAAAACATATACTTAAATCATTTGTTGACATCTATGCTGACAACACGATCATCTATGGCAACACATCAAAGGCCGTAAATAACAACGTTCTCTCTGATTCTCTCTCCTCTGATCTTGAGCATGTGGTACAGTGGGGGAAGAGGTGGCTGGTTACTTTTGATGCATCAAAAACCAAGTTTTTATCTTTACATCATCAACGCTCTGATCCCAATCTGGCATCAATTGAAATGGATAGCTCTCGTCTTGGAGAGGCTCCATATTTTGACAAGCTTCTGGGTTTTACCTTTACTCCTGATCTGAAATGGAACACATACATTAGGTCTATTGCCAAGGCCGCTGGGAAAATGGTGGGATCCTTCTACCGCTCCAGAAGATATCTCACTACTGATGCAATTCTCTATCTGTATAAAAGCCAAGTACATCCAAGGATTGAGTACTGCTGCCACATCTGGGCAGGAGCTGCTGAAGCAGCTCATCCTGCCTTGACAGAGTACAAAATAGACTTCGTGGCTTAGTGGAGGATGCCCTTTTCTCTTCCCTGCAATCTGTCTCCCACATCTCTGGTCCTCCCTCGTCAATCCTCTACAAAAAACACCCATCTAGCTGAAACTACTGTCATTATTTTTCCCCACTCTTTATCTGTGCCTAAATCCAAACGTATATTCCATGAGCAGAGCTTCTTTCTTAGAAGTGTACGACTGTGGAACTCTCTTCCATTTGTCTATTTCCCACCTGACTACAACTTGGATGTCTTCAGGTCCAACATAAACAAATTCCTGACAAACTGCTCTCTTAAGTAAGACACGCTATCAAATCTTCAATACTAATGATTACTACAATACTATCTCATTGATTACTGTACATGCAATAACCCTTATCCCTAAGTGGCTTCCGGGCCTTGATAAGTCGTGACCTCCATGTAAAAAAAAAAAATTGCTATATATTATCCAACCATCCAGAGCGCAGGACATCATCACTGCAGAGCTACGGAGACTTGATATAGATATTGCTGCTCTGTCAGAGACCGGTCTCTCAGGGGAAGATCAAATGACATAGGTATCATCAGACTACACTCTCTTCTGGATTGGTAAACCGGGGGGGGGGGTATCGGTAGAAATGGTGGAGTCGGTTTTGCGATTAAAACATCCTTCCAGTATCTGTGACCGCATCATGAAACTTTGTGTTCCTCTCTCTCTTTCTCTCTCTCTCTCTCTCTCTCTCTCTCTATATATATATATATATATATATATATATATATATATATGTATGTATATATACACACTCTTCATTTGTTTTTACACAAGCAGTAATATGCCGCTACACAGTCATGGGCATATTTTTTATGAGTTTGAGGAGATACCAGTACCTAAAGAACTCTTCAAGTGATACAGCTTATATGAAAGCAAAGTTTGCAATGAAAATATCAGGTCTTCCTCGTCACAGGGAGTTAATATCAGGAGGTTCTGTTAGATGTGGTTAAAAATAAGATTTGGTTGTATGTAAATAAGATCCAATAGGAGTACAGATTTGAATCTGTGTTTACATATAGGATTGAATGGGAAAGTATAGGGTTAAGGATCGAGAAGTATATGTTGTGTGAAAGGTAATGAATGACTAGAAACAATAGTATTTGTGATGGCCACCCTTAATCTTAAACATACTAGTGCGTATAGGTTCAAACAGTAAAGGGAATGTGGATTTCACTATGGCAAAAGGAGTTTCAGATTTAATCAAGGTTTTTCAGTTATAAAAATGCTTTTAATTTGACTAAAATTTTTATGTGGTCAGAAAATGTGTGACTTACGTTGCTCTCTTGTATATTCCTGCAACATCACTATCATCCCTACACACATTAATGAAAAGATTAAGAGGTAAGAAAGAAAAAGAAAAGACGCAAGGGAGAAAAGAAGGTAAGAAAAAGAAACAAAGAAGGAAAGAAAGAAGAGAAAATAATAAATAGTCGTCCCCATCCCCGTCCACTCCCCCACCCTCACTCCCATTTCTCATCATAGCTTTTTTTACTTATTTACTACACGCGAAGCTTTGAAAGTTGTATAGCAATAATAATAATAATAATAAAATCCCCAAATGAATATAATTAATTTATCTCTGTGCTTAGATATAATCATCTACTCTAATTGTGAAAATGATAATTAAAACTAGAAGGAAATGAGGGATAAACATGTTGGTGATTGTGATATTTATAATAATTGATAATTATAATTTTTAATAATAATTAAATTGATTAATAATAGTAACAAAGTAGGAAAAAGGTGCTTAAAGTAAAATTCAAGAATCAAATTATGAAAAATAATGGATTTCAAAAAAGAGAAGATAAGATATAAATGGCAAAAGATAAAAAGATATAAAATAAGTCTAGATAATTAATCTGAACGTATCCACGAATATATATATATGTATATATATATATATATGTATATATATATATATATATATATATATATATATATATATATATATATAGATAGATAGATAGATAGATAGATAGATAGATAGATCCACACATATATTTTTATTCATTTGGAATAACAGTGAATATTCTTTACGGTTTAAATTTATAATGTACTTGATGGTTGTGAGAAGTTGAAACTAGTTAGAGTTGAGAGTTGGCGATTTAAAAGTTATGGTTACGAGTGCTTTAATATAGTAGAGAAAACTATTGATTTCAATTAGAACCAAAAGTTAAAATTAAAGTTTAACTTTAGACTGATTATTAATTCCATTTTATTTGTTTGGGTTTAAGTCGTATTAAAGGTGATAGTATTTCTATAAATGTTTGAAGCAAGAACATCAACACAACACATACAAATAATCTTAATTTTGTCAAATATTTCTATTAAAAGTAAACATCATTAAAAAGTTTGAAGGGGACTTGATATGGGATATAACATACATGTTACGTGCTAAATTTAGTGATAACGAGTTTTTCATTTAAGCACAGGTGTTATTAGAGAATGGATCGAGAGAGAGAAGGAGGTGTGTAAATTATATTGAGACACGTCGACCAGAAGTCTGGATCAGCTGATTGGATTGCGTGTGAGTCACGTGATCAGGTTAGCTGAATCGTTGAGATTTGGTTTGGGCTTAGAAGACAATAGATGGCTTCACAGACGTCTCCTCCCCTGCACAGGGGTGGGGGCGCTGACGTGTGTCACGCAAGCCAGAGATTCACTTTCCATCCTTCTGCGAGACATCTGGAAAGTGAAATAAACTATAAAACCAATTCCTTGTCTCGGAGTGATTGAATCTTCGTCCCCAAAACAAGTACCAATCTCCATCCAGATGAGATGAATTCAGATGGACCAACATCCACCGCGCAAAGGTATGTCTTAAAATACATGTACCACACACACACACACACACAACAGCATATGAACAAATAGACAGAACAACTAGATGATTGCACAACGTTAACTCTGACTAGACCATCACACACGATCACCTTTATGATACAACAACAAAGGAAACAAGGTAAGTTAAGTGATTGACAAGTTCTGTATTTTTCAGGATTTCTCAGTTAACAATTGATGTTCATTTTTGTTTTCTATTAGTTCACTGTAATATGCAACCAATGATATCTTATTAGTATACTTTAAATTCAACGAAGGAACTTTTATGATCAGTGTATCTTTGCTTGAAATTATTGCTAGTTTGACCTATATAGAATTTGTGAGTGGCAGGCTCCTTCTTTCGCCTAATGTTAGCTAGGTATTTAACAGAATTTGCCAAACAGTTCTGTTTGGGGGAATAATTAGATGTATCTATACAACTACAAGTTTTTACTTTTTTACTCTGGTTACATTCTGTTTTACAATTTAACATGTAATTGTTATGGATTTTCTATTATTCTTTCCTGTAGCTTTATTTAACAGTGTTTTTATTAAATACTAGCAATCGGTGCCCGGCGTTGCCCAGGTGTTTTGAAGTGTTTGCTTAGGAAAAAAAAAAGGTCAATTTTTTAAAACTTTTACCCCTATTATGACCTCGTAACATTTATTGTTTAGGGATCAAGTAAAGTTAATAAGTTAGATCCATGTCCAAGGAATCTATATATATAAAATATCACGTGTTCAGACCTTAAATTGTAGGAGAAGTTTGGTAGAGTTCTCAAAGGTCTAATTGTTGAATATTGACCACTTAATCGCCAAATTTCTGTCGAAAACCTATCACATCGATGTTCCCAAATCTCAGTACCCTGTATATCAAATTTCGAATCTGTAGGCTTAAAATTGACAGAGTTTTAACGTAGGGAAATGCACACAGACGCACCGACACACACAGACACTATCACTTATACATATATATAAACATAAACATCATATATATAAAGATAATAGTACGCCATATATATAACAAAAGACCATTATTTACTGAAGTGAAAGGAAAACCCGGGGGAACTTTACCCAAAAATAAATCTATATTTTTTTGTGTGTATTGATAGTCTGGTACTTATACAGTTTAGTGACGACATTAAAAAATGGAAATATTGAAAAAAAAATTTTATTGTACGTAACTGTTATAGACTGAAGTTCTCCGAAAAAAATTTCACTTCATTTGATCAAGTAGTTTTTTTTTTTTTTTACAGCGAAAAACAATGATTTATCACGGCTACGTCAACGTGGCCATTTTGGAAATGTTATTGCAGGCCCAGGAATTCCCCAAGGGCAGGTAACTGCCGTACATAGCAGAATACCTGCATTTTAGGCCAATCTAGCCCTTTTTTCCCCCCACCAGAATGAGATTTTTTTTTTTTTTTTTTTTGCGAAGACAGATGCCATTTTTGGGGTGTTTTTTTTTTTTTTAATTTGTAACAGAAGTAAATAAACGAAGTTTCGAAGTTATCCATGCGTGTCCAACTGAGCATGTTTCGAAAATAATCTCGTATAAAAATTCCTCAATTCTTTGCATTCTTCAATTTCTTTGCATATTCAATAGTATTCTTATTTATAAAAAAAAAAAATACGCAAAAAAATTGCAGATTAAAAAAAAAAAAAAAAAACGTAAAAAAATTTCAGATGTGTTGTGCGCATCTCAATATGGCGAGAAAAAAAAAGGCTAGATTGCGAAATTTGGCCTAAAATGGAGGTATTCTGCTAGGTACATTTCCAAAATGGCCACGTTGACGTCGTCGTGATAAATAATTGTTTTTCGCTGTAAGAATTTTTTTTCGGAGAACTTCAGTCTATAACAGTTACGGACAATTAAAAATTTTTTCAATATTTCCATTTTTTAATGTCGTCACTAAACTGTATAAGTATCGATAGTCTTATCAACACCCCTTTTTTCTATTTATTTATAAAGAAAATACAACTTTATACAAATTCCCTATTAGTTTTTTTTTTCGGTTCTCTTATACGATGATCATCTTTATTTAACTATTACGTGTAATTATATTCATACAGATATTCTATATGATTTATATTTGCGTAATATTTGCGTAGAAATGAAGAAAATCAAATTTACTGTATATTTATCGTGTTGCCATAACAACGTGACGTAGCCAAGGACGGTAGTGGACGTGAGTGTGTGTGCGTGTGTGCGCGTGTTTTCGTGCTGTATTGTTTGTAGTAGTAGTAGTACTAATAATCTGTCCAGCGTTTGCTTTCTTGTGTTAATGGCGGACGTTGAGTCAGAGGTTGAATTGTGATGTCTGTAACTTTCGTATTTTTCTAATTTGTAAATGGCAAGTTAGAAAAAAATTAAACCCTTCCAAGATGGACAATAAATAAGACCAAAATATTTTATGGTAAAGTTAAGAGCGTAAGAACTATACTTTTTTAGGAGATGTGATTATTGGATTAACCAATCAGAAATCGTCTGTGGCACACACATCTCTGTTTTTATAGATATATAGAAGATAGATAGATAGATATAGATATAGATTATGGGGAGGATATTGTTGGAGGAGAAGTGTAAATTAATAAGATTTTAGAATTGTTTCCTAGGTTGGTTTTAACCATTTGATTGAAAGGTGGGTGTAAACCAAATGGCAACCTCTGTTATATACCTAAACCTCTTTTAGCATAGATATGTCAAATTCATATTCCCTTACTGTTTGAACCTATGCACCTTTGTATTTTAGAAGATTTAGAGCGGCCATCACACACACATACGAATATTATTCTTTCGAATTTTCTATTACCTCTATCTCGATCCTTAACCCCATACTTTCCCATTGATTCCTATATCTAAACACAGATTCAAATCCACACCCCTTTTTGGATCTTATTTACATACAACCACATCTTATTTTTCACAACATTTCACAGAACCTCCTGATATTAACTTCCTGTGACGAGAAAGACCTGATATTTTCATTGCAAACTTTGCTTTCGTATAAGTTGTATCCCCTGAAGAAGTCTCTAGTTACTGGTAACTAGCTGACCGAAACATGCTCACGACTGTGTAGCAACATATTACTGATTATGTAAAAACAAATAAAGAGTGTACCGTGCTATATTCATTATTGAGCACTCTTGTATTAACCTCGTCAACTTCATTGATTACTTAATCTCTGGACGACAATAACCTCAGATTATCATATGTTACATCTGCGATGACGTCATCAAATATGACTTCATCTACTATGACGTCATATATGACTCTATTATGAACAAACAAACCGGAATATGAGTTTATTTTAATGAATATATACAAAAAAATATTTATATATATAATTAATTATATATAATAAAAAAATTTTTTTTTAAAACCCTTGCTTGAATAGTCATCTCCCTTGATTCACAAACGCAACAAGTATTTCAAACACCAACTGATTTATTTAACGTTCTCCTAACGTCATTTTTTGTTCTATATTTCGCGATATCACATGGCAAACTCTGCGGCTGCTTTTCCAATTTTGAACACTCTTCCGCTGTCTTCTCTTGAAAAAGGACTAATAGGTCTGAAATATATTGAGATTTATAACACCATTGAATACAACAGAAAAAAAAAAATGACTGTTGTTTAGAGTTAAAATTTGTGTGAAAAAGAAAAAACAAACAACAAAAAAAAGAAATTTATTTCTTTTGTTTTCATTTAATTTTACTCTATATAAAAAAAAAATCTTGCATTGTTCTTGGCTTTTAATTTTACCTTATAAAAAAATATTAATCTGAAAACCAACATAGATTCAAAAAAAAAAAAAAGTGCCTCGCCTACCAATGCCTCTTAACTTACGACTCTACGTCTAGTAATCAAACATGGTTGGACCATTTGTCTATCAAGTCAGCTGCCCAACTGAGAACCGTTAATACGGTTTTAATGCAAACACTTACCAATAATTTCATCTAAACAGATTAACCAAAGAACGTTTAGATATATTTCTTTTGGTGATACGTTGGCATATATATTCGTTTCAATAGTTTCGATACTAAATTATATGTTTTTTTTTGTTTTTGTTTTTTACATGGGGGTCACCACTTATCAAGGCCCGAAGGCCACTCAGGGATAAGGGTTATTGCGTGTACAGTAATCAATGAGATAGTATTGTAGTAATCTATTGGGGGTTTTGATAGAGTGTCTTACTTAAGGGGGCAGTTTGTCATGAGTTTGTTTATGTTGGACTTGAAGACGTCCAAGTTGTAGTCAGGTGGGAAACAGGCAAGCGGCAGAGAGTTCCACTGGCGTGCAGTTCTAAGAAAGAAGCTTTGCTCATTGAATCTACGTTTGGATTTAGACACAGATAAAGAGTGGGGAAAATTATTGACAGTAGTTTCAGCCAGACGGGTGTTTCTCGTGAAAGATTGGCGAGGGAGGGACGAGGGATTGGAGCTCAGACGAGCACCTGCCATTGAAATAACGATAAAACAAAGACAGGCTCGCAACGTCTCTTCTGTGGGAGAGAGATTGCAGGGAAGAGAAAAGGGCACCCCCACTATGCCACAAAGTCTATTTTGTACTCTGTCAAGGCAGGATAGGCTGTTTTTAGCAGCTCCTACCCAGATGTGGCAGCAATACTCCATCCTTGGACGTACTTGGCTTTTGTTCATCTTTTGAGTTGGAGCGGGGAAGGGGGTTTCCAGAACAATTTAATCTAAGCGTCCTCCTCAAAACATATATCGCATTCCACTTCGCCTTGCAACTAGACTCAACCAATACAAGTTGTGGTGCAGTCAAGGCGTGTTCAACAATTGCTTCAATATAGACTCACAGCGGAGGTCACCCTTACAAGAGGTATCGATTGTCTCTTGGTCAAATAGTCTGTGACAAGGATGGAGTTGTGGACGCTTGAACGTTTTACAAAACAAATTAATCGTATTTTGTATAGATTTAATTCCTTAGTTGTGTTCTACTTTATATGTAATTCTCCACCAAAGATTCGCTTACTTTTTAAACTAAACAAGGATTCCTTAAAAAAAAGAACTAGAAAAAATCACTTCATTGATAAATACTCATATTCCTACCAAACTTTAACGAAAAACACTCGTCTAGCTGAAACCGCTATCAATAATTTCCCCCACTCTTTATCTATACCTAAAGCTAAACATAGATTCCATGAACAAATCTTTTGCACACCCGTGGAACACTTTTCCGCTTGCCTGCTTTCCAGCTGATTACATTATGGTTGTCTTCAAGTCCAACTTAAACAAATTCTTGATTAGCCATCCCCTTAAGTAATCCTATTTACCAAATTTTCACTACTAACGATCACTACATACTAAATATCACGATCAAACTAGACAACCATCTAAACAATTGACCTCCTCCCTTGCATTCACAAATATCTGTAGGCTTAGCCGTACTCTAGATGATGTAGAGTTTTACTTCTTAGTAAACTCTCCCGATATCTTAGCATTAAGTGAAGCAAACCTAATCTCCTCAATCCTCTCTATGTAAACATTACAGGATACCTCCCTCTCCACCATAAAGACTCAGCTAGATATATGCACATTCGAAGCACCCTCCCTTTAACTAGAGAGTAACATCTGGAATCGGATGACGAGGATTTTATGTGCTTTCGACTAATGTTTTCTCACTGCGTTAGTTACATATATTTTCTCTACCGTTCTCCCTCAAGTTAGGACTGTACTCTAATCGATCATGTCTCTGATAGCATAGATGCGGCACTCTCCTTAGATAGTAACGCCCAAATACCTGTGTCTGGTGACTTTAATGTACACAATAAAAATTGGCTTGGTTTCTCAGTGTTGTGTAGCAGGGGGCTCATATTAGAAGTATAACGGTACATATAATGGGGTACATATAATAATGGGGTACATATAATAATGGGGTACATATAATGGGGTACATATAATAATGGGGTACATATAATAATGGGGTACATATAATAATGGGGTACATATAATAATGGGGTACATATAATGGGGTACATATAATAATGGGGTACATATAATAATGGGGTACATATAATACACGAATGACGATGATTGTGACAATTCTTGGGGACTTCATATTAATACTGACTGGGAGATGCAAGTTCTTAACACAAAGGAGGGGAGGACGCATGATCTTGGTTGCACAAGAGTTCATTACAAGATGATGATAAAAACACATTTACATTTTCTGTTGTAAGGAATGACGACACGAAACAACAGTTACAAACAGTTGTTTTTTTTTATTCTTCAATCGACCGATCGGTGACGTCATGAATTCAAACTTTGATTTACATGGTCTAATCTTCTTTCGCTTCTAAGAGGATCTCCTCTCCAACTGACTCTCTCTCTCTCTCTCTCTCTCTCTCTCTCTCTCTCAGCTCTTGACTTTCAACTGACTTAACTTCGAACCCTTAGATCCCTGTATTGAGAAATCTCCTTTGCTTACGACGTCAGAAGTGTATTTACAAATGTGACAAATTTTCACGTGGCTTTACATATGTTTGTACAAACACACTTTTGGCAAACAAAAGAATCCTCAATTCTAATTCTAACCTATTCTTAAACAATATATTTTAACTCGCATTGTGCATTTATTTAACTAACATATTTAATATCCAGATTTCTAAAAGACTGGACAATCGACTCATTTTCTGACATAAACAATATTTAACTATTCCTAATAGAATTAACAATAGACAATTACCCATTATCTTAGAATTAACAATAGACAATTACCCATTATCTTAAACACTTGCCTTCAGGGTTCGATTCTAACCTTATTCTAATATCATTTTCACTTATCTATTATGTCTTCTTACTTACATGAGAAGGGACAGCCCTTTCATGTAACATTAAGTTGCACTGGTTTCGCTACTTATAGCTTCTCTATAGCCCATTCCCTCATATAGATAGTAATGTTCTCAGCCCACCTACCAGATCGTAAACCCTAGCAGGCTTCACTTCTAGACCTATTCATCACCACAGTACCCGAGCAGTGTGTGACCAATGCCCACAGTCCACTTGAAAACGCAGACCACCTAGTGGTAAAAGGTGACATCACACTTAAATCCCAACACCAAGGTTAGGAGCTATTACTCAAAACAACAAGATACTACAAAAGGGCTGGTTGAGAAGCCATCAGAGAACACATCTGAGATGTCCCATGGACCGATATCTTCTTTTTCCTGCCAATGAGACAACTGAGTGGTGCAAAGCGAGAATTGAAGCGCATGTTCCCACACAGAAGTTTTATAGAAGCCCCACTCATCTCCATGGTTCACTACAGATTGTGCAGCTGCCATTGCACAAAGACAGCATGCATTCAGCTGGTTCGTACACCATAAGTCAAATATAAAACGCCAAAAATTCGTAGATGCAAAAAATTACAGAAATTTTTCGCGTTTCATTCTCGTGAGGATGAAACGCGGGAAACTGTCATTTATTTTCAAAACTAATTGCTTATCGCTACTTATGTATTGAGCACTGTTGAAATAATCGCTGAAATGGATATATAAAGTTTATGTACATGCATGCAATAATAATATATGGAAAGAGAGAGAGAGAGGGAGAGAGATGGAGGGAGAGATAGAGAAAGGAGTGACAGAAAAAGTGACTGAAAGTACTATGTCATATACATCCACTCTTATATATATATATATATATATATATATATATATATATATATATATATATATATATGAAATAAAAATTACAATTAAATTTACCAAAATGATCCAAGATGGTAAAACTAAAGTATATTATAAATATTAAAGAATTACTATTTATAAAGTAATCTCAACCAGATGTAAAAGCTCGATAAAACCAACAAATAGGAGATAGAGCTTATAAGAGAAAATAGTTATATCTATTATATAAAAGGCAAAATGTGTGTGTGTGTGTGTGTGTGTGTGTGTGTGTGTGTGTGTGTGTGTGTGTGTGCGTGTGTGAGTATGTTTGGATGTCCGCTAAAAACTTTTGAAAGAAGGAACCAAATTTCACAAAGTCGGTATCATATTGAAGCCCCATCCTTCGGATGGCAAATATCGAAAAATTAGCCCAAAAGGACCATCAGAAGTGGGTCAGCTGATCGATTTTCTGCAGGGGGCCCCCCCAAAAAGTGACATTTTTTCGTTTTTCCAATGTATTTAAGTAGTGATGATGGATTGATCTAATGATATTTATACGTAATTAGAAAAACGCTTAGTCATGTCACGTGAGGTGACGTCACCATCCAGTAATGGCGATGTCTGTAAATAAACACTTTTCTTATCGATAATTTTGCGAGAATAATTCCACGTCCATATATATAATATTACACGTCATGAAAATATTTCCAACGTGATTAACTGGTTAAAAATAGTAATTATACGAGAGTATAATGAAAAATGTCAAGAAAAAATGATAAGGGATAAAAAAAATTCAGCTTAAAAATATTCACCGATAAAAAAAACGATCGTTATATTTAAACTAAAAAATAAACAGCCATTTTCTTTTTTGTATTATTACCACGTGACCTCCTACCTATGTTAAACTGGAGGGGGGGGAAGAGGCCGCTTGAAAACCAACAAAAACGGTAATTTTCTTTTTTATATTAGTAACACTACGACCTAATTCTATTGAGAGGGAGGAAGGGGAGGATGAGTTATTCAGCGACTACAACCTATTTTGTTATATATATATATATATATATATATATATATATATATATATTTTGTTAAATAGGCATTACCACTTATCAAGGCCCAGAGGTCACTCGAGGATAAGAGTTGAAAAGTGTACAGTAGTCAATTGGACAATATAGTAATCGTTAGTAATGGAAATTGGGTAAATTTGTTATATATATATTTTGTTACATAGGCATTACCACTAATAAAGGCCCAGAGGTAACTCGAGGATAAGGGTTGAAAGGTGCACAGCAGTCAATTGGACAATATAGTAATCGTTAGTAATGAAAATTCGGGAAATTTTTTATGTACCTTTTTTTTTGTTACATAGGCATTACCACTTATCAAGGCCCAGAGGCCACTCGAGGATAAGGGTTGAAAATGCACAGTAGTCAATTGGACAATATAGTAATCGTTAGTAATGGAAATTCAGTAAATTTGTTATATATATATTTTTTGTTACATAGGCATTACCACTTTACAAGGCCCAGAGGCCACTCGAGGATAAGGGTTGAAAAGTGCACAGTAGTCAATTGGACAATATAGTAATCGTTAGTAATGGAAATTCGGTAAATTTGTTATATATATATTTACCGAATTTCCATTACTAACAATTACTATATTGTCCAATTGACTACTGTGCACTGTTCAACCCTTATCCTCGAGTGACCTCTGGGCCTTGATAAGTGGTAATGCCTATGTAACAAAACATATATATTACTAACGATTACTATATTACTATATTATTAGATTAATATTCAATTATTGTTATAATATGTAAGTGACCTCCTTTGAGTGTAGCTTCATATCTATACTAGCAAAATACCATTCATTTAGATTAATATACAATCATTGTTATAATATGCAAGTGGCCTCCCTTGGATGTAGCCTCATTGTCGAATACCATTAGATTAATATGCAATCAATGTAATATTATGCCAGTGAACGCTCTAGGATATGGCTTCATAGCTGGATATTTGTACTAGCATAATATCCAGCGTTGCTGGGGATTGTATAAGAAATGTGGATATATGTATTAGCAAAATACACGACATTGCCTGAAATTGGATGACATGGGTGGGATGTTTCCTAGGAGAATTCCTGGGATCGGATCAGATGGGTGGATATTTGTGCTAACAGAATACCCCATATAGGAAGATGGTGTGATTATGTCGTAAAATCATGAAAAATTATTGTCCAGCCCAGATGTAGTCTTAAAGTTAATATTTTAGTAAGAGGGGGTCGATTATGTGGGTTACATCATTAAAAATGATTGTAGAAATTAGTAACATATCCAAGAAAAGTGAAAAAGGATGAAATGTTAGTTATGTGATTGGTGTGTTTTTAATGAAATTACCAGCACAGACAATGTCTCAAATGTATTAATTTAGTAAGAGGAAGGGGATTATGTGGGTTAACTCATGAAACATGATTGTCAAAATTAATAACATATCCAAGAATTATGAAAAATTATGAAATGTTAATTATTTGATGTGCATATTTGTAATGAAATAGACACCCTAGACAATGTCGCATGGTTGTTATTTTAGTAAGAGAGGGGCGATTATGCGTGTTAAATCATCGAAAATGATTGTCGAAATTAGTAACATATCCAAGAATTATGAAAAATGATAGAATGTGAGTTATTTGATTGGTGTGTTTATCATGAAATAACCAGTATCAATATCTCAAAGTTTTTATTTTAGCAAGAGAAGAGGGGATTATGTGGGTTAAATCATGAAAAACGAAGAGAGAAATATACAATTATTGTCATAATATGCGAGTGACCTCCCTTGGGTTTAGCTTCATTGTCGAATTCCATTAGATTAATATACATTTGTTGTTATAATATGTAAGTGACATCCCTTGGGTGTAGCTTCATTGTAGAATACCATTGGAATAATATACAATCATTGTTATAATATGCAAGTGATGTCCCTTTTATGTAGCTTCATTATCAAATACCATTGGAATAATATACAATCATTGTTATAATATTTAAGTGATGTCCCTTTTATGTAGCTTCATTATCAAATACCATTGGAATAATATACAATCATTGTTATAATATGCAAGTGATGTCCCTTTTATGTAGCTTCATTATCAAATACCATTGGAATAATATACAATCATTGTTATAATATTTAAGTGATCTCCCTTTTATGTAGCTTCATTATCAAATACCATTGGAATAGTATACAATCATTGTTATAATATTTAAGTGATGTCCCTTTTATGTAGCTTCATTATCAAATACCATTGGAATAATATACAATCATTGTTATAATATTTAAGTGATGTCCCTTTTATGTAGCTTCATTATCAAATACCATTGGAATAGTATACAATCATTGTTATAATATGCAAGTGATGTCCCTTTTATGTAGCTTCATTATCAAATACCATTGGAATAATATACAATCATTGTTATAATATGCAAGTGATGTCCCTTTTATGTAACTTCATTATCAAATACCATTGGAATAATATACAATCATTGTTATAATATGCAAGTGATGTCCCTTTTATGTAGCTTCATTATCAAATACCATTGGAATAATATACAATCATTGTTATAATATTTAAGTGATCTCCCTTTTATGTAGCTTCATTATCAAATACCATTGGAATAGTATACAATCATTGTTATAATATTTAAGTGATGTCCCTTTTATGTAGCTTCATTATCAAATACCATTGGAATAATATACAATCATTGTTATAATATTTAAGTGATGTCCCTTTTATGTAGCTTCATTATCAAATACCATTGGAATAGTATACAATCATTGTTATAATATGCAAGTGATGTCCCTTTTATGTAGCTTCATTATCAAATACCATTGGAATAATATACAATCATTGTTATAATATGCAAGTGATGTCCCTTTTATGTAGCTTCATTATCAAATACCATTGGAATAGTATACAATCATTGTTATAATATTTAAGTGATGTCCCTTTTATGTAGCTTCATTATCAAATACCATTGGAATAATATACAATCATTGTTATAATATTTAAGTGATGTCCCTTTTATGTAGCTTCATTATCAAATACCATTGGAATAATATACAATCATTGTTATAATATGCAAGTGATGTCCCTTTTATGTAGCTTCATTATCAAATACCATTGGAATAATATACAATCATTGTTATAATATTTAAGTGATGTCCCTTTTATGTAGCTTCATTATCAAATACCATTGGAATAATATACAATCATTGTTATAATATGCAAGTGATGTCCCTTTTATGTAGCTTCATTATCAAATACCATTGGAATAATATACAATCATTGTTATAATATGCAAGTGATGTCCCTTTTATGTAGCTTCATTATCAAATACCATTGGAATAATATACAATCATTGTTATAATATGCAAGTGATGTCCCTTTTATGTAGCTTCATTATCAAATGCCATTGGAATAATATACAATCATTGTTATAATATTTAAGTGATGTCCCTTTTATGTAGCTTCATTATCAAATACCATTGGAATAGTATACAATCATTATTATAATATTTAAGTGATGTCCCTTTTATGTAGCTTCATTATCAAATACCATTGGAATAATATACAATCATTGTTATAATATGCAAGTGATCTCCCTTTTATGTAGCTTCATTGTCAAATACCATTGGAATAATATACAATCATTGTTATAATATGCAAGTGATCTCCCTTGGATGTAGCTTCATTGTCAAATACCATTAGAATAATATACAATCATTGTTATAATATGCAAGTGATGTCCCTTTTATGTAGCTTCATTATCAAATACCATTGGAATAATATACAATCATTGTTATAATATGCAAGTGATCTCCCTTGGATGTAGCTTTATTGTCAAATACCATTGGAATAATATACAATCATTGTTATAATATGCAAGTGATGTCCCTTTTATGTAGCTTCATTATCAAATACCATTGGAATAATATACAATCATTGTTATAATATGCAAGTGATCTCCCTTTTATGTAGCTTCATTATCAAATACCATTGGAATAATATACAATCATTTTTATAATATGTAAGTGATCTCCCTTGGATGTAGCTTCATTGTCAAATACCATTAGAATAATATACAATCATTGTTATAATATGCAAGTGATCTTCCTTGGATGTAGCTTCATTGTCAAATACCATTAGAATAATATACAATCATTGTTATAATATGCAAGTGATCTCCCTTGGATGTAGCTTCATTGTCGAATATCATTACATAAATATACACTCATTGTTATAATATGCGAGTGAGCTCCCCTGAATGTAACTTCATGATGGGGCGATTATGTCGTAAAATCATGAAAAATTATTGTCCAAATAAGTAACATATCCAAGAATTATGGAAAATGATGAACTGTGAGTTATTTGATTGGTGTGCTTGTAATGAAATAAACAGCCCAGATATTGTCTGAAAGTTAGTATTTTAGTAATGAAAAAAAAAACCCAGCCAGACAATGTCTCCAAGTTATTATTTTAGTAAGGGGAAGGGGATTATGTGGGTTAAATCATGAAAAAAGTGATTGTCGAAATTAGCAACATATCCAAGAAATATGAAAAGCAATTTAATGTAAGCTATATGTCTTTATAATGAAATAAACAGCCCATATATAGTCAGAGAGTTATTATTTTAGTAAGAGGGGGGTTAATTAAATGAGTTACATGATAAAAAATGATCGTAAAAATTAGTAACATATCCAAGAATTATTAAAAATGAGTAAATTTGAGTTATTTGTTTGGTGTGTTCTCAATAAAATAGAAAGCCAAAATGATGCATTAAAGTTATAATTGTAGTAAGAACGGGGCTATAATTAGTGTTAAATGAAGAAAAATGATTATCGAAATTAGTAAAATATCCAAGAATTATGAAAAATGATTACATGTAAGTAATTTTATTAGTATGTTTGTAATTAAATAGAAAGCCCAGACAATTTCTCAAATGTATTATTTTAGTAAGAGGTGGGCGATAATGTTGGGTAACTCATGAAACATGATTGTCGAAATAAGTAATATATCCAAGAATTATGAAAAGTTATGAAATGTAAGTTATTTCTGTTTTTATAATGAAATAAACAGCCGAGAAAAAGCTTCAGAGTTATTTCTTTAAAAGGACGGGGTAAATCATGTGGTGTTAATCATGAAAAATGACTGTTGAAATTAGTAACATATCCAGGAATTATGAAAAATGATGAAATGTGAGTTATTTGATTGGTGTGTTTGTAATAAAATAACTAGCCAGATAATATCTCTAAGTTATTATTTTAGTAAGAGGAAAAGGGATTATGTGGGTTAAATCATGAAAAATGTTAAATAAAATAAAACGATTGTCAAAATTTGTAACATATCTAAGAATTATGAAAAATGATAAAATATGAGTTATTTGATTGGTGTGTTTATATAATGAAATAAACAGCCCAGATATTGTCTGAACGTTTTTATTTTAGTAAGAGGGGGTCGATTATGCGGGTTAAATCTTAAACAATGATTGTCGAAATTAGTAACATATCATAGAATAATGAAAAATGATTAAATGTGAGTTATTTGATTGGTGTGTTCGTAATGAAATAGACAGGCTAGAAGATGTATCAAAGTTGTTATTTTTGTAAGAGGAACGGGATCATGTCGGTTAATGAGGGGGCGATTATTTGGGTTACTTTATTAACAATAATTCTCGAAATTAGTAACATATCCAAGAATAATGAAAACTGGTAAAATGTGAGTAAATTGATAGGTGTGTTTGTAATGAAAAAAAAACAGCCATACAATGTCTGAAAGTTATTATTTTAGTAATAGGAGGTGGCGATAATGTGGATTAACTCTTGAAAAATTATCGTCGAAATTAGTAACACATCCAAGAATTATGAAAAATGAAGTTTTAGTTATTTGATTGGTGTGTTTATAATGAAATAAACAGCCCAGTCAATGTAGCAAATTTATGATTTTAATAAGAATTGGGCGATTATATGTGCGCACTCATTAAATTTGATTGTCGAAATTCATAACATATCCAAGAATTATGAAAAATAATGAAATGTGAGGTATTTTATTGATGTGTTTGTAATGAAATAAACAGCTTAGAAGTGTCTCAAAGGTATTATTTTAGTAAGAGGAGATGAAAATGACGGTTGAAATTAGCAACATATCCAAAAATTATGAAAAATGATGAAATGTGAGTTATTTGATTGGTATATTCATAATGAAGTAGATATACCAGACAATTTATGAAAGTTATTATTTTAGCAAGAGGTGGCGATTATTTGGGTAACTTCATTAAAAACAATCGTCGAAATTAGTAACATATCCAAGAATTATGAAAAATGATATAATGTGAGTTACTTTGTTGGTGGGTTTGTAATGAAATAACCAGCCATACAATGTCTAAAAGTTATTATTATAGTGATAGAAGGGGGCGATAATGTGGATTTACTCATGGAAAAATGATAGCAGAAATTAGTAACATACCATAGCCTATGTATCAATGTTTTTATTTTAGTAAGAGTGGACGCAATAATGTAAGTTAAATCATGTG
>NC_136493.1:148629491-148671991 GCF_053919585.1 Euprymna scolopes | reverse complement strand
CTACAGCCGCAACAACAACAACTAGACTTATACGAGTCCATGCGCTTAATGGCAAGCAATGAAAACAGTTATTTATTGAGATGCGTCTACGCATTTTGAACTTGAGATTTCGTTCAGACCAACTGGTATTTGGCCTGTCAGTCTGTCACGCAAAACTATTCTGTCATACGTTTAAAACGTCATTTCCATCGCTAGACGCGCAGACTGAATGGACGTAGGTTAAGAATATCCGCCATTGTTATTTTATGTAGATAAGATATATCCATGGGAATAAAATAGTTTTAGTGCAAAAGCACTGCTGAATATCTGGTATTCATGAGTCTATCGGTATGGCCGGACGAACAGTTTTGTCAAAACAGTGATTACCTCTTACCTCAACTCAAACATCGTGTGGAGTATATATATATATATATATATATATATATATATATATATATATATATATATATATATATATATATATATATAATTAATTAATTAAGACGTTACGATATTGCATGATTAAATTCACAATATTTTAATCATATATATATATATATATATATATATATATATATATATGAATGTATGTATGTGCATGTACATATACATGTATGTATGTATGTGTATGTACATATATATATATATATATATATATATATATATATATATATATATATATATATATATATATATATATATATAAAGCTGGCCGTCTGTGTCTGGTCACGAATAGGCTCCTATATAGTTGACTATTATAGAAAACTGATCACATATAATGATAGAAGATGTATCGAGACACAGGAATGGGTATGTTTGATCTGGCATAATGATGATTCATTAAAATTGTGGGGTCTCCGTACGCGCCTGGTCCACAAAGTGTGGAAATAAAAAATTTAAAAATTAAAAAAAACGTTTACAAGTGTTTTTTTTTTTTTATATAGATGTACATCAAAATACTTTGATAAGTATGTTTTAACTTAAATAGGAATGGTATAATAAAATTGTGTGGTCTGCGTTCGTGCCTGGACTCCATAGAATGGAAATAGGCACAAACTTTAATAAAGACTTTTCATGTCTATCTGCGTAAGTATACTTTGATAATTATGTTTCAGTTTGAAGAAATATGGTATAATAAAATTATGGGGTGTTCGTTCGCGCCTGATCTCCATAGAATGGAAATATGTCACAAAGTTTAACAAGGTTTTTTAATATAGATCCACAGAATATTGTGATAAGTGTATCAGTGTGAACAGGTATGGTATAATAAATCATGGGGTTTATCTATTTTATTTTTACTTTCATCATATTTTGTTTTGGTTTTGATACCCCCAAATACGAAGCTATCTCTTTACAACCCTTCCTTTTCATAACCTATCATACTTTCATAAATCAGAGTCCATTTTCTGTAGGCTGCTTTTGAACCCAGTCAACGACGGGTACTTTTGCTAGTATATATATATATATATATTTAAAATGTAATTATCCACTAACACGTGTTTCGTCGTCTACGACTCATCAGAGTGGCTGTATCTAGCGAGATTCGAAATCGGGACCCAACGGTAATGAGCCTAAACCCTTACCCCTGGACCATCTTGCCAAAAGTCTGGATATATCGCGATTTACTTAGATGTTGTTTTTGTTTTGGTTTTAGCGATATGTTTTGAATGAATTCAATTATTTACGAAAGTGCATTTTTACCTAAATGCGAGTTGGGAATAATTTTCCCTTTTAACCAATTTGGTACCCCCACATGGGGAGCGGTATATATATTATTTTTAAAATGTAATTATCCACTGACACGTGCTTCAGAGTGGCTGTATCTAGCGAGATTCGAAATCAAGACCCAACGGTAATGAGTCTAAACACTTACCCCTGAACCATCTCGCCAACTATGAAAATGTATAAAAAGAATGCGGAAAGTATAAAAGCTTATAACTTTTCTTTATTCGTTTTTAATTGTTGACAAGCAAGAATACAAAATAATATTAAAAAAATTAAAAAACTTTTTTTACGAGTACATAATATTTCGACCGATCATTCAGTCTTCATCGGTGTAGTAAATATATATAGTGAAAGGTTGTTATTTTTCAGAGGTAAGGTAACCAGTGAAGTATAATACGAGTGGTCAATACCGAAGTAGAGAAAGGTATATTTTATTATTTGTTTTTGCATAAGCAGTAATGTATTGTTACACAGTCATGAGCATATTTCGGTCAGCTAGCTTTCAGTAACTAGAAACCTCATCATAGCTTATATGAAAGCAAAGTTTGCTCTCATATAAGTTAGAACGCCTGATGAGGTCTCTAGTTACTAAAAGCTAGCTGACCGAAACATCCTCATGACTGTGTAACAATACATTACAGCTTATGTGAAAACAAATAAATATATATGTGTGTATATTCTAATTTTATTGAAAATAGAATGGAGTTGGAAGTACCTGAATACTCAACGTTTCGCCTGATTTATGTGGGCTTTTTCAAGAGGGATGGTCATTGAATTTTATTGTGTCTCCGCACAGGCTATCATCGAAGAATTCTCTTTGAGAACAACTTGTAGAACAACTGGAGCCTGAGTCTCCCCAGATTTCCAGTACTCGCCACCTCTTCTGATATCCTTTGCAAAGTAATTTGTCATCACAACAACCGTTTACCATTGATCTTTCCTTGGTAGCGGCCATTAGTTTTCACTGAAATTTGAGTGGCAATAAGCCTCCGCAAGGTCCCAGTCCCTTTCGCACTCATCCAGTTGAGGTTTGGTTAGTGCTTTCTCTCCTCTTTGACCCTTTTGGCTGTTTAGTGTGGTGGAGGTTGTGCTGAAGCCAGTTTTTTTTTGGCGGGGTGGGGGTTATTATCATTGACTCACAAGTAACTTTCACACGGGTCATTAAAGATCTCTGCTTGAAAACAGCCTGTAATGTTCCCTGGAAGCTGAGTGACAACAAATCTCCTTAGATTTCTCCACCTCTTTCGATAACATTTGCAACTAAATTTGCATTATTTTAACAGCTGCTTGCCATTGATTTCTCGTTGGTAGCGGTTATTGGTCTCCACTGGAATTTGAGTGGCAATAAGCCTCCCCAAGGTCCCAGTTCTATTTGCACTTATACAGTGGCGGTCTGGTCCCTACTCACTCCTCGGTCTTTCCTTGCACCTTGATTTTCTCCATCTATATCCCTTTCAGTTCTCTGGCTAGATTTGTGTATTTGCTCTATTTCTCCTTTTCTTTGATATTTATTCTGTGGTCAACTTGAACAGCAAAGTCGACGATTTGAAAGGACTTTTCTTCTTGTTAATTATTATCACATCCGGTCTTCTTGCTTGAATGGGTTTATCAGTTTGTATGTCCATGTCCTATCGGATTTTGTTATTTTTCGTTTTCAAGTATAGTTGCTGGCTTATGTTTGTACCACTTGTCTGTGCATTCGAGATGCAGTTCTTTGCATCATTCCCAGTGCACTACCCTTCCTAGTTGGTCGTGTCTGTTTTTGTATTCCTTTTGGGCCAGTTTGCTGCATTCAATTACTATATGGTTTATCGTTTTGTCTCTTTGTCCACAGAGTCTGCATTTGCTGTTTTCTTGTGTTTTGTCAATCTTTGCTTTAATATGGTTGGTTTTTATCGAATTATCTTCTGCTGTGGTTATTAAGGATTCAGTTTTTTGGCTTAGGTGTTCTTTTCGCATCCATGTCGAAGTGTTTTCGTTATTTTCATATTTTGTCATTCTTATGGATCTTCCATGTAGTTGTTTTTCTTCCCATTTTTCTTTTCTCGCCTTATGCTTTATCTCTCTGTTTTCTGTTTTGTTGTTTTTTTTCAGTGTCTCTCGCTGCCATGATTATCCTTTCCGTGTTTTGCATTATGTATTTTTCTCATTCTTATTTTTTATGTCATGCACATAGTCTTCTATACAAACTAGTCCCCTTCTGCCGTCTTTTCTTTTCATGTAGAGTCGGTTAACATCGTCCTTTGGGTGTAGTGCATTGTGCATGGTCATGAGTTTCCTGGTCTTCTGACCGAGGTGTCTCAGTTCTTCTTTGGTCCATCCTATGAACGTTCCAGAGTATCTCACTAGTGACATTGTCCATGTATTTATACCTTTTATTAGATTTCTGCTATATAATTTAGTTTCCAGGAGTTTTCTTGTTCTCCTGAGTTATTTCTTTCCAATCCTCTCTTTCATTTCTGTGGCTTTGACGGTGTCTGCTTCCAGAACTCCCAAGTATTTATAGGCGTCTTGTTCCCCTAGCACCCTCATCTCCGTTTGGTTGGGTAGTTCCATGCCTTCTGTCGTCTCCAGTTTTCCCTTTCTTATAACTAGTAGTGCGCACTTTTCCGTACCAAACACCATTTATATATCCTGACTGAAGATCCTGGTCGTGTTTATTTTCCGATCGTCCACGTACATCATGTGGTTCATTTATTCCTCTATATAATATCTATATAATATCTATATAATATCTATATAAGAAAACTTGTATCCAGTTTTGCACTTTCTCAGTATATTGTTCAGGGGCATCATGGCTATGATGAACAGTAATGGTGATAGTGAATCTCTGTGAAAGATTATTATTATTATTACTATTTATTATTATTATTACTATTTATTATTATTATTATTATAATTATTTATTATTATTATTATTATTTATTATTATTATTTATTATTATTATTATTATTGTTTATTATTTATTATTATTAGTTATTAGTTATTATTATTTTATCATTTATTATTTATTATTATTATTATTATTATTTATTATTATTTATTATTATTAGTTATTAGTTATTATTATTTTATCATTTATTATTTATTATTATTACTATTATTAATCTATTTATTATTATTATTATTGCTGTTGTTATTATTATTATTATTATTATCGTTGTTTATTCATTATTATTATCATTTATTATTATTATTATTATTATTATTATTATTATTATTATTATTATTATTATTATTCACTATGAATTTTCACAGACGCCAATCATCAAGGATTTCTCTTTGAGAACAACCTTTGGTGTTCCCTGGAGTTCAAGTGACAAAAGTTCTCTCCAGATTTTCCATACTCTCTACTTCTTTCAATAAACTTTGCAAATGAATTTGCATTGTGACAACAGCCGTTTACTATTAATCTCTTGCTAACAACAACCATTGCTATTCACTGAAATTTAAGTGGCAATAAGCCTAACCAAGATATCAGTTATTTTTGCACTCATCTAGTTGAGGTCTGGTTAGTGCTTTCTTTCCTCAGTCTTTCCATCATCCTTGACCTTTCACGACTATTTTGTGTGATACCAATTGATGCTGACACAATTTTTTTAGGGGGGTAGTTAACATACAATTTTGTAGTTTCAGCTTTCTTGGTTTGATGTAGAATTCTGCTCCTTTTGTTTTATTTTTGGTCCAATTTCCGTATGGCCGATTAGGGTTAGGGTTAGGGTTTGTAGCTCATGTGGGTTAGTTTCCTAGTGCTCCTACAATTATTGGTATTATATCGATTTTCTTTACCTTCCATATTCTTTTCAATTCTCTGGAAAGTTCTGCATATTTGTTTCGTTTTTCTATGTTTTTAATCTTCACCCGGTGGTTTGCTGGGCTGGCAAAATCTACAATTTGATAGTTTCTTTCCCTCTTTTGAATTATTATAGCATCCAGTCTCCTAGCTTGGATGAGTTTATCTGTTCTCATGTTTGAAGTGCAATCATTTGCAGAGTTTCCAATTTACTGTCTTCCTCCCATATTCATGTCTGCCTATATTCTTTTTTGTTTGTTTGCTACATTCATTTATTATGTGGCTTATTGTTTCATCTCTTTGTCCACAGGGTCTACATTTCCTGTTTACCTGTGTTTTATCGATTTTAGTTTTGGTGTAGTTAGTTCTAATCATGTTGTTCTGTGCAGTTGTAAGTGGAGATGCTGTTTCTATGTTCATCTTTTTAGCCATGCTTAAGTATTTTCATGATTTTCTTCTTTTGTCATTTGCATGAATCGTCCATGTAGGTCTTTCTGTTCTCACTTTCCTTTTCTTGTTTGTTTCTGGTTTCATAGCTTCCTGCATTGTTTTTCTTGGCAGTGTCTCTCACTGCAGTGATTAATCTTTCCGTGTAGCAAGTTATGTATTTTTCCAAGTCTTTTTGGCGCCTTCTTCAGTTTTCTTTTCCTTGTTTCATTTTAACATAAAATAGGTCAGCATCATTTCTCAGGTGAGTGTATTGTGCATAGTCATTAGTTTCCTCGTCTTCTGATCAAGATGTCTATGTCCTCTTTGGTCCAGCCTATAAATTATCCAGATTGATATTGCATTGGCGTTTATTCCTTTAACTATATTTTTACTATATAGTTTCGTTTCTAAGAGTTTCCTTGTCCATCTCACGTTTTCTTTTCCAATCTTCACTTTCATTTCTGTAGATTTCATGCTGTCTGCTTTCAAAATTCTCAAATATTTATTGCCATCATGTTCACCAAATGCCCCTATCTCCTCTTGCTTGGCCAGTTCTATGCTTTCCAATATCTCCAGTTTTCCCCTTTTCATTCCCAACAGTGCACACTTTTCCATTGTTTTCTTAATAATTTTGATAATTTTCTCAGATTCCTTGTATATTCTTTAGTATTCAATCATCCATGCTTGAGGGATTGTAGGCTTTCTTTACTCAATCTATGCCATGGCTATGTTTTTCCTGCTTTTTACCTTCAATAGGATATTAGTTTATACAAATAAATATTTATATAATATTCATATAGTATTTTATTATCGATTTTTCATATTTACTTCAACTGTGCTCAATACATGAGGTAGTAAGTCATGAAAATATATATGGCAATCAAGCTACATGAACCCTAATAAGGATGAAACGAAAAATTCTGCGCAGCTTAATTGTCATATATATTTTCATAACTTACACCATATATTGTTTGAACAATGGTGAAGCAACATACAATTTACATGTACTTAACTTTATTAATGTCAACCATTCAGTTTAAAGTAATCGCTGTTTCTATCAGGTAATCGATATTAGGGGTTGCCAAAGTATTTTTTCTCTTAAAAACATATTTATGATATGTTTTGGCAAAAATCAGATCAGCTGCTAGTGCCACAAAAATGTAATCGATTTTGTCACAAGATCTGATTTTTTATTTCAAATCAACTTAACACAAGAACCTGACCTGATGGAGAGAAATAGATGTCATTTCCTGATTCAGCAATGCAAAAATACCTTAAATCAGTTGCAGAAATCTGGACAATATTCAAAAAGTAAAAAAATTTTGTTATTTATGGGAACGATTTGTAAAAAAGATTTGTTGACATTGGGTTTGAAGACAACTATGTTATCGTCTGCTGGAAAGCAGGTCACATGATCAAATAACAATATTGTGTACATGTTTAGTATCCCTAATTCCACTTTTAAGCTGGAAAGATAAACTGGGATGCTGAAAACATAATTCATTTATAGGGCGGAAAAAAATGAAAGATAGCGGGGAAGTTAATAACAATAGAAACAGTACATGCTTAGTTGAGTTTGGTTAGTTGAGTTTGGTTAGTTGAGTTTGGTTAGTTGAGTTTGGTTAGTTGGATCAAATTGAAATAATAAAATTTAAATCGAAAAGAAAATGAATCTTTCTGTTTTTTTTTATTGTTTTCTGTGTGGAATTTTTTTTTTTTTGTTGTTGTTTTTCAATGATTTTGAAATTGAAATTTGTGAATTAAAATAAAAAGGCAATAATTAGGACATTGGGGCCTTTAAAGGTTGAAACTAATAAAGATTCGTAATCCTTTCGGCGCAGATGAACAAATGTCCGTATCATTTCACAAAAAGAAAGTTTTAAATTGATATTAACATACGAAATTCTAAATTGATTTCATAAGATAAAGTGATTTTATAAAATAAAGTGATTTTATAAGATAAAGTGATTTTATAAAATAAAGTGATTTTATAAAATAAAGTGATTTCATAAGATAAAATGATTTTATAAAATAAAATGATTTTATAAAATAAAGTGATTTTATAAGATAAAGTGATTTTATAAGATAAAGTGATTTTATAAGATAAAATGATTTTATAAAATAAAGTGATTTTATAAAATAAAGTGATTTTATAAAATAAAGCTAAACGTTATTTTCTTTTTAATTTTCTTATAATTTTGGTATCCTACCGCTATCTCGTACATTCCAAGCGAGAGAGCTTTTTGAAAATTCTGTCTCTTTAAGTGCAATTGTTTGTATATCTCTTACACTTGGCTCACCAGGTATATTTTTGAGGTAGTTTTTTAAAGTCTTTTTCATTAATCTGGTTGCTTCAATAATCACTAGAATGATAGAGATCTTCCTATGATTCCTATTTCTTTTCATGTCGTATATAATGCCTTGGTATTTTGCTTTCTTTTGCCTCTTAGGTCTACTGGGGACACTAACTTCTTCTAAGGTTGTTTCTTTCTCCTTATCTTATATCACTATGTCAGGTTTAATAGCTCCGTTTTCTGTATGAATTGTGCAGTTATAATGGATGGTGCATGACTTATTTCCAACTGTTCTTTCTGCCAGGAATTGTTGCTGCATTCAATATTCAACATTTTACAGATTTTCCAGTGAAAATATTATACACTCCCATTGTATTGTATAATAACCATCCCCCACCGTAGAACTGTACAGCTGGATGTCAGGTGGCTCATACTCTCTACTTCTGTGTGGTAGAATTTGCATTTGTTGTCATTGCTGAGACCATTCATCTTTTTAAAAGCAATGGTCATCAAACTTTGATCTTAGGCAGCCATTATAATCCTGATCACAGTAGTGCTTCTTTTTTAGCCAATCAACTTATCTATATAGTCCTGGATCAATTCATCCAGAAAATACTTGGTAAGCTGTTCGTTGGCACATTCCTGCAGTTTGTTTCCAATGGAAGGTCTTGCTATATTTTTGGTGATTCCTTTTTGGTTATTTCCATAGCAGACTTGTTTTGTTATTTGTATCTCATTCGTAAGACAGTCTTGTCCAAAATGTTTGGTCAGTTTCGTGATGGACGTTGTTCTGCTCTTGGCTTTTGTTCATAAAACATCATGAGGTTTGGATTCAGGGGAACTCATTAGATATTTATGCCAGTTGCTCACAAACCAGAATTGGAAACTTGAATCAGAATTAAAAACTGAAGCCACACTTTGAGAAACAAGCATGAAAAAAATATTTCATTTATAAACACGAATGCGTAATGAGAACACAATAAATGAAGCAAACAAAGATAAATTTCTCGTTTCGTTTTCCATTTTATATCTCAGCGCTTCACTTTTTTGATCAACAAGGTCAAGGCTTTTCACTTTTTTGATCAACAAGGTCAAGGCTTTTCACTTTGAGACAAAGCAGCTAGAAGACAGCCATGTTGGTTCATTTTTACCTAATGTTCGTACAGATTTAAATCGTGTGTATTTCTCAAGTTGAGATGATTAAATTAAAATAAATTTTTATTCGAAATAAAATTAATAAAAAATACATTTTAATGACTCCTCTTGCAATAATATTTAATAAAAAATACAATTTTAATGACAAAACAATTATTTTCTCACTTTTACCTCGATACTTAGTGACATCAGCCACCAATTTTAGGAATTGTGAATGGCATGCACTGTTTGCCAATCTATCTCTCATTCTTTATCTTTGTGCCGAAAGAACGTGGTAAAACTGGTGCCATTCAAGGTTATGAAACTGCACGCGCTATCCACTCACAGAGCAGCAGGCGCTACAGATGAATAGCATGGTTTAAACGATTTCACAAAATTCTGTCTCAAATGATGCGTCATCTGCTAGACAATCTGTAGTGTGAGTATTTCTTCAATTTTTACGTTTTTGTTTTGCTTGAAAACTGATTTGAAAAAAAATGTCAAAAATTGATAGAAGATTTTACAGCTTTTGATGCTAAGAATTGCAAATTACCATTATATTTGTGTTGAGAAGTTATCAATCAGTTCAATGTTGCCATCTAAGTTGAAGCATCATCTGATACCAAAACAATTTGATACAGTTAATTGGACCAAATGGAAATAATAAAATTTAAATCGAAAAAAAAATGGAACGCAAGTCTTTGTTTTTTTATTGTTTTCTGTGTGGAATTTTTTTGTTATTGTTGTTTTTTTCAATGATTTTGAAATTAAAATTTGTGAATTTTTTTACATTTAAAAAGGCAATAATTAGGACATTGGGGCCTTTAAGGGTTGAAACTAATTAAGATTTGTAATCCTTTCGACGCAGATGAATAAGTGTCCGTATCATTTGATTCAGCTTATACAGCTTGCAAATTACCATTATGTTTAGTTTATGGTAAGAAGTTATCGAACAGTTCAATACTGCCATCTAAGTTGAAGCATCATCTGATACCAAAACTAATTTGATAAAAAAAACAAACTGATGCATTTGAAAGGAAGTTCAACATTTGCGAAAAAGCGAATGATGCTTTGCTGTGGCAGAGATCGTAAGCAGATGAAGCCACATGCAATCACTGAATCATTAATATTACCAACGTGACTTACAATTGCAAAGAGTTTTGGGGTTTTTTGAGATGCTGCAATTAAAGAACATTTCTCTATCTGACACCACAATAAGCAGACGGATTCAGTCAACATCGAAAAAAGAATTCTGTTAAAATTGAAAGCTGTTGATTTTTTACTATTCAAGTGGACAAAACCATTGATAGAATTGGAAAATTACTTGTTTTTATTAGTTTTATTGAAAATGATGCAATTGTCAAAGACTTGTTATGTCGCAAGGAATTTCCTGAAACAACAAAAAAGACAATAGCAATTGCCAATGACTCTTTATCTGAAAGTACATCTTTTAAACTCCTTGGCGTAACGTTCACAGGAAATATAAGTTGGAACAATTACATTGAGAACATTGCCAGGGCCACTGCGCATAAGGTAGGTTCTCTCTACCGTGCTAGAAAACTACTAATGCCCGAAAGTATCTTATACCTCTATAAGGCCACCATTCGCCCATGTATGGAGTATTGTTGTCACATTTGGGCTGATGCATCTGCTAATAGTTTCTCGCTTCTAGACAAGGTTCAAAAGACAGTCGCCAATCTGATAGGTCCTGAACTGTCACCTAACTTCAGCCTCTGTCCCATCGACAAAATGTTGTATCCCTCTGCCTGTTCTACAAGTACTTTAACAGTGAATGCTCTGACGAACTGCAAGCACTTATGCCCCCTCGACGTAAATACCCCCGACAAACCCGACAAGCAGCTAAATCCCATCCCTTCACAGTAGAGATCCCTAGATGCAAGAGAGCCTTCTACTCCAGTAGTTTCTTCCCCAGAACATCTAGACTTTGGAATTCACTTCCGGGCCCCTGCTTCCCTGACTGTACTAACATGCAAAAGTTCAAGTGTAACGTGAACCGACATCTTGCTGCCCAACTCCCTACACAATACTCCTGATGCTTATGTCCCTGATAGTAGCCCCCTACAACAAAGTGCAATGTGCCTTGTTTGGGGTGAAAATGTAATAAAAAAAAAATATATACAATGTCCAAGGATGGAATACTGTTGCCATATCTGGGCAGGAGCTGCTAAAAACAGCCTATCCTGCCTTGACAGAGTACAAAATAGACTTCGTGGCTTAGTGGGGGATGCCCTTTTCTCTACCCTGCAACCTCTCTCCCACAGAAGAGACGTTGCGAGCCTATCCTTGTTTTATCATTATTTCCATGGCAGGTGCTCGTCTGAACTCTAATCTCTGGTCCCCCCTCGCCAATCTTTCACGAAAAACACCCGTCTAGCTGAATCCACTGTGAAAAATTTCCCCCACTCTATATCTGTGCCTAAATCAAAACGCGGATTCCATGAGCAAAGCTTCTTTCTTGGAACTGCACGCCTGTGGAACTCTGTTCCGTCTGCCTGCTTCCCTCCGGACTACAACTTGGATGTCTTCAAGTCCAATGTTAACAAATTCCTAATGAACCGCCCCCTTAATTAAACACTTCATCAAATCTCCACACTAACGTAATGTACTTGCAATAACCCTTATCCCTGAGTGGCTTCCGGGCCTTGATAAGTGGTGATCACTGTAAAAAAAAAAAAAAAAAAAAAAAGCACTTATTTTGTATTTGAATCACTGGCAAAAGATGTTTTTGATATGTGATGGTCAAAATAGTCGACTGCTTAAAATCAAGTAAAATGTCAGCAATTAAAACTAAACTTTGCAAAAGCATAACTGCTGAACAAGTCACTTTTCTATTTCATATAGCAGTCGGATGGCTCTATCAAGAACGAGTACTGTTCCGATTTTATGAGTTTAGAGAACAATTATTGGTTTCCTTTACAAGTAACAAGTTTGAAATATTTGAATTTTCTGAATAATGAAAGTTGGTGTTCAAAATTGGCCTGCTTATCTGACATCTTCCAGGACCTGAATAATTTGAATATGAGTATGCAAGGGAAAAAAAGAGAATATTCTAATTTCATTAGACAAAATTAATGCATAAAAAAAAATTGATTATTTGGAAAAAATATGTTTTGCAAAGCAACTGTGAAATGTTTCCAATTTTAGTTCAAAGAAAAAATTGTTTGACATTTTCCCAATGATAATTAACTGAATGATAATTAACTGAATAATAATTAACTGAATCTGAAATCTTTAATGAAAGGATTGGATAATAATTTCCTTGTATATCGTTTGAAGAATATGATGTGATTAGAAATTCATTTGTTGAATCTCTGAACGTAGATTTCAGTTTTTACCGAAGAGGAAGAATTGGCAGGTGTTTCAAATGACCGAACCCTTAGAATGAAGCACAGTGAACTTGATCTGGCCTCAGTTTGGATTTTATCTGCAAAAGAATGTCCATCAATCTCAAAAAATGATTCTGCGTATTCTCCTGCAATTTTCTATGTCATACTTGTGCTAATTAGGATTTTCCAGCATGACAAATATTAAAAGTAAGAAAAGAGAAAGATTAATAACACTTGAAGAAGAGGTGTGTGTGTGTGTGTGTGTGTGTGTGTGTGTGTGTGTGTGTGTGTGTGTGTGTGTGTGTGTGTGTGTGTGTGTGTGTGTGTGTGATTCAAAACAAGGTCAAATTTTCCAATTCTGTTTGAAAATCAAGGTCAAATTTTACATTAATTTTTAATTCTTTTGAATAAATAAATTTCAATAATATTGTGTTTTTGTGAATGGAAACCTTTATTTTATTAAAAAAAATTCTTATTATACATTCATGTATATAAGAATCGGCAAAAATAAAAAAAAAAGAGTTCCTCAGAAGATCCACAAAAAAATTGAGCTTCTCGGAGGATCCGCAAAAAAATTGAGCTTCTCAGAGAATCTGCAAAAAAAAAAAAATTGAGCTCCTCAGATGGTCCGCAAAAAAAATTGAGCTCCTCAGAGGATCCACAAAATAATTGACCTCCTCAGAGGATCTGCAAAAAAAATTGAGCTCCTCAGAGGATCCACAAAAAAATTGAGCTCCTCAGAGGATCCACAAAAAAATTGAGCTCATCAGAGGATCCAAAAAAAAATTGGGCTCCTCAGAGGATCCGCAAAAAAATTGACCTTCTCAGAGGATAAAAAAAATGAGCTTTTCAGAGAATCTGCAAAAAAAAAAAAAAAAAAAAATTGACCTCCTCAGAGGATCCGCAAAAAAAACTGACCTTCTCAGAGGATAAAAAAAAAAAAAAATGAGCTTCTCAGAAAGTCTGCAAAAAAAAAAAAAAAATGAGCTCCTCAGAGGATCTACAAAAAAAATGAGCTCTTCAAAGGATCTGCAAAAAAAAAAATGAGCTCCTCAGTGGATCCGCACCTGCAAAAAGAGGTTGGAAACTACTGCACTAAATAGTAAAGTAGTCATTAGAAAGTATTAAATGATAAATTAGTTATTATAAAGCATTAGTTGGTAAATTAGGTACTATGAAGTACTAAGAAATAAAGTATTCATTATAAAAAATGTATCAACTAACGTCAGTATCTGCTTGTGAATTTGATATTCCCTGAGAAGACCCTCCTTTGGAAGAAGCTGGCTGAACTCAACCAGAATGCATGCTGCACCATGATAGAAAGAGGAAGCTCACCTTTTTATTCTGAGATTTTAGCAAGGTGGCACCAAGCACCGTTTTTAGGGAGTTTTTGGAATGACTTCATCACATCTCCCTTGATCCTCATCTCCTGCTGTTGTGCATTTCACAAAGCAAGAACAAGCACCATTTCTTAATTTTTGGTATAACTTGATCAAACATAAATTGATCAAACATTCTAAACATTATATCAAATGAATTGAAAAAAAAATGAAACAAAAATTTTTTTTTAAAAAATCAAAAACAAAAAACACAATTTGAGCACAGATGTTTCTTTCTTTATATATATAATATATGTATGTGTGTATGTGTGTGTATATATATTCATGGATATATATTTCCAGTCAGATGAACTCAGAAAAGCACATCATACAAGTTCTTTGATTTTATTTTGTTTTAAATTAAGTTTTTATTTGATTTTAGTGAAGCAGTTGCAAAGTTTATTTTTTTTATTCTTTTCCAAAAAATAGATTAAGTTAAAAAAAAAAAAAACGATGAACAAGGCACTTTTGTCACAATGATATGATGTCAATTTTTGTTATTTTTTTCGTTTCTTCTTTTTTCCAAAAAAATAAAAATAAAATAACTTTGTTAAAAATAATAAATAATATGATATTTTTTGTTTATTGTCATTTAATGTGATTCTGTTTTTCTTTCATTTTAAAATACGTTAAAAAAATTGTCTCTTCTGTATCTCGTTGAGTTCATCCATTCATGCACAGGCCACTACAGGGGCACATCATTTTAACCTTGATATCCGAGAGGGGTGGGTGGGGGTAGCAGCTGTGCAGATAGATGTATGGGTGGGGGTTGAAGAGGGTAGAAATAGTTTAAATAGGGTTCGCGATTTGGCTTTGTGAACACTTTTACCATGACCCTTTCAGCATGTCCTTTTGTCACCTCATTTCAGTTTCATCGATTCATGAGTCACGTAGCAAGAATTTTCAGTCGAGATTTTACTCGGTTTGTAGGAAGATCAGATCGTGTAATGTTGATTTCTTAGAAGTTGGGGGCGGGGTTACATATTTCATAACAAAACAATATGTAATTTATAATTTTTTAATTTTTTTTACTTGTCTCCTGACTGGCAGAAGTTTGACACAAGGTCATTTTCTTTTAAAATGTTCTGCCCTGCACCACATGACAACTGGGACAGATACAAACAAATGACCGCAATAATCTTGGTGCTATCATACTTGTAAGGGTCATGGCATCAGGGGTTGATCCTGATTATTTCCCTTTAATGTAATAGGCTTTCGTGCTCCAGTTGGGTCTGATTTTTATTTACCTGTAAGCCACGAGCGGAAAAGGCAACAAAAAGTGGAGATTCAACGACAAAATAGAAAAGCTGTCGCTTTAGAGGTTTTTATTCTCCAGCAAAACAAAAATGTCCCAAACTGCATTTGATAAAAACACGTTTTGTTTTTTTAATCAGCCCAACCTTGATCAGCACCAACAAATAATAATAAAAATTTGGCTCGTTAGTATAAATATTATTAATCATAATATTTGTGAACAGGTTGAAATAAAAATCTTTTAATAAGGTCTCCAAACTGAACTGCCCGTTTCAGCAGAATCTGTCGTATGTGATGATCTTGCCGGTGTCGTGCTGATATGGTCAGTTACGTTTGTACGTAGGTCATCACGCATGTGCACATCTGTACTGCTTTGCTCGGAGGAAACGAGTCGCATCTCTACATTATTATCATCATCTTTATTAGTTTTATTTTGCAGCGTGCCAACATCGATCGCCAAATGCCTGGGTGAACCAGTTGGTGCCGACCGGTCACTTCGGCCTGGAATGTCCGACCTTTGCCCGAGAAGCTCGTAATTTCTAACATCACTTGATGGCATGTAGAAACTACTCTGGTATTGTGGACTCGAGCCGTATACATGAGGGTAGAGGAATGTTGGCGGCAGGACGGCTGACGGCGACCCACTGATGTACGGTGATGCAGATAGAGTGTTTGTAGGGTTGATGGAGTTGAACAGTTCACGATGAGAAATGATGGGGTAGGTACTGTGCGTTGACGGTAAGGCTAATGTAGAAATGGCACGACTTTCCTCCAAGATAGCCAGGTTTGAGTTGCTCGATGGATATGCCATGCTGTGTGTCGAGGGGAACAAGTGACTAGCCACCGAATATCGGGGGTCTGCAAGTCTGGGATTTGGGATGCGAACATCAGTTATTCCTTGATATGGTGGTAACATAACAGGTAATCGGGAATCGATGGGTAATCGTTGGTCTACAGGGTACCGTGAATCTAGTGAGGGGTAGTCAAGTCGTTGTGTTTCTGGGATGACAGGGAGGCCGCATCTTTCCGTGCTGGTCACACTGTGTTGAGTTGCAGGGGGCATGTCTGAAGGCAGTGGTTTTAAGCGATTATGGCTTACATTCTGGTCCACTGTTGCAAGATGGTGACCTGCAAAATGTTAAAAGTAAATATGAGAATAGAAAACACATGATAATTTTCCAAAACAATTTCACGTTATCCCCCGACACCCATTTTTTAAAGGATAGGATTGCCTTAGAAGTGATAATTTATTTGTTTAAAAAATATTTAGCTGACGATTATTTTTACAGTAAGAAAGATGACAGTATTTATTTTAAAACAATTTAAATTGTAATAATAAATAAATAGACGGTTATGAAAAAAGTAAAAATTATAGACGGAAGAACGGTTGAGAGTAAGACGATTGAAAGAAGTAGCGTATATGCTGGGCAACAATCACTAATTAAGCAGACCTAGTATAGATTTAATGGCAACCATTAAAAAATAATAGCTAAACTAACTATACATATACATACATATATATATTACGTATTACTAGATACATATATATAAATTTATTACGTATTACTAGCAAATAGCCCCTACTGCCTTGTGGATGCCTTGGGAAAGGCAAAAGGCTAAGAGAGTAAACCCTGACAAAAGTCCAGTCTGGAGTTTCGATAGATGGATGGTAAAGCTCTGCAACATCTTTCCAGCAACTCCTGCAACCACGCTAGTACCGACTGTATTGGCTTGCCTTTTCATTGTAGTCTGCCTGCAACGCTGAGAGGGGGGGGGGGGGCCCTGATGAATGGGCAAACTAAGGTTCTCTGCCTGCCCAGGCTTGCATCTGGTAAGCCACAGCAGACGCTAGTAAACCAAACTAGATGCAGAATGCCATTGTCTCAAGAGACAGAAGGTTGCCATCATGTATTACTATATACATATATATAAATTTAATTTTTTTTTTACTATATATATATATATATATATATATATATATATATATATATATATATATAAATTTAATTTTTTTTTTACTATATATATATATATATATATAAATTTAATATTTTTTACTACATATATATATATATATATATATATATATATATATATAAATTTAATATTTTTTACTATACATACATATATATATATATATATAATTTAATTTTTTTTACTATATATATATATATATATAAATTTAATATTTTTTACTATACATATATATATATAAATTTAATATTTTTTACTATATATATACATATATATATATATAAATTTGATATTTTTTTTACTATATATATATATATAAATTTAATATTTTTTACTATACATATATATATATATATAAATTTAATATTTTTTACTACATATATATATATATAAATTTAATATTTGTTATACATATATATATATATATAAATTTAATATTTTTTTTGCTATATATATAAATTTAATATTTTTTACTATATATATATATATAAATTTAATATTATATATAAATTTAATATTTTTCATTATATATATATATATATATATATATATATATATATATAGTAATAATATGTCATAATAATAGTGATGTATAAGTGATAAGTAGTAAGATTTTACATCTAAAAACAAAATTTGGCTCAAGACGTAAAATTCATACTAGAATTATCTGCAAGGATACAGTACTTGATAAAATTTGTAAGTTACATTTTTTCTTGAAGATCCAATCCTCAGTGCTGGTGACACTCAAAATACAATTGTGAATTACTTGGAACATGCTACCTTATCGATTAAATAAACGGTTCTGTTTGGAATTCCATGCAGATTCCCGAGTTCAACAGAAAGATTCCCCCAAGTTCAACAGGATATACCTGAAGAAGGTAGGAGTTTATATTCAATCGAAACGTTATAAAAATAATATTCAAGATGATCTATAGTGATACATTGTCTGAATACAAATAATTAATCCTCATCTCCGAAATTCAGAAACATATGGTCAAGTTTATTGTGGAATTTAACCATGAACATTATTAATAATTACTGACCATGGCCATTCATGGTCAGTAATTATTGCTTTCAAAGACTGAAAATATAATCTTGACTATACTATGTACAATAAGAATAATTATTAAGGAAATTAAAAGCAAACACTGCTGAATTTTTACTAATGAATAATCATTTATTAAGGCCGAAAAGCCACTTGAGGATAAGGGTTAATAAGATGAATAGATTGTTGAATGATGAAGAATTAATTTCAAACGTTTCTTTATGTAAAATAAACTTCCCTTTATTTATCTGTGTGTCAAACATTAGAGTTTCTCTCCAGGAACTTCCTATGTGTGGAACACATTAGCACAGAATAGCCTTCTAGTAGGCTACAACATATTCATCTTCAAATAAATATCTATCATAAACCGTACTCATAGTGGATAAAGTACTTGGTAAAATTCAGTTGTAAGTTACACTATTCTGAAGGTTGAAGGTTTAATCCTCAGTGCATAACGTTACACACATAGACCCAACACATTGTAGCAGAGTACGTCGCAAGGAACATAAGACAAGTAATACGGGTCTTTGGAACTCCCTTCCGGGATTCTGCTTTCCCAACTGCAATGATATGCAGAAGTTCAAGTGTAATGTTAACAAACATCTTTCTACTCATCTCCCTTCATAATGACCCCGCTAATTAAGTCCCTAATAGTAGCCCCCTGCTTCAAAGTGGCACTGTGCCTTGTTTGGGGTGAAAATTGAATAAAAAATAAAATAAAAAATAAAAAATAATTCGACTCCTTTTTTTTCTCTAACAACATTTATTTCCTCATTTTCCTCCCACACATGACTTCTCATTATGGCTACGACGTCACCCACATCTCTAACGTGATCTCTCTCTCTTTTATAGTCTTTTTCTTTTTCATTACCATGCTCACGGCTCGGTAGTTGCACGTAGTCGCCACACACACACACACACACACACTCTGTTACACATACAGGTGACACTCAAAATACAATCGCTAATTATTTAGGACTTTTACCAAGTCATGGCTGACAGAACAAAAATATGCAACCCCCCCCCCCTGGATTAAATAAAAGATTCTGTTTGAAATATTGTGCAGATTTCGCAAGTTCAACAGAAAGATTCCTCGAGTTCAACGCAATACAGCTGAAGCTAAAGGAAGTTGTGTGTGTGTGAAACGGTACTAACCCTATTTGGGTTTAACCAGCTTCCTCCAAAGAAGGAAGTTCCATGGGAGTATGAAATTTAGTTGCATGTATATCTCCGTTAGAGGAGATGACGATGTTAGGTTTTTGCAACTCTTGCAGGGAGGTGTTGACGTCCTCATACATACAGCACCTAGAATTCTCAAGTTGGCACCCATTTTAGTAATGACCAGGCACAATGTTGCTTAACTTTGGTGATCTGACGGGAACTGGTCAACATGATTATGCCAAAGAAGGTTGGAGGTTACATCGATGGAAACATTGTGAAAAAAATACTCACGATGAAAAAATAGTTTGAAGCATCGAAGTAAAACAAATAATCAAATTTTGTTCATTCCATTCATCTTTTTCCTCGCACAATATTGATTATTCAACTATCAATTCCATTGACTTTTATCCGCAAGTACCTTTAAGCCTTGATAAACGATGAGTTAATAAAAAAAAAATTAAATATTCCTTTGTATGTAAGCAATGCTGAAGAATTTTATACTTACTTGTCAAAGGCATGGAACCGGAATTCGACTGTGCAAATGGTGTTACGTGAGCTGTTGGCGTGGATAAAATTGGTTCCTTTGTAAACGGTACACCATCATAGCTGCCCCACGTCTGTCGATTGCTTTCAAGGTGCTTACTAAGACTTTCTGCATACAGAAAGAAGAAAAACATGCATTTTATAATGACGAACAAAAAGAATGGTTCGGTTTATTTGGTTTGACTATTTTTATGGCATAATCATCCCTTTTAATGGCTGTTTTTATGGCATAATTACCCCTTTTAATGGCTGTTTTTATGGCATAATCACCCCTTTTAATAGCTGTTTTTGTGGTATAATCATCCCTTTAATGGCTGTTTTATGGCATAATTATATCTTTTAATGGCTGTTTTTATGGCATAATTATCCCTTTTAATGGCTGTTTTTATGGCATAATCATTCCTTTTAATGGCTGTTTTTGTGGTATAATCATCTCTTTTAATGGCTGTTTTCATGGTATAATCATCCCGTTTTAATAGCTGTTTTTATGGTATAATCACCCCTTTTAATGGCTGTTTTTATGGCATAATTACCCCTTTTAATGGCTGTTTTTATGGTATAATTACCCCTTTTAATGGCTGTTTTTATGGTATAATCATCCCGTTTAATGGCTGTTTCAATACCTTGTGTTTCATTGGATATAATTAATTGAAAGTTTCTAATTTACTCATAGCTGGAGGAGGAAATTTTATTGCATACTAGATTTGATAGCTGAAACCACAGAAATTTCACAATGTTAAGACAGACTGTGAGTCAGAGTCAAAGTAAATTTATTGCATTAAGAATCAGAGTTTGTTGAACTCGTTCAACTTTAATTAAAATGGATTTTTAAAAATACTAAAAATAAAAACTTTATAAGGAATCTACAAAATATCGAAAAAAAAAATCAAAATCTGAATGAATTAATGATACAAACTTTCTACTTGCTAAAGAATTTAGGGTTTTTAAACGAATTCACAGAACCTTTATAAGTGAACGATCTTTTTTAAAAATAAGATGAAAAATCACATTAAATAATATATAGTATTAACATCTGTGATTTGTGTGGCAGGAAAAAGGTTTGCTACTTCCTTACAGACTCATCATGATATTAGTAACCAAACGAAATATTGATTGGATTAAATATCAAAATCAATGAAAGCGAACTAAAACTAAAAAAAAAATTTGGTTTTAAGAAAACAGAGAATCAAATATATTTTTATATGTTTATATTTTTTAAAAAAATATGTAAATTATAAAAGTACATTAAAAAACTGACTTTACAAGTAAAAGATGCTTTAGGCCAGAGTTAGAACTTTTGAAATTTTCAACATCAGCATTTGAGTGATGTGCTTGCATTACTGCTTCCACAGTCTTGATTAAGATTCCATAACAAGTAACGGAGTTAGGTTGTGGCTTCTATACATAAAAACTAAACTAAACTGAATGGCATCCTTTTTTACCTTAACTGCAACATTCACAATTAAATTTACGACTTATATAAGTTTTTGGGTATGCTGAAAACGAATATCACATTTAAGTTTGGCGCAGATAAGTAGTGTTTTTGGATATCAAGACATTTACTATTCAATTCCCTCCCCATGTGAAGAATGGCGACAACTACTGAAATTCATTAATACACTGGAAAAAAACGTCTTAATATCCAGCAAAATATCAATCTGCCCCAAATTTGAATGTGATATTCGTTTTCAGTATACCCAAAAACTAATAAAAGTCGTCAATTTAAAGGTGAGTATTGAGTTGCAGTTAAAGTAAAAATTTACAAACTGAATATAACCGACATTAACCTTAAACATTGCAAATGCATAACGATTAGTTGATTAGTTTAGGAGTGAATCCTGTACATACAGATATAGAAACATATAAACATACTTAACCATATATAGATAGATGTATTAGAACCTCAAAATCAAACAAAGCCAAACCAAAAAAAAGAAAGGAAAAACAACAACAACAACAACAACAACAACAACCAAAAGAACTTAATAAGCAATAATTCCCAACCTGTGCAGTTCTAGCCCCACCCCATTTAACCATATTTTTATATCATCAACCGCATACGTTAGTCCACCTATTCCAAGATTGGCAGGCCCAAAAGTAAAAAGAAACATGACATTGAAACGCAAATAATATTCAAACTGTAATTTTAGTTTTACTAACTCTGTCGTCTTGGTGTTATCTAGGATGCTCTAGTTTTTAATCGTTATTTATTTGTACATTTTTTTAAAACTACAAAAAAAAAATTTTTTATTTGTAAAGCAAACAACTGTTCTTATATTCTTCAAATAAAATTATAAATTTGCTTTTTCTCACTGATTTTTAGGTGATTATTTAAGAATATTTTATATTGACATGCATATAGGCAAGATTAAGTAATGTTTTTAAATAAATTGTAGTCATTATTATATTGCCAATGATATTATACAACAACAACAACAACAAATGAAAACTGGCTAATCAGAAGCAAAATTTTATTTCTAACCTTACATGCTATTTGGGCCTGACTTTGAAAATCCAACAAGACAACTTTATATGTTAAATTAGTGCATGCATATTTACTCTGGTTATTTTAAAAATTAGCTTCCATTGTGTTTTTATATTGCTCAAAAATTATACAAAATACTGTTAGAAACTCGCTCAATATATGTTAATGTGACATATATTGGCTGAGTTTCAGTATTTTGTATAATTTTTTTAGTTTTAAGTCATTTTTCCAAATTTCACGTATTTAACAGTCAGCTCACGGCCATTTGTCTTGTTCACATATGTCGATAAACAACGTATGATTTTCGAATCGATTAAACATTTTAAAGTGAGTAAAACCATTAAAAACTTTTCCAGATAGGTAGAAGAGTAACTTATCTTGCCTTTGGTAACATTTATTTGTTATATCTTTTTAATTTTTGACTACTTTTTCGTACCGTTGTGGATTGTAATACAAACCCCAATTTCTATATATCTTTAAATATTTATTCAGGGTGTTTGGTTTGGTTTGGTTTGGTTTGGTTTGGTTTAGTTACTTTGTAGAGAAAAAATGTTTTTGCTTTCAACTTTGCAGAAAATGATTAATTTTTGTAAAAGACAAAACAATCACTTCAATATTTGGTGTATCTGGTCAGGAGGCCAGTAGCTTAAAATTAGCATGCCCTGAAGGTGGATTGATCCTTGTGTGACCAAACCACCATACAGGGACTGTTCTTCAGAAGGAGAAATAAACATTGATGTTTATGACTGCTGTGCACCTAAGCTAAACATTTGTTTACAACAAAGACGAAAAGGGCAAACAAAAAATTCCAAGATACTAAAACAACAGAGATGACAACATTCTACATGGGACAACATCAAAGAAGAAGGAAAAGAATCCCCTGGGGTGGTGACGAAGACACACCTTTGAGCAAATCACCAGGTGAGGAGGACAAATGCTGCGAGCGTTCCATCCGGTCCTCCAAAGAATTAAGTTGCAAACTGTTGCGTTTGGCATTCTTTCTGTCAATTAGCAGAACAGCAGAGTTGGCTCTGGCGGCCGAGACACTGCCAAGGATTCTATCTACAACTAGAGAACAAACAGATGGAATGGTAAAAGAATTGATGGCACGTGACACCGTCAAAAGAATTCGGCAGAGATGAGGAATTACACAAAGCAAAAAAGAAAAGATTTAAAAAAAAAGAAAAGAAAAAAACTACCAGATTCTTTCTTTTTCCTGTTTCTATTTATTTTTTTAATATTTCTACTAGAAAGCAGCCTAGCATTGCCCAGTCGTAAAATACGCTAAAATACGATATTTTGATTAATGCAGATTTCGTATCTATATATATATATATATATATATATATATATATATATATATATATATATATATATATATATATTATATTATATTATATTATATTATATTGGACCCAATATACAGGGTGTCCGTAAAGTTACTATACAGCCTTATTGTTATAATTATACAAGAATGTATAGTAACTTTATGGACACCCTGTATAATAATGATTTTAAAAGTTTTAAAAGAAATGACTGGTGCACCACCACCGAGAATCAAAACCAAAACATTTAGCATACGATTTACTTTCTTTTTCCTTTGATGTTAATGCCTGAGCTATGAAGACATGTTTGCTGCAATAGCTATTACGTTACGCATGCATATTCATAATGCCATCCTTCGACCTTCACCTGGCAAATTTCTTTTTTTTAATTTTCACACTTTTGTACCGATTTTCCTCGGTTAAAACCCCAACATAACGTTTTGCATGGGTTGGAATACCCTATATATCAAGTTTCATGTCTCTAGATCAAAAACTGACAGAGGAGCTTGGTAGGCAAAATTTTGCAAACAAATATACATACACATAAGAAAGAGATTTGTGTTTACTATGACCGTCCTACACAAATATTACACAACTATAAATCATGTAGAATATCTGCATGAATATAATTACACGTAATAGTTAACTAAAGATGATCATCCCATAAGAAAACCGAAAAAACTAATAGGGAATTAATTAAAATGAATGTTTAAAAGAATATGCAAATTAGCTAGGTCTTTGATTTGAAAATTTGCAGATGAATGCAATTCCACAACTTATATATAACAAAGTTGTATTTTCTTTTAAATAAATAGAAAAAAAGGATTTTTAATATGAATATCAATACACAAAAATAAAAAAATATATATCATAGAAGTATAGATAATATTCATACAACTAAAGTTATGGAGGATCATAAGGGTTATAATTCATGTTCACTATGATTATAAGTCATCTTTAATTTACTTTTTACTTTTAAAGGATGAATCAGTTGTTGAGTTTCTGAATTTTTTAGATGAGGATTGGTCATTTTCATTATTTGGATTCGTCAGACTACAGTTCTCACCTTGAGTGTCATTTTCACAACGTTTCAGTTGAAATTAACTTCTGACCTTCTTCAGGTGTATCTTGTCCAACTCATGAATCTGCACATAATTTCAAACTGCAAGAACCCATAGCATAATGGATAAAGTACTTGATAAAAATTAAGTTGTAAAGTTACATTCTTCTGGCGGTTGAAGGTTCAATCCTCAGCACTGGTGACACTCAAAATATGATTGTTGAGGACTTCTACTCATTAATGAAGTAAATAGAAGTTCCATTCGAAATTCCATGCAGATTCCCAAGTTTGACAGAAAGATTTCGGAGTTCGACAAGACAAGATACACCTGAAGAAGTTTGTAGATTAGGTGGGTCCAAACATTATGAATATTAATCTGAAGAATTCAAATAATATGAATCAATTGTTTTTAAGTGCGAATAAACTTCAATCTATGATTGTTCATCAGGATTTTGTTTATATTTTGTTTCCCATGGAAATCGTTCTAGACAAGACATAAAATATCTTGATAGAAGAAGGTAAAAAATAAAAATATTACTTCAAGGTCAAAAAACAATCAGAAATCTCTAACAGTTTTTAATTAACATTCAATGCGAAGCACACCTTGATATGACGACGTGCAAAATTATCAATAACTCTGACACACCTTGATTAAATGGCAGAAAGACAAAGATGTTCTAATTTCGCTAATGACTAGAGTAGAATTATTCGCCATGGAAACAAGGAAAAAACAACAAAAAGATCAAGAAGTCGTGAATGGTTGTGAATTCACCAGTCATCAACAGGACCTTGGTTTTGGTCGTGATGGCACTCTTCAGTTTGGGAAATAGTTTGGAGTTTGTTTAGATAGACATTATCTTTGAGTTAACCCCAAAAATAAAACTCGGATGTATGCTCCGATGAGCTGGAAGCTTATTTGGAATCATACATCCTACAGATGAGACGATCACCAAAGTGTCCCCCCACATATAATTGATAAAAAACAGAGACTGTTGAATATTCACAGGTGAAACTTGATCCACTGAAGTTTATTTATATGAAATATGGTTGAATTTATTTTTTTACAGAAATCGCTCCAGACAAAGCATGAAGCTACTCAACGCGAAGAGACAAAAAATAAAATTTTAAATAGCACTTCAAAGTCAAAAGTGTTATATCAATAGATTTCGATCTAGAAAACAGCAATTCTTCCCCTTTTCCAGAAACATTGCTTATGGAATGTGAGGACTAAAGGACAAAATAAAGGAAGCAAGATTTACAAGGTTGTCGAAATCCCAATGGCCATACGAAGAGGATTGTGAATTTTATTAACGATTTGATGGGTGCTATTTTTTGGAGGGGGGGGAGGGAATTTTAACTCTTGTGTAAAATTTAATAAAAACTTTGATTGGACGTTGAAATGCTTTTAGATTAAACGTTTTTTTTTTTTTTTTTTCCAAAAGTAAGGAGTATAGATTGATGCACAAAAATCAAGAGCTCTACTAACCTGATGGATGTCTAAAGCCATTCGCATCAGCGGATGCGCGCGACACATCCGACTGTTGGATGGCGGAAAGACGAAGATGTTCTAGTTCAGCTAAATGACTCGAGTAGCGTCGTTCTCCGAGGGGATCAGGAAGTGAGCGTTCAACAGGGAGATCAAGAGGTCCTGGACGGTGGTGAATTCGTCGGTCATCAGTTCGGAGTTCTGTTAATAAATAAAATATATTATACACGTGAAAGATGCATATCAAAATTTCATTGATATATATATATATATATATATATATATGTGGTGTGGTGTCTTGTGCAAACGAAAGGAAAAAAAATTGCTACTGTTCTCTTTGTATGTTAGTAATCTTGTCACCTCATATGCAAATGAAATACTTCCGGTTTAAATTTAAAAAAAAAAAAAAAGAAAAGCGTGATTTTTCAGACTTTGATTTGAATTTGGCTGTTGGGGTAGCAAGTTTTGACAGCAGCAGCGTGTCGAATTTAATCCGGAGAAATTACTAGTTAGAAATGCAGCATAGTTAACAAACAATCCACCAGAGAAAGTGTAGAATAGTTAACACTTGATTACTTAACAACAGTACATTTCTTTCGATTTCTTATTATCAGGGTTGGCTTAAGTTAGAAATATTATTTTCAGTATTAAACGCGTTGATTGAATGGAAGCTTTTGTTTTGTTCTTGGGTTTTGGTGGGGTTTTTATATTTAATTTTTGAAGGATAAAATAGGATTACTCTAAACAGATTATAAAGTAAACAAAAATAAAATAAAAAATTGTTTCGTTGTTGTTAACAAGATAAGAACACAAGAAGCAAAATAAGGAATTCGAGGTGAGACAATTAAAAAATGCAGGTGCAATAATGAGAAATGGAGGCGGAGGGGAGATTTCAAATGAGGGAGAAGAAGCGAGGAGGGGGGAGGTTCTTTAATTATTTTTGTAACTATCAAGCACAAGACTCGAGGCACAAATAATGAGTTTCTTATACAAACAAAGATTAAAATTTTTAAAAAATTAACCAAAAATAAATTTTTAAAGAAACGGCAAAAAGTAATGATTAAAGATGTTTAAAAAAATTCAAAATCAATAAAAAAAATTAAAAAAAAAAAATGAAGATGATTAAAGTTTTTTTTTTAAATATACAAATTGGATTAGTTTTTACGGCATATCAACCTTTTTGAGGTGATTTAATGTTGAAACACGTTACTTATTACAGAAGATTCCTTTGTAAGTTTTGTTTTGATTTTGTTGTTTTGTACAGCATACCAACGATAGTTGTGTTTTTAATGTCGATAGAGTTGAAAGACAAAGTAATTAAATGATGGCGAAGTGATAGAGCGAGAGATGAGAAAAAGACAGTATAAGAACAAATTTCGTCTAATTATAAAAGACGGGTACCCAGGCACTTTTCAAATCTTATGGGGTTAGTGCCGAATATTGAAAGTAAATTCCAAGTCAGTCCCGAAATTTTCTGAAGCAGTTTACAATTTGAAAGCCGAAAAAAAATCTACAAAAGCAGACGACACTAAGCATTTTAGTCTGTTTATCAAAATTTGGAACCGACTACATAAAAAAAAAACTGAAATTATTTGGATAGCCATTAATAATTTTTTAAAGGAAAGAAAGGGGCAAATAAACAAGAGACAGAAGAAAAAATGAAGAGAGAACAACGAGAAAGAGAGAAGAGAGAAATAGAGTCGTTAGAAAAGAAAACCATTGGGGGGGGGTTCTCCAAAGATCATGAAACGCTCAAAAATATTCTTTTTTTTTTAACATAGTTTTATAATTATTTTTTAAAAAATGTTTCTCTCTTTGACTTGTTGTCAAATTTAGATGCTATCTTCATATGCAAAGATGTTTTTGAAAAATAAAAATTTAAAAAGATTTTCACAGAATCTTCAGTCACTTATTTTGCTTTACCACATTATATATATAATTTATAAAACTATGTCTGTCTGTCTCCATATTTTAAAACTGTATCTTTTACAAAACTAACAGTCACAGAGCAGCGCTAGGGGCCTCAAAATGTTGGATTTTTTATGAACCGTTCCCTTATTGGCCTTTAGTCGGTTAAAATAGTTTTTAAGGGGTCAAAATGGAATCAAAATTGAAAAAATTCGTTATACATTTTGTACATTCACCTTAATTTATTTTTAGTTAGTTCATGTACGTGTCACGTTGGTACAGTGGTAACGTCACCAGCTTTGAATTCTACAGTTTTGCTTTCGATTTCGATTCTAGGTACCCAAATATTTTTTTTTTTTTAACTTTTGAAATCACGACTCTATATTAATATACAGGAAATCTGGACAAATTAAAATATCATATTTAAGCGTATTTTACGACCGGGCAAAGCCCCTACCCCCCACCTCCACCAGCTAGTAATAATCTTTAGATTTTTATCACAATTAACTAAATTATGTTTGTTTTGTTTTTTGTTTTGGATAAACCTTGTTATTCTGTTAAGTGATGTTGCTTTGGATATGAATTTTATTGTTTCACTGTTGAAGCAATCGTCGAAATAATTATAACTTATGAGAGACATGTGGACAGGAAGAGAGGAAGGAGAGAGATGTGGACAAGGAAAGAGATAAAAGAAAAGAGACATCTTTACAAAAAGAAAAGAGACATTTTCACAAAAAGAAAAGAGACATCTTCACAAAAAGAAAAGAGACATTTTCACAAAAAGAAAAGAGACATCTTCACAAAAAGAAAAGAGACATCTTCACAAAAAGAAAAGAGACATCTTCACAAAAAGAAAAGAGACATCTTCACAAAAAGAAAAGAGACATCTTCACAAAAAGAAAAGAGGCATCTTCACAAAAAGAAAAGAGACGCACGAGGAATGAGAGAGAGAAGATGAGAAGAACATGAAAAGGTCGAAAAAGGAAGAAAAGTAGCAGAAGACATGAAGGATGAAGAGAGCAATAAAGAAAAAGGAAAGAAAGGATGAATAAGGGAATGAAGTGGAAATTGAGACGGAAGGGTAGAGGAAAAGGAGGCAGCAGGAAGATGGTTGGTTAGTTGTTTTTTGTTTTACGGCATATCAACCCTTTTTAGGTTATTTAATGCCGAAACCAGTGATTTTGAAGAAAAAATTTTTAATAGAGTATATTTGTTTTTTTATTTCAACTCGGTTTCTATTCAACCCATAGTTGGGACCCTAACAGGTACTATCACTCCGGTTCAGTGGACCTGGGAGCAATGGCAATTAAAGAGTGGCTCCACACTCCCCAAAGCCCGCAAGTTGGGGCCTCACCACTGGATATAGTTTAAGGCCATATCCAGGACCAGAAGGAAGGAGAAGTAGGAGATAGAAAGAAAAAGAAAAGAAGGGTGAGAGAAAAGAAAGAAAGATGAAAGAAAAGAAAGGAAGAAGAAAAATGAGCAAGTCAGAAGAAGAAAGGGAAAAAAGAAGGATGATGAAAGGATAAAGAATGAGTTGAAGATCAAAGCAATTGAAATAAAATCAATAAAGACGCAAAAACTAAACAGAAAAGGAGAAAAGTCGTTTTTGTTGATTTTATTATAAAGCTGACCCCCCCCCACCTCAAACCCCTACCCTCGCATACAAAGGCAACGGTTTTGGTGTTTGCTTTGAAACGCTTTTGTCTTTATACGGAAATCGACACTTCTTAAGCATATGGCAAAGCGACTTCACATTGACAAGACATGCAGACGTCTTTTAAATGGGACCGTTTTGTTTCACCGAATTGACCCTATCAGAGAGATAGATTCATCATAGTTACGTAATCTCTTATGCAAATATATAATAGTAAAAAAAAATAAGCAAAAGAAAGCTACTAAGTCTCATCCCTTTACAGTGGAGATCCCTAGGTGCAAGAAAGCCTTTTACTCCAATAGTTTCTTCCCCAGAACTGCGGGTCTTTGGAACTCCCTTCCGGGATTCTGCTTTCCCAACTGCAATGATATGCAGAAGTTCAAGTGTAATGTTAAAAAACATCTTTCTACTCTTCTCCCTTCATAATGACCCCGCTAATTAAGTCCCTAATAGTAGCCCCCTGTTTCAAAGTGGCACTGTGCCTTGTTTGGGGTGAAAATTGAATAAATAAAAAAAAGAAAAAAGAAAAGTAACAAAAGAAATAAAGGATGAAGAGAAAAGGAAAGAAAAGGTGAAGAGAGAAGGAAAGAAAGGACGAGGAAGGGGAGGAACTGACTCCATAAAAAACTTCACATTTGCTTTAAAATTTTCAAATATGTTTTCCTACTGGCAATAAAGCGAGGGAATCTAGGTAAAGACGAAACCTGACATAACAAGGTGCTGTGCTAACATAGCTCAAGGAGTCTAAACTAATATAATTAATTGTGATAAGCATAAAACTGTCAAGAATTTTTCTGGGCGTAAAAGTAAGAAGGAAATGGATAAGATCTTTTGAGGGTTAATGCAGCTTGTTGAAAAATAATATCCAAAGACCTTACATCTGACAATAAACGTTATTTATGTGTGTGTGTGTGTGTGTGTGTGTGTGTGTGTGTGTGTGTGTGTGTGTGTGTGTGTGTGTGTGTGTGTGTGTGTGTGTGTGTGTGTGTACTAAACCAAGTATGGTTCTATGGATTAAAAGGCAAGAATAAATGTTTATAGGGAGCAAAATTAAGCTTGTAATAAAAACTGCACACTACCAAAAATCACGTAGGGTGGAGCTTTGCTGCATCCGCAACTGTATAGCGGGAAACATAAAATCTCAGGGTTATCCAGGTAATTTAGAGTAAAGAAAAAATGATCAAAGATCATGGATACTTCTAATACTATAAAGACATAAGAGTACACATTCAAAAGCACAGAAGAATGATCAAAGACTACTGTTTTTTATTTTTTTTTTTTTAGTTAAGCACTAATGAGTTCTGATTCCATTCCTTAGGAAAATCTACAAAAGTCATTTGAAATTTGCTATTGTTGGAACAAGGAAACAATAAAAACGGTCAAATAGTTTGACAAATTGCAGAGATAGTATGGGATAAAGTTCAAGCTGAGAAATGCAAGAAGCTTATGGAAGGCTACTAGAAGTTATGTAGGAGGACTAGTTGCAAGAAAATTTTGTTTACTATTCATCATTGTATTATATGGTGGAGTGAACCAAATCGTCTTTCGATTCTTATTTTTGGTATCTTTTTTGTTATATTTAATTATAGTATGAACATATCCACTATTTGTTAGAACCATGTTATATACATTATTTAATTTATCATCAAAGGGATACAATTAAATATTCAGAAGTGTGTGTGGGGGGGGGGAGGCTTGATTATTGTCCATGGCATTTTTTTTTCTTCCTCCTTGAAATTTCAACATGTAAGTTGAACAAAAATATTTTAGGTTAAAATAATTTGAACAATCAATTAAAACATTCGGTTGTCTATGATTGATTTCTAAAAAAAAATCCATTACATAATTTCGATTCTATAAAATCAAAATCATGTAATTTAAGGCTTAAGCTGAAGGGGTCTTAAGAAGAAATTGAAAATCAACGAATCATGCTTAATTGATATTCTAATAGCTATGGATCAAATTTAATGCAAATTTGAATTATTTGAATTTTGAATATTCAAATCGATGGTAGTGCCAATGTTATGTTTCTTAAAAACCCTTGACAATTTTGTTCCTTAAAAACCCTTGACAAAACTTCAAAGAAACTGAAATTTGGAGAATAAGATCTCATGTCTATTGTTAAAATTTCCAAAAGTCGAAGACATCTGAATTATTACCAAAGACATCCACCACCGCCCTCAACTAAATTAAACTAAATATATCTCATATTACTTACCCTTGCCTCTAGCTGCTGTGTTAAAAAAATTCATAATGATCGGTTAATTAGTTTATGAGTACACAAGATAATTTCAAAAGCTGAGTAAATTGCATTTGTTCGCTTTTGTTTGTTTTTTTTTTAATAGTTTTTTTAATAGGGTGTCAACTTTGTTTTTGGTTTTTGTTTTTTGTTTGTTTTTTATTTGTGTGTTGGTATATTTTTTGTTTTTTGTTGTTCTTGTTTTTTTTTTACCTCATGAGATTTTGTTGAAATCTATACAAATTAGAGGGGGGGGGTGTAACATATACCACGAACATCTTCTGTAAAAGAGGAAATAAACAATGTAAGTATTACTAAGTGTCTACATAATGATATACTTTCATCCAGACCAAAATTGTTTCAGACTTACACAAATGGTGGGTGGGTGGGGTTGTCTGACGTTGCTGATTCAGGCAATAAAAAAAAAAACAACAAGACGAAAAATTTTAAACAATCTTGTATTGTTTTGAAACATTTTGTGCTAACAGAAAAATTATGAGAGTTTTGTTAATGCTTTTTTTAGGGGGGGGGGTGCAACTCTAGATGAGAAAACGGAAAAAGATTGTATTATCCATTTCAACAATTTATTTAAAAAACATTTAAACATTTTATGTTTTCGAGTTTATTTACAAAGTCAACACTTATCACGGCTAAAAGTCACGTGAAGATTAAATAAAATTAATAGCTGAACGATGAAAACTATTATGAGAGGATTGTAGCGTAATAAATAATGTATATGGAAAAATTCAGTTATGAGTGATAATCTTCTTGCGGCTGAAGGTTCACTTCTCAATGGGAGGGGGTGATAGAATACGATTGCAAATTACTTAGGATGATGGCTGTCGGAAGAAGAACATGCTACGTTGTGAAAATGACCCTTATAATGAGTGCAACACAATGCAGTAAATGCATGCGAAGTGACGTCACCAGTGTGGATAAAAGACTATAAAAAAAGAGAAAGGGAAAGATCACGAGAGAGACGAGATAACGTTTGAGATCTCGTGAGAGACGTCACAGCTGTAACAATGAGGAAATAAATGTTATCGCTACAAAGAACAAGCGAGTTGGAGTTATTTCCTATTCTTTGTCATAGTCTCCTTTGCGACTGAAACTGCACACAACGTGTGTTGGTCCACGGACGTTACATGGTAACAGTATTCTGAATAATCCAAATAATATGAATTATTGATCCTCATCGCAAAATATAAGTAACATAAAATAAATTGATTATTTATGAGGACGGTGTATGGCAAGTATTTATTGATATTAGATTTGAAGATGACCATATTGCAGCTCATAGAGGAGGAACGCTGTGATAACGTGTTCCACAAAGAGGAAGTTCTTGGAGAAACTATTTATTGAAAGTCCATGCATTCTGTTCAAATGCTAGAGGATTCGATTCTATCAAATTCTGCATTTTAAAAACATTGTACTCTGTCTTCTAATTACTCTCTTCATAACGCAAAGCCACCAATAATCCTTGCGAACTTTGTACTCCTTTAACATTGAAAATAATATTCCAGTTTCCATGACATTAGTTGCCCATGACTGGCAAGAGTATTCGAATGGATGTCTTATTTCTAGTTTACAAGTCATTAGTACAATGTTAACTATCGGGGATGTGAGCTCGGCCTGCGGGCATCAAAGTGTAGTATCTGTTCCGGCAGATGCTGCAAGAAAAGACCACTGCTCTTGTGGCAATCAGTTTCTGGTCAATGTAGGGGCAACCCTATATACCAGGAAAGCACTACCAACTCCCCCTTCCTATCCCCCTGCCCCCACATTAAAAAACGGCCTTGTGCCTAATTTGCTCAGTGGGGAAGCAAATAAATACAAGCTCCCGGACATGTTTCACAAGAACCATGCAATGATTGATTTACCTTTTGAAATGTGTATATTGCCATAGAAATCAAATTTGCTAACCATTATATATATATATATATATATATATAATGAAGATTTTTAGTTTTGGACATTTTAATTGTCTTGTATAGAAAAGATATATATATATATATATATATATATATATATATATATATATATATATATATATATATATATATATATATATATATATATATATATATATATACACATCTTTTCTATACAAGACAATTAAAATGTCCAAAACTAAAAATCTTCATTTTTTTTTTTTTGTCTTAATTTTCTTTCTTTGAAGATTGTAACGCTGGACATGGGGCAACCAAACCAGCTGCTAACATTGCCCTGCTTTTATTGAAACCAACCGAGAGCTCTTTTTAGCATCCTCGTTGTTCCCTTAAGTGCAATTGTCTGGATCTCTTTTGCACTTGGTTAACCAGGAGAAACTTATGTGTCATTTTGTATCCGTAAGCCACTTATAGACTTTAAAACTACATGAATACTTGTACAAAACTTGGGTTAAGGAACCCTTGGAGCAAGATACGAGTCATAAAATGAATAAATTATCTGTACGACTATGGATACAACCACAATAATTAATATTAAAACAATAAACATGTCTAGGCTGCAAAACTATTGAACAGGGTATTAGATAGGGAGAATGATAATAATAACGTTATAAAAAAATGCATGAAACACGAACTCATAGAAAAGTTGCATTTTTTTTTAAATGTCAACATGACTATGACGTTACAACATAGATACAATACGGTACGTACAACATCGAAAACAAAAGTTACAAAAAAGTTAAAGTCCTAAGGATCTGCTTATTTTTAATTAAAAATAAATATCAGAAAGTTGGAGTATATATATATATATATATATATATATATATATATATATATATATATAGTAATTTATAAAATATATATGGCGATTAAGCTACACTGAATATTCCGCGTTTCATCCACTCTAGGACTCCTCAGGCTTATGCGCAAATTCTGTGGTTGTTTATCGTTTTTATATGCTCCTCTTAACGATAAACAACCACAGAATTTGCGCATAAGCCTGAGGAGTCCTAGAGTGGATGAAACGCGGAATATTCAGTGTAGCTTAATCGCCATATATATTTTATAAATTACTAACTAGCTCTACCTACGTATTGAGTACTTTTGAAGTAAATACTTAAAGTTTACGCATAAATCTATACTTTCGTATATTAATTTTATGTAAATTAAGTAGTTTATATATATATAAATATATATATATATATATATATATATATATATATATATATATATATATATATATATATATGTGTGTGTGTGTGTATATTAGATATCACCTAATTATAGAGTATACTTTTTTAAATAGCCATGGTACGCCTCGATTGTTCCTGCCTAAGAAAATCTAATCGTTCAAGGATGTATAATTCTTAAGCAAATACACATATACAAAAACATACATATATATTTATAAATATATGCACATACATATATAAATGTATACCCATACATGTATACACACACACACACACATTATATGCATATTTTTTATGATGAGTAATTTTTATATCTGTTTATTTACAGACTGTTATCCTCATCTTTATAGTTGTTGTTTCACGACGTTTCGGCCAACTCATCATTCGGCCTTCTTCAGGTGATTAACCGTAACGGGATAGGAATGCTGAGTCTTATAACTGTATCCTCAGTAATCACCACCTTCCATAGTTGTTGTTGTCTCACTATGTTTTGGCCAACCAATCCTCTGTCCTTTGGGTAGGATTGAAACCACTATCTTGAGACAATGCTCAACTGGAATCGTAGAGACTCAACGACACTATTCACTGCACCACGGTCCCACGGGCAATCAAGGTTGGATTTTTGGTCTTATAAATCCAACTTTTCATTTTTATGTGGTCTTCCATTGTTGGGTCCGTACCGAATGGTATGATATATATATTTTTTTATTGTAATCCTTTGAGATATATACACAATAATAACTGTGAGTAAATAATAATATTAAAAAGGCAAAGTGAATATTTTCATATAAAAAATATGGCTACAGATTCGAAACTATAATTTTCACTTGATTGAAGTAAACAGACCATTCTTATATGGTTGGAAAATGATTGAAGTAAACAGGCCATTCTTATATGGTTGAAAAAATATTACAAAAATATTTGACAAAACAACAGCAAACGACTAAAATGACCAAAACATGTAAGAACGAAGAATTCAAGTTGAAATGATGAAATTTGAAGATTTTCATTTCAGGTTTTTAGATGCGTCCGTTCGTCTGTCATGCTTAACATTGAAACATCAGTTTCAACGCCAAACTTGCAGATTGGATGGGTGCAATTTAGGAATGGTCATCATTCTTGCTTCTTTTTTTTTCTTTTTTTTTTATTCAAAGAAAACAACAATTAGAGTCTGCCAGTTCAAAAGAATTTCAATGTCTTTTAAGAGAGAGAGAGGGGGGTTAAATAACATCATCATATTTTGAGAACAAATTTTAAACCCAAAAAGTTTATATTGCAAACTAAAGCATTTGAAGTAACCTTATCTATTATAAAATAAAATATTTTTTATTTAAGACAATCAGAATAGGCAATCCTAAAACAATTCTATGTAATTTTGATGCTAACGGATCTAATTTAATACGTCGTTACAGACCTAATTTTTAACGGTTATTAATTTGTTTTTAATTACTTATTGCAGCCGGGCCGATTGCTATTATAAAACTTTTTAAACAATCACCTAAAAATAACAATCAGCAAGGGGAATAACTCATTGGAAGAATATAATAGAAGTTGCCTTTGATTTTAAGAAATGTGCTCAAAAATAAAAATTAAAACCAAAGTGAGTACACTGCATCCCGAGCAACATCGGATAGGTACAACAAGCAAATAAAGTTATGTTTTTTTGTTGACACTTTAAAGATTTTTGTGAAATCTGTTTTCAAGATATAAAACAAGGCAAATAACATTTTTTTTTCTTCTTTTTGTCCTGGCAGACGAAATATAGAAGTACAACAAGGAGGTACACCGGATAGGAGAAACAAGGTACCTTTTAGGGTGAAGCTATGTTCAGAATGATTTTGGGACAACGTTTGCCAATTCCCAGGGTGAAATATATCAAGATTGCCACTTTTGGTGCCAAATCTCATCATCCTTTCTTCAATTCTTATTCCTGAAAAAAGAGGCGGGGAGTTACCAAAATATAATTTTAATTGTGAAAAATACATGTTTTATGCATATATGTGATTTTCTCACATTAGTAAAAAAAAAATAAACCAGTGTTCTCAATTCTGAGACAACAGTGAGATATATATTTTTATTTATATATACTTATCCAGTCATAAATTTATTGAATGGAACTGGGTTTCATGAAAGGATCGTCCAGAAGTTATGGGACTAGAGGAAAAAAACAAATCGATCATCAACAGGGGATATATTATGTTATATTTATTATAATAAATCCGCATTCATGTCTGCGAGTTTGTTCACAATGACGTCATAACATATATATCTACTATCACGTTAAACCAAGTTTATACTGGAGAGGGACAAAAAGATTCCGGGGAAATGCCGGGTATATAAAGCTAGTATATATATATATATATATATATATATATATATATATATATATATATATATATATATATATATATATATATATATATATATATATATTAGTATTGGGACGGTTAATCTGAATTGGAATTTTTAAAAATCGGAATTTGGGATTATCGGAAGCAGTATCAGAAAAAGTGTGCCTGTTTTCCAATGCCAGAAACGATTCTTTTAATTGCCTTTTGTATTTGATTTTGTTTAAAGCGAAATGTTCTACTGCTGATCGTAATGATAAAATTGTGAATATTTAATGTATTTTAAAATACCAGTAAAACTAAAATCGATAGAGCATCCTTGACAAGCGTAACTTAACGTTTGAGAAAATATCTGCACATTTAATATGTTTTTACGATAATCGTGAGAAATAACAACTTTGTAGTTAAATATTTAGAGATTTATAAAGAATCAGAATCGGTAATTGTATCGGAATCGAGAATTTAGTATGGAATCGGTTATTGCATTGGAATTGAGGAAAAATATTGGAATTGTCCCATCACTAATATATATCACTATACATACACACACATATATATATATATATATATATATATATATATATATATATATATATATATATATATATATATACATATATATATATTTTTTTATAGATAAAAAATAGGACCATCCACTTATCTAGTGTTTCCTTTTCAGATTAAATGTTTTTAACTCATTTAAAGTGTTTTTAACATGTTTTATTAACTGTTTGCTCGTATATTTATATATATATATATATATATATATATATGCATATGTGTATATATATATGTATATGTATATATATGTATGTGTACATATATATGTATGTGTATATATATATATATGTATATATATGTGTATATATATGTATATATATGTGTGTATATATAATGTGTATGTATGTGTGTATATATATGTATGTATATATATGTATATATATGTGTGTGTATATATATGTGTATATATATATGTATATGCATATATATATGTGTGTGTGTATATATGTGTGTATATATATATACATATATACATATATGCATATATATACACATATATATATATACACACATACAAATTATATATATATACACAAACAAATACACATATGGATTATAGACATATATACACACATACACACATATACTAATCTGATATGACGTTTTCGTGTTTTCATGTGCCGGTGACTTTACACGGATTGTCCATTTGAATTGCAACGACAATTTGTCTGCTTTATCAATAACATACGTGGAATGTTCCACTATTCCACCTGAATGGATCAGAGGAGATTGCAAATTGTATTGTTATGATGACTGAACTTATGCATTCATAACCTGAATGTTTCATATCTCTGTAGCAGATATTGACGACGTGAAACTCTAAGAAAGCAATCCCTGTCATGGACGCGCGCCAGAAGAAGATATGCAACATTGAATTACTTGAATGACTACTACTACTAATAATAATAATACTAATACTACTACTACTAATAATAATAATAATAATAATAATAATAATAATAATAATAATAATTTAATCAAGATACATCAGCGCCTGTTGATTGATGTCAGCATTGTTAGGAGATGCGTTCATCGATTTCAGAGTGGTAATAAAAATATGAGTCACAAGGCACACTCTAGACGCCTATGCACAGCCACTATGCCATCGCTGGCAAAAATGCATTGAGAATGATTATATAGAAAAATAAATCCTAGAGCACAAAAGGTCGCTTGTTTTAATTGTACCACTCCTGTCTTCGTAACTCTTCAATTTATTTTTTAATTGAATAATAGGATGCATTACTTTTGAAACAACCTTCGCATACTCTTCAACTTATAAACGTCGATTCCTATTTCTTTTTGCCTGATGGTAAATTTGTTGTTATTGACTCTGAGTTTAAAAGCTAATTGCGTTTCACCTATATATTTGCTATTTATAAAATGCAACGCAACTTTATAAATATGTTTGTCAGCCATGCAACCATAACATAACCATAAGTTGATTGTTATGATAAAGCGATACTCACTCAACAACGCGGAACATTGTTTATGATAGACATCGTCGATGAACATGTGTTTTATAATTAGTATATCGTGAGCAATTGGATGCTTTTAAAGTACGTTTTTCCAATGACAATATAAATTTTTTTAATGATAATATAATTTTTTTTTGATGACAATATAATTTTTTTTAATGACAATATAAATTTTTTTAATGACAATATAAATTTTTTTTAATGACGATATAATTTTTTTAATGACAATATAATTTTTTTAAATGATAATATAATTTTTTTTAATGACAATATAATTTTTTTTAATGATAATATAATTTTTTTAATGATAATATAAATATTTTTAATGACAATATAAATTTTTTAATGATAATATAATTTTTTTAGTGACAATATAATTTTTTAATGAAAATATAATTTTTTAATGACAATATAAAGTTTTTTTAATGACAATCTAAATTTTTTTTAATGACAATATAATTTTTTTAATGATAATATAAATATTTTTTAATGACAATATAAATTTTTTTAATGATAATATAATTTTTTTTAGTGACAATATAATTTTATAATGAAAATATAATTTTTTAATGACAATATAAAGTTTTTTTAATGACAATATAATTTTTCTTTTTAATAACAATATAATTTTTTTTAACGACAATATAAATTACAAAGCTTAAATAAAAAGAAATGATCCCGCTTTCCCAATTTCGATCTTTTTCATAAGAAAAATCTGATGAAATAATTTGAAACATGTTGAATTGATTGATTATTTTGCAAAAGATTTTTCTACTTTTTTGTTTTAACTTATTTTAACAATTTTCATAAGATACGTATTATATATACTTATTATATATACTTATTATATATACTTATTCTATATATACTTATTATATATATACTTATTATATATACTTATATATATACTTATTATATATATACTTATTATATATACTTATTCTATATATACTTATTATATATATACTTATTATATATACTTATTATATATATACTTATTATATATATACTTATTATATATACTTATATATATACTTATTATATATACTTATATATATACTTATTATATATATACTTATATATACTTATTATATATACTTATATATATACTTATTATATATATACTTATATATACTTATTATATATACTTATTATATATATACTTATTATATATACTTATTCTATATATACTTATTATATATACTTATTATATATATACTTATTATATATACTAATTATATATATACTTATTATATATACTTATTATATATACTTATTATATATATACTTATTATATATACTTATTCTATATATACTTATTCTATATATACTTATTATATATATACTTATTATATATACTTATTATATATACTTATTATATATATACTTATTATATATACTTATTATATATATACTTATTATATATACTTATTATATATATACTTATTATATATACTTATTATATATATACTTATTATATATACTTATTATATATACTTATTATATATATACTTATTATATATACTTATTATATATACTTATTCTATATATACTTATTATATATACTTATTATATATATATACTTATTATATATACTTATTATATATATATACTTATTATATATACTTATTATATATATATACTTATTATATATATACTTATTATATATATACTTATTATATATATACTTATTATATATATACTTATTATATATATACTTATTATATATACTTATTATATATATACTTATTATATATACTTATTATATATACTTATTCTATATATACTTATTATATATACTTATTATATATATATACTTATTATATATACTTATTATATATATACTTATTATATATACTTATTCTATATATACTTATTATATATACTTATTATATATATACTTATTATATATATACTTATTATATATATACTTATTATATATATACTTATTATATATACTTATTATATATACTTATATATACTTATATATACTTATATATACTTATTAGATATACTTATTAGATATACTTATATATACTTATATATACTTATTATATATATACTTATTAGATATATACTTATTAGATATACTTATCTTTACTTATTAGATATACTTATATATATTTATTATATATACTTATTATATATATATACTTATTATATATACTTATTATATATATACTTATTATATATACTTATTATATATCACCATTGTCGTTTCATGATATTTGCAACAGAACTAATCTCATTTAAAAGAAATAGCAAGTTTAATAACAGTTGGGAGATGGAACAATTTAATATACACATAATAAATATATATAACGTATATCATATACACATAATAAATATATATATAACATACTATACACATATTACGTATAACGTATATAACATACACGTAACTCTATATAACGTATATAATATACACATAATATATATAATATACATATACTATATATAACGCATGTTATATACACATAATAAATATATATAACGTATATAATATACACATGATATATATATATATAACATATAATATACTCATAATATACATATATAACATATGATATACGCATATATATAACATATAATATACACATAATATATATATAACATATAATATACGCATAATATATATATAACATAATATATGCACATAATATATATATATATATATATATATAACATATAATATATACACATAATATATAACATAATATATACACATAATATATATATAACATAATATACACATA